>NC_069073.1:29396857-29714270 GCF_025698485.1 Gossypium arboreum
GTGTGGTTATATCCGGCTAAATCCCGAAGAAACTTGGGTTTGAAGGTAAGCGATTTGTGCTATAATAATTTTAATTAATACGCTCGAAAAAACCCAAACGATAAGGTATGTTTGCATGTGCATCGGAAAAGTTGATTCGTTTTAAATAGTATTCGTTCAATCGACTAACGAACTTTCGGCTCTTAGATAGGTTGATACCTTGTGTGTGTATATGTTGATGAAGTGTGAAGTAAGTATGATTATGAGAATGTGTATCAATAAAGTGATTCATTTAGCTATGTGAATGTAATACTTTAGTCAAAGCTGACTTCATTACTTGAGACTTACTAAGCATTAAAATGCTTACCCCGTTGCTTTGGCTCTTTGTTTTCTAGATTTTGTTCGTTAGCCATCGGATTCGGGATCATCAAAGTCGAAGTCATCCACACTATCAAAGCCCTTTTGGTACTCTTTTAGTTGAACTCGGATATGGCATGTATAGGACTACCCTTTTTGTTGTTGGTCATGTACCCATGGATTTTGTGTAAATTTGGATAGCCATGCGAAAATGGCTTATATCGTTTTAGCATAGTACTATAATCGTTTTGTATGTTGATCACTAAGAGGTATGGAAATGTTTGGAAACGATTAGCCATTGGAATGGTTAATCATGATTATACTTTGTGCTGTGTATGCAAAAAGGGCTAATTGAATCATGGAAACTATGAAATAGGTAAAGTCTACCTTAAAGGCAGATGCTGACAGCAGCAGCGATGTGGATGTGAAAAATCACTAAAAATAGTAGGAATAGAATTAAATAGTGAATAAATTATATAAATGAACCTTGATGAATATAATTTCATATGGAAGAAACGAAACGGACATATGAGTTGTATGTTAAGAGATATATAGGTTTTCGTGAAGCAGGGCCAGAACAGTTTCTGGATTCACTGTTACGACTTTGGAAATTTATTATAGATTAACCAGAGATAATTAGTTGTCATTCCATATATGTATAGATTCCTCTTTGAGTCTAGTTTCTATAGAAACAAACGGAATCAGTATTTAAGCCCTGTACAGGGAGATATCCAAGTCGTAATGCATGAAGGTCAGTGTAGTCGAACCCTGGAGCAGGGGAGACTTTAACTAATAAACTGTACTAATTGGCTCGACCAAAAATTCTAGAAAAAAATCTGTAGATGGAGATATGAGTATAGTTTCATGAAAAAATTATGAAACTGATTTTTGAGTTTTGAAACTCAAGATATGATTTTTAAGGCGACAGTGATGCAGTAACCATCTTGTCTAGAAATTTTTAAATGGACTGTGAAAATAATTAAGTTAAGTCTGTGTGTACCTTGTGTTCGACTCCGGTAACGGACTCGGGTACGGGGTGTTACAAAAACCGTTTTGTATAGGCAGCCATATTTATATAAGAAAATCAAGGAGAGACATGAAAGGAACGCACGTCCAGGAAAATGAAATAAATTAAAATGTTAAAGCCAAAGAAGCTATAATGAACAGATTGTCATTCTCGTTAAATTATAACCACTATTAAACTATTAACTTAACAGCGACCTATTAATCCAATTTACAAATCAGAGACTAAAGTTAACGGTAACGAAATAAAATAATGCATGATAACAATCATTAAAAAAACGATTGGTTCAAAACAACTAGAGTAAAATGAAAAACCAAAATTAACTCAAGCCTATAAATACATCGATCAAAATACAAGCGAACTACAACTCCGTGAGTAAATCGGTAAATCAAAATTTCAGAAACTAACATTCTATAATATTTTATACATGCAAATCCAGATCCGAATCAACCCAACAAATCGCTTTCAAGGAAAGAATTTCTCAATAAACAAACGAAGAAATGACAACAAAAGAATAGAAAGAGACAAAGTGGAAAACTAAAATGAAAAGAACCGGAGGCATATGGTGTGGATTCCAGAGCAGATCTGAGGAGATCGAAAATCAACAAGGGGTCCCCGGAGGTAAAGTTGTTCATTCCTTAAAAATTGAATTGGATTTTAGACCTCTATTTAGGTCTCTCTTTTTTTTTATTATAATTACAAAATACCATATTTAACCTTAATATACATTAATAATTTCCATTATACCAAGCCATGGAATTCCACTATCAACAATTATGGAATAATTACCACTTAAGGACTCCCACTATTTAATTCCATAGCTATTTAATATCTTTAACTTATAGAACACAACTTTTACGCTTTTGCGATTTAGTCCTTTTGCTTAATTAACTATCAAAACAATAAAATTTTTCAACGAAACTTTAATATCATCTTATTGCCACTCGTAAATATTTATAAAAATATTTACGACTTGGTTTATAGAAATGAGGTCTCGATACCTCATTTTCTAAACCCACTTGACCTTAGGGTCATACCACTTGAGCTTAATAAATCGCTTATAAAACAAAAATCACAATATCAAAAACCTTTTTTAAACTCACAATTAACTCATAAATATTAAATATAATATTTACAAACCTACTCATCGGATTTAGTGGCCGCAAAACCATTTTTCTGATTAACCCTAAAAACGGGCTGTTACATATGTATCCTAACTATTCCTAGGGTTCATACGGGGCTTTCAGACGTCGTAAGTCGGTCGAAACGAATGCTTGAACATAATTACTAAGCTTATTCTCATTCGGTAATAACACATATGCATTCATGCTTTTCAAACCAGCATATATATTTAACATTTATCTACAATTAAACACAGCCATTTGCTTAAAAACTTACCTCGGACGATACAAAACGGAATCGGACAGCTAGTCAACAACTTTCGTTTTTCCCCAATCCAAATCCAATTTCTTTGGTTCTTGATCTAAACATATTCAAATTAAGCTCATTCAAACATATTTTCATTCAATTTAGTCCAAAAACACATAAATAGAAAAATTACCATTTTACCCCTAACATTTACAACTTTTACAATTTAGTCCCTATTGCACAATACACAAAATATGCAAAATTTCAAAGTACTCATGTTTGGCCGAATCTTACCCATTACCATACAAGTCCATATATTTCATTTATTTCACTTTTTAGTCCCTCAAATTATTATTTTTACAATTTAGTCCTAATTACTCAAAATCATCAAAAACTCCAATACAAAACATATTAAACTAAAGAATATCTTTCATTTTTCATCATGAAACAAAAAAAATCACAAGCTATAAACAATGGCACAACTCAAAATATTCATCAAAATCAAAAATTAAAGCATGGGTTTTGTAATACTCGAAGCAACGATCTCAAAAACATAAAAATTATCAAAAACTGACTAAGAACGAACCTTGAATTAAGCGTGGAAGATGGTCGTACTAGGTTTTCATTTTCTTTTCTACTTATTTATGTTTCGGTGTTGAAGATGATGATAGAAAACCATATAATAAGCTTTTTATGTTTTATTATACATATTATTACTAACCATTTTACAATTTTTCCCTTTAATATTAAATAAACTTAACACATTTTCTAAGGTTATAGCCGTACACACCTTTAACCCATGGTCTAAATACAAGTTAAGGCTTCCATTTATAAAGCCAATAGCAATTCGGCCTTTTTTAGAAATAACCACTAAATTTTCATTTTACGCGATTAAGCCCTTTTATTTAATCGGATACCTAAACAACAAAATTAAATCATGAAAATTTCATAGATATAAATTCACACAAAATAAACACAGAATATAATTTTAAAATATTTTTTGACTCGAATTTGTGGTCCCAAAACTACCGTTCTGATTAGGGTTTAAATCAGGCTGTTACACTTCAACTAAAGGAACTCTTTTCTTTTCTGATCCATAAATCTCTGACTGATATGCTTTTTCTGAAACTCCTCTTGGAAAAATTCTCATGTTACCCTCTCCCTCGGTACAATCGAGACAAGTGTCTTCCACCAGTGGTAAGTCCAATCTCTAAGTAGTGATACCACACATTTCATGCATTCTTTCGGTGTGCATGAAAATTCCTCAAAAACCCAGATGGTTTTTTCGAGCCAAAACTCTGTTCGTTCTAGATCATCATCGGTGTTAGCTCAGAATTTTTTGGCTCCTTGCTTTCGAATTTTATCCACTAGGGGTCTAGTCGATCTCATAAAATCCATACCTTGGGATGCTACAGGAATAGGCTGAAGGATAGGCGGGGGTGGAGGGGGTTGAGCATTCAGGTTCATCCGTTCGAACTCCGTGTAACAGGCATCCATCATATGAAGAAAAGCTTCACGAGCCCCTTCTTCTCCTCCCTGACTAACTGTGGGAGGTCTACTCTCTTGCGGCACTGTCCCTTCAGCGAGAGCAGAGGCGTTACTTTCTACGTTGTCGGCGTCAACTCGATTGGGATCATTACTATATAAAAACAAAATTTAAAAAAGTCAGGAGTCGACACACTATCACAATGTATCTATGGCAAGTATAGCTAGACACGTACACTAGCTATGTTAATCTGAGAATCGACTAAACCGTAGCTCTGGTATCACTAAATGTAACACCACTTACTCGTATCCAATGCCAGGGTTTGAGGCGTTACCACACTTAAACATACACGATAAACAAAAACTAGGCCATAAAATTTTCATTTAAACAAAATTGATCCATACATGTGTAAACCGTCCTTTATACGGGCCCACGATTCCCAAAACACACATTGGGAATGATTCGAGACTAAACTGAGAACTTTGAGGATATTTGGAAAACATAGATAATTTTCTTGTTTTGGAGAGTCACACGCCCGTGTGGGTAGGCCGTGTGGTCACACAAGCCCGTGTCCTCAACCCGTGTAACTCCCTATTTATGATATCACCAGTAAAATAGGGTCACACGGCCAAGTCACACCCCCGTGTGCTAGGCCGTTTGGCGAAATAAATTTTAAAATCAGGTGGAGACTTCACACGGCCTGGGCACATGCCTATGTCCTGAGGACGAGTCCCTCAGACGGCCGAGACACACGGCCGTGTCCCTACCTGTGTTTTTACTATTAGGCATTCTGTTTTGCATTAATTATGGTGCAGGGAACACACGGCTAGACCACACGCCCATGGGGTAGACCGTGTGTCACACACAGCATAGACACACACCCGTGTATGTACCCGTGTGGACAACTTTAAGGCTATTTTCCAAGCCAATTGCCAACTTTATTTGTTCAAATACATATATGGTTTCAATGATGCTTAAACACTCATAAGCATAGTTTATGCATGACATCTTCTCCTCACATAATACTTGTTTAAGACTCGCTATTATGATCTATCAAATCTTACCAACACACATATATAAATAAGCAAAATTTCTTAGACTTGCATGCATGCATTTTCATACCATCTTATACACACACATGACGTTCATCAGCACTCAATCATCAATAACCATAGGCTATATCTTTATGGAATTGGCACATACATATATAGATAAATAGATTTAAAACCCAATATTCATTATGAGCCATATCTCATGGCCATACACAAAATGAATCAACTATCATTATAAGCCAACACATTTGGCTAGACCAATATGACATATAACGAAAAGACCAACTCCCTATACATGTCATACTCAAAATGTTGATACTAACTATACCCAAATAATCCAATCGATAGTGTAAACATGCCTCCGATATACTTTGATCCCCAAGCTAGCATGGCGATACTATAAGAAAATGGAAAAGAGAGGAAGTAAGCATAAAGCTTAGTAAGTTTGCATATAAATAATAAGCAATAAGAGTATGCACTTTCGTACACATACACAGCATGACTTAAATTATCTCATTCTCAATTATCATTGTAGGCAAATCCTGTCTTATTAAATTTATATAATGTTCAATAGAACTTAAGATCATAATTCCTTTGTTTTCATATTACCGAAGTCCTATCATTTCTTAATCTTAATAACTGCGAGCTTAGCATACATACTTGTACCTTTTCAACAGAATCATATGACGTCATTTCTTTGATAAATCCTTGGACTACCCGTTGAACCACTTGGAATACTAAGGATACTCGGGATTATCATACACTCATTAAGATGCCAATGCCATGTCCTGGACGTGGTCTTACATGAGATCTCACATTGATGTCATATTCCAGATATGGTCTTATACAAAATCTCATTTCGACGCCATGTCCCAAACATGGTCTTATACGAAATCTCATATCAATGCCATATCCCAGATATGGTCTTACATGATAACACATAATGATGCCGATGTCATATCCCAAATATGGTCTTATACGGGATCTCATCAACCTAAATGTCATGATATTTGTACCTTAAGTATTCCTAACGTTCAACTGGCTTTTATCACCTAAATTCTTTGTCGGACAACGACAGTAATATTCACAAAGACAATTATACAATTCATGCAACATTAAATGGTAAATACATAATAAAATGCTGTATCAATTCCACACAAACTTACCTCAGTAAAAAAATATGGACAATCAATTCAATTTAGTCCAAGATTTTGCTCTTTCCCCGGTCTAGGCCCAAACTCCGTTTTTCTTGTTCTATAATAACAAATTTCTCTTATTTAGTTACCACATTATTCAAAACAGCCCATAAATCATATTTTGGCAAAATTACATTTTGCCCCTAAACTTTCATATTATTGCAATCTAGCCCCTATGCTCGTAAAATGAAATGTGTCAATTTTCTTGGTGACCCAAGCCTAGCTGATTCACATTCACTCTTATAGCAACCCACATTTTTCATCAAATCACTTTTTTAACATCTATGTTTACACGTTTTACAAACAAGTCCTTTTAGGTGTTTTCAAAAAAATCACTTAGAAAAAGCTGTTCATCTAACACCAAACTTCCATATTCCTCCGTTAATCATCAAAATACATGCATGACACACATAGATAAATTTTTTAACATAAACCTTAGCTCAAAATAATGGTAGAAATAGTTATATCGTGCTTTAAGGATCTCAAAAACATCAAAAACTAACATGAAAATGACTTACATGTAGGGGGTTTATTGTTCTGAAAATTTTAACCTTCCATGGAGGATTTTCTTCTTCAATATTCAGTGGAGACAAGATGGAGAAGAAAGATGACCCTTTTTCTTTATTTTATTCATTTAGCTGTTGTCATCAAATACCAACCTTACCAACTTTGACTTTTTGACTTTTCTTCTGCATGTACATCCATTCACACATATAATGGCCTATTTACTCATTAAGCACCTCAACTTTTAAGTTCTATAGCTTTTTAACATTTTTACCTAATAAAACACAACATTAGCATTTTACGCAATTTAGTCCTTTTTTTACAAATTAAGCATTCAAACGATAAAGTTTATTAACAAAATTTTTACACAATGCTATTATCATGTTGCAGACCTCAAAAGAATATCAAAATAAATTTTATGACCTCATATTTATGATCCCGAAACCACTATTCCAACTAGGCCCAAAATTGGGATGTTACAAGTCATATACCCAATGCACCAACATTTAGTTCCATATCTATTTAACCTTAGGTATTTACTTACATCAAAGTATACGAGTCATGCATACATAATATGCCATCAACTAAGGATTCAGGTATGCCACACTTTGAATGTCACAAGTGAATAATTCTATAAATGGATTCATCTATTCTTTTTTGGTCCAGTTCGATGTATTGCCAATCCAGTCAGTCACATCTGTGCCTCTATCTTCTAGGAGTCATTTGCTTTGATGCCCAAGACAATGCATCTCCCTAATTGGACTTGATAAATGATATATTAGTATTTCAATTAGTTATCTCAGTTCCAATTAAATTAAGGACATGTTTAGGTTTGTCTCCTAATATAAGATGTCTTTCCCTATTATGATCTGACCACATAATACCTCTTACTATTAGTTTAAACATTAGACAACCAATAAGTCAATATTTGTTTCTATTTTACTTTCTATGCAAAAAACCACATGCGAACATAATATAAAGTATATTATGTAATCCATGAATTATTTTGTTAACCAATTTGTTTGAAAAAGAATTACACGTTCACAAATGAATATACTATACTTACGGCTCCAAATCCAGCAATGCACACCAAAGAAGTTTGATGGTATGGGATTCTAAAATTCGACGATGCTTGGTACATAGGTGGCTAGGTTGGTTTCTTGTTGTGATTCTTTCATTAACCATTTCTTTAAAGCTAAATATTTCCCTAACTATAGTTTTCTTGAGTTATCTAAAGGGGCTAATGTTTCTTTTGTTTGGTAGAGGCTTTATGAAACTAAGGGTCTACTAAATAAGAGGTGCCAATGAAAGGAGGCAACGGGTGGGATATTAGGGTGCTTAGGGTCCCGCAACTTTTTAATGATGATAATTTCCTCATTGAATCAATTTCGTTACCTAGTCTGGAAGACATAAAGGTCGGTGATCTTTTAATGACGGATGAGACTGAATGTAACATGAAGCTTATCAAAGGGTTTTAATCCCAAGAAAAGTTAACAAAATTTGATGCATCCTGGTAAGCTTATTTTCTCAATTAGATTGTTTTATTTGGCACTTTTCTACTAATATGCATTATAGTGTAAAGTCAACCAATAAGGTGGCTTTTAACATAGAGTCAACTCTTATCAATTTTCTCAATGGGTATGGTCAAAAATTTGGTTTTGCAAGATACCCCCAAAGGTCAAGGATTTTATTGGATGGGGTCTTAGGCAGTTTGTGCCTATAAAGCTTCAATTACATGATATAGGTATTTTGTTTGAACCAACTTGTGCTAGATGTGGAATTGATGAGGATCTTACGTATGTTATGTTTTTGTGTCCAAAGGTTATTGATGTGTGGTGTGCCGTAGGTTTTGACACGATTTCATTTTGTGACTATTCTCTTGACATCTATTGAGATAACTAAGTCAAGACAAGGGTTGGTCATTCTATAAATGTTTTGGGCTCACTGGAACTTCCTTCTTTGGAAGCATATTGATAAGGATCCCATGGTTATTTGTAGGACTACTAATATTTTTTTGAGCTCTGGGATGTGATCAATAAAACCTCATCGAATAGTGATCACAACCATTCTCATTTGTCCCTAAATGAGGCTTATAGGGTTGTAGATCCACTTTTCGATCAAGTTCTATCCATTGGGACTGTTTTCAGTGCTGAGCAAAATGGACAAATATTAGGTCAGCTGGGACTTGGTCTGAAGACTATTCAAATGACCACTGTTTTGTTTCACTACTTTCAGCAAGTAGCTTTAAATGGATAGTCGATAAGAGCTCTTCCACGTGGAGTTGCACATTTGTTAGCTAATGGGAAGGTGATTAGTTTTGGGGTGCAGCAAACTGCTTTTCTAAATCAGTGTGTACCAGCTGCTGGGTCAAGCATGGGCAGAATTGATGGCCATTGGTTGCCTCATCCCTTGAGATTTTTTAAATGTAATATTAGCGCTTGACAGTTTAAGACTAGCTATGTTGTTGGTTTTGCTGTTGTAGTTTGAGAGTGTCATTGCCATTGGTGCAGGGCCTATCTGATTTTAAAAGGATGAGGTATTCACCATTTCTTGGGGAGGCAGTTGTTATTCGAGAATCCCTCTTCTGGTTGAAAATTTTACGGCTTGATAATGTGATATTGGAATCAGACTATTTACTAGTAATCTATGCGTTAATACACTTATCACCTGATGTTTCTAAAATTGGAATCTTAGTATCAAATAGTGTTAAGTTCAAAATGCAATTTCAATATGTGTCCTTTTTTGGGACTGGTATGGATGCAAATAAGGCGTCTAATAAAACGGAAGCCTTATTATAACACCCCTTACCCGTACCCAAGACCGGGACTAGGTACGAGCATTATTAGACATATACACAGACACTTTCGAAAATTATGGGTTATAAAATTTCATTTTAATTTAAAACCAATCAAGCAACATCATAGTGTCCCTATTATAGGCCTACGAGGCCCAAAATATAGATTAAAAACAATCGGGACTAAACTTAGAACTATAGAAATTTTAGTAAAATTATTAGGGTTATGCCTCACACACCTGCGTAGAGGCAAAGCACACGCCCGTGTGCTTAGGGACACGCCCGTGTATCCCACTCGTGTTGAATTATTTGGATTTATTTTTTACTTCGAACGTACAGGGGTTTTCACATGCCCAAGCACATACCCGTGTCCTTGTCCCGTGTCCCTCACACGGCCTAGACACGCCCGTGCCTTCGCCCATGTCCAAAAACCCAGACATTTTATTTATGACAACATCATTCATTTTGAGGCACACGGCCGAGGCACACGCTCGTCTCCTCCACACGGTCGATACACATAGCCGTGTCTCTTCCCGTGTGTTTACTACCATGCAAACTGACCTAAAAGTTTTAGGTATAGGGGACACATGGCCAAACAGCACGCCCATAGGGGCTGACCTTGTGTCACACACGGCCTAGACACATGCCCGTGTGTCTACCCGTGTGGACCTTTTCAAGGCTATTTTCCAAGCCTTTGGTCACCCTCTATCATCCACACACACTTAGAGATTTCAATTGTATATACCATAGCCTAATTATACTCATGAACAACCTTGACAAAACTCATTGCATGCTAACCTCATCTCATCGATTTAGTACATGCTAAATTATCCTTTTCGCTTGAGGAATTAACATAGCACATTTTATACTTAGGCCATATTATAACCATATACCATTTTATACTATATCAACTCTCAAATTATTAGGTTCCATTTCAAGCACCCATTCATGATAAACCTCATAATCATATCTCATGAAACATTTAAACATAAACGTGCATCATTAGTAGGTTTACAACCTACATCAATATGAGCCATAACTCTTGGCCATATACAAAAGAATAAGTATACCATTTAGGCCCTTACATTGGCTAAACATATAACAAAATAACCAAAAACCCTATACATGCCATTAAACAAATTGAAAGTATTTATATACCAAAGTATGACCAGTCGATAGTGTGTTGATTCTCCAACCATCTTCCAATCTTCACGAGTCCACCAGCTCTATAAAATAGGGAAAGGAGAAAAGGGGGGATAAGCATTTATATGCTTAGTATGTCCGGATAACTGGAAAGTAAACTTACAGGTTAATTAGCATACAACCATATTAATCAATAATTCCAGCAAGCATGAAATAGTTTCCCTATCATATGCACTCAATCATCAAGTTAGTCTCATAACAATACATCATGTCATTAGTCTTAGATGAGCTCATCAATTCAATATTCCCATTCTTTATTTCAGCATGTTAATCCTGTTGAATTTCTCAAAAAAGCTTGATGGATAGCCATTTACCGTCAAGACATACAAGTGATCATCTCGAGTACGTACTCCCGTGAACCTTATATGTTACGGCAGAATCACCAGTCCAGGCTTAATCCCTCAAAGTAGTAACTCATAGAGCAATGTCGGGATTACCATTCTAGGCTAAATCCCTTTTTAACAACATTTGCTCTCATAAGCTCAAATCTGAATTACTAGTCCATGCTAAATTCAGTCCTCAATCAGATTACCCGTTCGGGCTAAATCCTTAGTGCACCATATTCTTCGAGAGGCTCGATCACTCAAAGAACACCCGTCCGGGCTAGATCCTTTCTATTTGAGATCATTGGATTACCCGTCTGGGCTAAATCCTTTTCTGTAACATATTTAAGATCTCATGTCATGTAAGCTATAGTTTACCCATCGGACTTCCCTTTTCTATTTCAACCGGAACATTTATCATCTTTCTTTTACACAAGCACATTTCATGAATTATCATGCAATTAATATCTAAATTTTCATACCTTCAAGAACATACATGTTTAAGTATATTAAGAGTTTACTTTGGGTTATACGAACTTACCTAGTAATTGCTTCAGTTTCGTGTCTCATTTATTTCGAAACCTTTCGTTTTCCATGGTCGACCTCTAGAATCAGTTCCTCGAGATCTATATCAATAAAATTAGATTATTAATACATCACATTCTTTGTTTTAGGCCTAAAACTCACCCTCGGGAAAAATCACCATTTTGCCCTTAACCTTTCACAATATTTACAATTTAGTCCTAAGGCTCGCATAATGAAATGCATGAAATTCCTTGACTACCCAAGCCTAGCCAAATGCTATTTACACTCATAGCAGCCCATGTTTTCCCTTCATTCTATATTTTCCTACCCATTTCCACAACTTTTACAATTTAGTTCTTTAAGCCATTTCCATGAAAAACCACTTAGTAAACGTTGTTTACCATCCTTTAAACTCTCATATCCCTATATAAATCATCAAAAAACAAACATCTCATGCATGGTTAAATTTTTGAACATGAACCCTAGCTTGAAATTTGGTAGAAATAGAGAGAGCATGTTATGAGGATCTCAAAATAACGAAGAATGTTAAAAACGGGGTTAGGAAGCACTTACTATTGAGCTTCAAAATGTTGAAAATCTTAGCTATGGAGACCCTTAGAATATCGGCAGCATGGAGAAGAAAATGAGCTGATTTTAGCTTGATTTTTTCCTTTCTATTTAGTTTATTACCAAATGACCGAAATGCCCTTTCTTACTAAACTTCCAAAATTTTTCATGCATGCTCATTTTTGTCCAAAAGCTTAGAAATTAGGCAAATTACTCATTAAGGACCTCTAATTAACATTCCAAGGAAATTTCATACAAATTGCTTCTAGAACCCAAGTTTTGCAATTTATTCAATTTGGTCCCTAATTTTCAGTTGAACACCTCACACATAGAATTTTCATGATACTTTAACACATGCTTATTTTCATATCCTAGACCTCATAATGATCATGACATAATTATTTTAACATCGAATATGTGGTCTCGAAATTATTATTTTGACTAGGCCTTAATTCGGGATGTTATATTTCTCCCCACTTAGGGACTTTCGTCCTCTAAAGTCTTGCCAATAAACAGGTTTGGATATTGACTTCTCATGGTTCCTTCAGGCTCCCATGTAGCCTCTTCCACTATGTGTCGTTACCATAAAACTTTCACCAAAGCTATATTCTTATTCCTTAATTGTTTGACTTCTCGAGCCACAATCTTGACTGGTTCTTCACCATAAGTCATGTCTGGTCTAATTTCAACTTCCGTAGGTGAACTCACATTGGAGGGGTTTGATCGATATCGTCTCAACATGGATACATGGAATACATCATGAATCTTTTCCAATTCAGGTGGCAATGGTAAACGGTAGGCTAACAGTCCAACTTTCTTAGTAATCTCGTAGGGTCCAACAAATCTTGGACTCAGTTTATCTTTTCTACCAAATCTCAAGACCCTTTTCCATGGAGATACCTTCAAGAACACTTTGTCTCCAACTTGAAATTCAACCTTTTTTCTTTTCAAATCAGCATATGACTTTTGCCTATATGATTCTACTTTCAAATAATAACATATCACTTTAAGCTTTTCTTCAGTATCCTTGATCAAATCAACTCCATAAATCTGATGTTCTTTGAGTTCTGTCCAGTAAAATGGTGTCTGGTACTTTCGACCATTTTTAGACTCGTCTAAAAACTGTTGTTGTTGGCGAATTCCACCAAAGGTAAGTATTTTTCCCAACTACCCTGAAATTCAAAGACGCAACACCATAACAGGTCCTCAAGAATCTGAATCGTCCGCTCAGACTGACCATCAATCTGCGGGTGAAAAGCCATGCTAAAACTTAACTTTATACCCAAGGCTTCTTGCAATTTCTTTCAGAATCTCGAAGTGAACCTCAGGTCACTGTCTGAAATAATCGATAACGGTACCCTATGTAATCTCACAATCTGAGATACATACAAGTCATCCAATTTGTCAAGTGAGTGGTCAGTTCTTATTGGAATAAAGTGACCCAACTTCGTTAGTCTATCAACTATAACCTAAATGGCATATTCCTTCATCAGTGTTAACGGCAATCCTGTCACAAAATCCATAGTAATCCTGTCCCATTTCCATTTGGGAACCATCACAGGCTGTAGCAAACCTGAAGGTACTTGGTGTTCAGCCTTGACTTGCTGACATATCAAGCATTTCGATACAAATTCGGATATGCCTCTTTTCGTGCCATTCCACTAGTACATTTTCTTCAAATCATTGTACATCTTGGTACATCCTGAATGAATAGAGAAATGGCTATCATGCACCTCTTGCAAAATTTTTCGAATAAGCTCATCATTTTTGGGTACCCAGACCCTATCTCGAAACATTAATCAACCATTAAAGTAAACCCAAGAATCTGATTCAATGCCCATCTCACATTATGCTCTCTTGGCCTGCAAGTCACTATCATTGATTTGAGCTGCACAAATTTCTTGTAGAAATATTGGTCTGGCTCTTAACTCTTCCAAAATCGAACCATCATCTAACAAGGTCAACTGTGTGTTCAAGGCTCTCAAAGCAAGCAAGGCTTTTCTGCTTAGTGCATCTACGACGACATTCACCTTTCCTAGGTGATAGTCAATGATCAGCTCATAATATTTAATCAACCCTAACCATCTATGTTGTCTTAGATTTAATTCTTTTTTAGACATCAAATATTTCAAACTCTTGTGATCTGTGAATATACGGTAAGTTTCACCATACAAATGGTGTCTCCAAATCTTCAAGGCAAATACAATGGCAGCTAGCTCCAAGTCGTGTGCTGGATAATTTTTCTCGTGCGGCTTTAGTTGCCTCGAAGCATATGCTATTACTTTACCCTCTTGTATAAGCATGCAACCTAGTCCATTTGAGGACGCGTCACTATAGACCACGAATTCCTTTCCTGGCTTGGGTTGCACTAAAACTGGAGCTTCGATTAGTAACATCTTTAATTTATCAAAACTCTATTGACACTTCTCTGACCATTCAAATTTAACATCTTTTTGCAGCAACCTTGTCAAAGGAGTTGTAATCATTGAGAATCCTTTTACGAAGCGTCGATAGTAACTGGCTAAGCCCAAAAAGCTTCTAACCTCGATTATGTTCTTCGGTGGCTTCCACTCAATAATAGCAAATATCTTATTTGTATCAACTCAGATGCCATCACCCGACACAATGTGACCGACGAATCCAACCTCTCGGAGCCAAAACTCACTCTTGCTAAATCTAGCATATAGCTGTTTGTCCCGTAAGATTTGTAAAATCATCCTCAAATGTTTCGCATGCTCAGTCTCATCCTTGGAATAAATCAGGATATCATCAATAAACACAACAACAAACTTGTCTAAGTATGGTCGAAAAACACAATTCATTAAGTCCATAAACGCAGCTGGGGCATTCTTTAGACCAAAAGGCATGACCAGGAACTTGAAATGACCATACCTCATTCTAAAAGCAATCTTAGGTACATCTGACTCTTTTACTCGCAATTGATAGTAGCCGGATCTCAGATCTATTTTAGAAAACACAGCGGCTCCCTTCAATTGATCAAACAAGTCATCAATTCTTGGCAACGGATACTTGTTCTTGATGGTTACCTTGTTGAGTTGTCGGTAGTCTATGCATAGCCTCATAGAACCATCTTTCTTCTTTACAAATAATACTCGAGCATCCCAAGCCAAAAAACTCGGTCTTGTAAAACCTTTATCTATCAGTTCTTGCAACTGTGGATTTAACTCTTTCAGCTCGGTTTGTGCCATCCTATACGGAGCAATAGAAATAGGAGCTGTCCCAGGCACCAGTTCAATACCAAAATCTACCTCTCTAACGGGTGGTAATCGGGTAGCTCTTCCAGAAACACATCTGGATACTCGCATACTATCAGTATCGATTCTAATTTCAACTCAGATTCTTTAGTATTCAACATGAAAGCAAGGTAGGCTTCATATCCTTTTCTCATGTACCTTTGGGCCATTATTGAGGTAATCACAACCGGCGGATTACCCAACTCGCTTGAATCAATCCGGAGAATCTCACCATCTGAGCATTCAATTCAATATACTTGCTACCACAATTTACAATCACATCATACACAGCTAACCAATCCATGCCAACTATTACATCAAACTCATCGAATGGCAATAACATAAGGTTAGCCAGAAAACAATGACCTTGAATCGCCAAGGGACAATTCTTAGAGACTTTATCAACTAAGACTGACTTGCCTAGAGGGCTTGACACCTTTATCACAAATTTCGTAGGCTCTACAGACAAATCCATGCTAGACACCAATTTCATGCAAATGTATGAATACATTGATCCTAGATCAATTAAGGCTGTAACGCCCCAATTTTCGGGAATTCTGTGTATGTTGGAAAAATTTTAAATTTCTGTGTTCTTTCTATTTGGTGTAGGTTTAATTATGTTAGTGGGCCTCTAGAAGGGCCAAGCTTAGGTTAAAACTCGGTAATTTTAGTTAATTTTAGTTCCATAAGAGAAAAAAGGTTCTGGTTAACTAGGCTTTTAAGTATTAATTGGGCAAAATAAAACACAAAGAAGTAGGTGGAAAAGTGGCATGTGACGCCACTGGGAAGGCTATAAAAGTGGCGTGTGGATGCTAGGGAGAACCAAGGTTCAAGTCACAATGGGAGCATATTAAAGGAATTATTTTTATGTTTAGAAAGGGTAAGTAATGGAACTCAAGTAAAAGACTGTCAGGAGGAGTTTGAGTTGCTCAGGGGATTGAGTAAAGAGGGGATAAGGGAGAGGATTTAAGACCTGATTAGGGAGAGCAGTGTTGGTCGAATGGTGGACTCTTGAGGAGCAAGAATTGGCCGGCCAAGGGTTTTCTTTAGGGGGCAAGTTTCAGCTAGGTCAAATGCCAAGTATAAGTTTGGCATTAGGGGTAAGTTGTGCCGTTTCCTAACCATTCTTCCTCTTTCTTTTTTCTTTTTTTTTTCTCGCTTCATCAACTTCTTTTCTTCTTCTTGTTTGCCGAATCTCTCTACCATTCTGCTCATCTTCATTTTTTATCAGTTGTTTTTGAGCCTATAGTCGATTACCTCAAAAAGCCAAAATCTCGAAAGCCTGATTTCTTTTGTACCGTTTTCTTCTAGTCAAAACCCTCTTATTTTCCCTCATCTTCTTGACCGATTCTCTAATCCTCTCAACCCCAAGATTCTGTCGACAAAACAACTAAAAAACCCTCATCTTTTCTTCACTGTTACAAAAAGCCGAAAATGCATAGCTATAGGAACATAGCCGAATTTTGAAATCACTAAAGGCTCAAATTTTGTTATCATTTGAGGGTTAGATCTGCATCAAAATCGAGTAGGAGTTAATTGGAATCATTGACTGAAGGAAGCAGTGGTAAGTTTTTGAACTTAATCTTTATTTCAGGTTTTAAAAAAAGTTGAAACCCGTAAAGGTTAGGGAGGCTGTCGATTTGGGCTTGTAGCTCTAAGAGTTGTTATAACTATTTTATTTTGATAATAGTGGGATCTAGAGGCTACTGATCGAAGGCTTGGAAAAGTGGAACGACTGGATCTAGACATAATCGCTAACTTTGGCAAAAGTAGGATCGCTAGTGCCTAAGGTGCTTTTGGCTGAATATGGTAAGGGGTTAATACGTACTTCATTTTCAATAGTCAGATTAACGTGTTAGTAATCCAATTGTAGGTAGTTCATGTGTGGATCTCGTCAGCATATCGTCGCAAACAGGTGTGTAGCTGACACCCTCATATAGACTAGATCGGTAAAAGCCGAAAAGTTGAAATACCGAAAAGCCGGTATTTTGAGAACTTGCGAGTGTGCAATGCTCGTGAGATTAATAGTTTGATGTATATGGTAAATTAAAGTGATAAGATAGCAAAGTGAACGATTCCGTGCATTTCGATGTTTTGGGGCTTAATGGGCCAAAATCGGGATAACGGGACAATGGGCCCAATTCGGTAAGAAAACACGGTAAGTTTTTCTGGTCGTACGTAAATGGCTATGTTATGCATGAAAACCTTAAGAATAGTTAAATTACTTGAATACCCCAATGTATGGAAAATTACTGTTATACCCCTAGGTACAAAATTACCATTATACCCCTAGGGGTACTTTTGACTGAAAAGCATGATGATCTGATTCCGTTTGATGTATGCCATGATTGTATATCTGTTGCATGTGGACATGGGTTATATTATGGAGGAAGCATCCTGGTGGCTATGCCACAAATATCTGATCTGGTGGCTCTGCCACATTTATCTGTATCTGGTGACTCTGTCACATTGTAATATCCCGAATTAGGGCCTAATCGGAATAGTGGTTTCATGACAACAAATATGAGATAGAAATAATTATTTTATAATTATTTTGATGTTTATGATATGATTGCATGATTGTGTGAAAATTTCGTGATGAAATCCTATGCCTAAAGTGCTTAAATTGAAATTAGGGACTAAATCGAATAATTTGCAAAACTTGCATTCTAGGAGTTTTTAGTATGAAATTGTTTTGGAATATTAATGAGGAGGTCTTAAATAGAAATTTGACCAATATCTAAGTCTATGGACAAAAATTGGACATGGATGGAATTTTTGGAAAGTTTAGTAGTAAGGGCATTTTGGTCATTTAGTTATTAAAATGAATTAAAAACAAAATTAAAAGCCAATTTTTGTCCATCTTCTTCATTAGGTCAAAATTTCAAGGGTTCTCCATAGTTAGGGTTTGTTCCAAGCTTCCAAGCTCCATAGTAAGTGATTCCAAGCCCCGTTTTTAATGTTCTTTACGTTTTTGGAATCCCGATAGCTCGATTAAGCTTATGCTAGCAATAATTCAACCTAGGGTTCATATTTTGGAAAATACCCATAGGTGAAATTTGTGTATTTTGGTGTTTTATGATAGAATATGAGGTTTTAAATTATGTTAGACAACTTGTACTACTCGGTTTTAAGCGAAAACGATTAAAAGGGCTTAATCGGTAAAAATACCTAATAGTCATAAGTACATGTTAGAGTGTGAATTTGATGTTGCCATAGAATGGAAAAATGATCAGCATGTCATAAAACATAAGAATAAGGGATGAAGTTTAATTCCCGAGCCTAGGGGCAAAAGTGTAATTATGCAAAAGTTTAGGGGGAAAATGTAATTTTGCCAAAGTTCGTATTAAATGCTGTTTTGATGAATGTATGTATTAAATAAGATTAATTTGGCATTATAGATCAAGAGAAACGAGATTCAAGTAGCGATCGAGGGAAAAACAAAGTTTACGAAGAATAGGCTCGATTGCTAATAATTTTGTACCGAGGTAAGTTCATGTGTAAATGTAGTAACATAATTGTCATTTTAAGCAATTTAATGTTGTTTATATGATATGATGCTGATTATTCTCATGAAATGTTATGCTTTGTGGTTATTGTTGAATAATATGTAATTATGTGAATTACTTGATGAGTATAAACTATCACCGAAGTATCGATTTCGATATTCCGTGGAAGACGGCAAAGATGTGTGATCAAGGAAAACGCCCGTTTGAACCTTGGGAATAGATTAGTATACAAGTGACATGTCACTAGGATACTTGAGTTCCAAACTCGTTGAGTTGAGGCCGAGTTCGTGAGATGTAACTAGGCATCCGAGCTCGTTGAGTTGAGTCCGAGTTCACTTATGGATACGAACGCCCGAGCTCGTTGAGTTGAGTCCGAGTTCACTTATGGGCGGGTTACATGGTAGCTTGGCTACATAAGTTCCGTAGACTATTGAGTTTGTCTAGCCCGCATGGCTCTTATGTTCATGAGATCCGCATATTTGAATTATATTCCGATGTGTTCAACGGGTGAATCTTACGTGAATAAGAAGAAGGCCTAAAACGAAGGTGACATGTTGGTAAGTGTGGTAAATGAGAAAATTTGACAGGTATGTGCTTAAACCCTCGGGTTGAAAACTTGGTATGATGAAATCGTAGAAAGATATTAAATGTAAAAGAAACATGAATGTCTTGGTGTTGTTTATGCAAATGATGTTTTATGTGAGATTGTGTGATTATGTTACTTGCTATTTGCATGTGAACTTACTAAGCATTTGTGCTTACTCCCTCCTTTTCTTTCATTGTAGTTTTGACAAGCCGGCTTGAGAATTGGGATAGGTCGAAGACTCGTTCACACTATCCGAAGGCTTAAATTGGTAAAATGGCTTGTGTATTTTGAATGTGGCATGTATGGCAAAACACTCACTTTGTGTAATTGATCTTATGATATGGCTATGGTTTGGTAAGAAAATGGTTTGTAACTGATTAGCCATTGGAATGGCCAATCTAAGTCATATTTGATGTTATGTATGTTTAAAATGCTATTTAGTCCATGAAAATCCTTAGTAAAGTGAAATTTGCCATAAAACAGAATCTGACAGCAGTAGTGATGTAAATTTGAAAAATCACTAAAAATAGTAGAAATGGAATTAAATGATGAGTAAGTTATGAAATTGAAGCTTAATTAGTCTATTTTCATATGGATTGAGCAAAATAGGTATAAAAATTATATTTTATGAGATATTTGAATTTTTGTGAAACAAAGCCAGAGTGATTTCTAGATCCCCTGTTTTGAAATTAAAAATTCATCATAAATTGTAAAAAAAAATAATTTGAAGACATGCTTTATATGTACGGATTCCTTATTGAGTCTAGTTTTAATAGAAATAAACTTCATAGTCATTGAAATTCTGTATAGGGAGATATCTGATTCGTAATATACAGAGGTCAGAGCAGTCAAACCCTAAAACAGGGGAGACTTTAACTAATAAACTGTACTAATTTGCTTGACCAAAAATTCTAGAAAAAAATTAGTAAATAGATATATGAGTCTAGTTTCAGGGAACATTTACGGAATTGATTTCAAGTTTTGGAACTCGAGATATGAATTTTTAAGCGACTGTGATGCAGATTGCTAGCTTGACTAGAAATTTTAAAAATAAATTGTTTGAGCTGTTTAAGTAATGAATTAAGTCTGTCGACTCCAGCGACAGTCTCGGGTACGGGGCATTACACACATTATCTGTTCTGGCATCAATGCTACATATTTCTATGCCGTGTAGCGGTTGGGTGGGTCGAGTAGTCTCCCCACATGGTGAAAGGTTGGTATGGGGGTGCATATGGTTGGATATGGGTTGGGTTTTGCATAAACATGTAATATCCGTTCTGTTCTGTTATGGGCCTATGGGCTTTATTTTGAATTCTAGTCTGGGCTAAGGCCAACTTATTCTTTTTCTGTGGTTTGAACCGATATAGGCTATGGTTGGGTTAATTTGCACACTGAGTTTCCCCAAACTCACCCTTTTTCATCCACTCAGGTAATCCCCAACCATAGTGGGCTTGGAGCAGTGAGAGATTCGGAGTGGCCACACGTTTTGCAAGTTGATTTTCTTCTGGTGAACTGGACATCCTTTTATTTAAGTTTAAGGTTTTGGGTTTTTTTTAATGTAATAAGGCCGCTTAATTATTTTTTTTTTGATGGTTCTAATATGTTTTATTAAGGTAGGTATTACTTATATTTAACTGTTGGAATTGGATAGCTTTAGGGAGTGTTTTCAAAAAATAGTAATTGATTTCAAAATAACACGACAACAAGCAAAGCTTCCGCAATGAAAATATTTTCCAAAATTAATCACTTTCCTAAAAATGACTTGATCAAATTGGTTTCCTGGAAATATACATGACGTTAAGGTGTGGCAATAGCGGTGTGCATGTCTAGGATTGGATCCGAAGGGAGCTTGGTACTTAAGCAGTCCGATGAACTCACCTCCTCTTTCCCGGTTTCCTACCTAGTGCACAGCTTCCATTCACTTTAAACTACAATGAAATTATCTTTTAAAACACTAAGTAAGTTCTTCTAGATCAACAATACTAAAATGTTTTGAATACTTCGATGTGGCATGTCGGATCCGGCCATAACGTCTGGGCCGGGTTTGGGTGGTTACAAAGGCAACGACATGAGTATTATAAATAGAAAATGTACCCGTGATGACATCCGGAGTAGAGGCTTCCTCTCGAGCGCGTATTGCATAAGTTCTTGTCAGGGCTCGGGCCTCTAATTTTGCAGTAGCATCCTTGGCAACAATTCGACTGCCACTTGCACTTCGAGGATGTCTCAGAGGTCTACCTCGAGAAATAGGAGCATTTGGCTGCAGAGCTAATTCAACCTCTTTATTTGCTCACTCCGGGCAGTCTCTGGGAAAATGGTCAAGAGACACACATCTGAAGCATGCACCGCTCTTCATTCGGCACTCTTCGAAGTGGAATTTGTAACAGCTTTTACACTACAACTTTTGATCATCTACGCTTCCCACACTAGTTACCACAGGGGAAGAAGACTTCGGGTTATGTCGCTTGGAGCTCTTTACTCTACCCGAATATCCTACTGATAAAGTGGAGCATTCTTGATGACTTCTCGATTTCTTTGTGTGGAAAGAGTGTGCTCTGCTGCTAGACCTCTTACTCAAAACTCGACCTTCTCTCTTATCTTACTTTCTTTCATTATTTAGCTCTTCAGCCTTCTTGGCTCGGTCAGCTAATGTGGTAAATCTCGTATCCCAAGGTTTCCAATCAGCAATTTAATTTCCTTGTTCAAGCCTTCCTCGAAGCGCTTACACATTTTTGTCTTTGATTGGACCCACTTTGCTGCATACTGACTTAACCTTACGAATTTCCTTTTGTACTCTGACACAATCTTATTTCCTTATTTGAGTTCCAGGAAATTCTTTTTCTTTTAGTCTAGAAACCTTTGACTTATGTATTTCTTTTTAAACTCAGCTTGGAAGAACTCCCATGTAATGTCTTCCTTCGGTACCACTGAGGATACCGTCTTCCACCAATGGTATGCAGTATCTTTTAGAAGAGATACAACACACTTTAAACACTCCTTAGGAGTACATGACAACTCATCCAAAACTCGTGTAGTGTTTTTGAGCCAGAAATCGACTCTTTCAGCATCATCATCGACCTTAGCTCTAAACTCTTCAGCCCTATATTTTCTAAGTTTTTCCTCTGGGGCTTTACCAATTCTCACGAGTGCTATACCTTGTGCTATCTCTCCCTCAGGCTGAGCAGGGGGTGGAGGAGGTCGTGGTATATTGAGGTGGTTTCTCAAATAATCCCCAAACCATTCATCCATCATCTCAAAGAAGGCAGCTCTTTCCTCTTCCTAGCCTTCAAACATAGGCCATCTACTACTACTAGCAGTAGCTCGCTCAACAGAAGCTGGAGCATGGCTCTCGGCTCCCTCAAACTCATCTTGAGCTTGATTGGAAGACATTTACTATATTCAAATACAATTAAAAATGGTTAGGAGATGTCACACTATCATAACTTGTAAAATGGCATGTATAGCTAAACTCAATACATGCTACGTTAGTCTGAGAATCAACTAAATCGTAGCTCCGATACCACTAAATGTAACACCCCTTACCCGTACCTGAGACTGGGACAAGGAACGAGGCGTTACCAGACATATACACAGACACTTTAAAAAAACGGGTTATAAAAAATCATTTTAATTTAAAACCAATCAAGCAACATCATAGTGTCCCTATTATAGGCCTACGAGGCTGAAAACATACATTAAAAGCAATCAAGATTAAATCGAGAACTATAGAAAATTTTAGTAAAATTACTAGGGTTATGCCTCACACACCCGTGTGGAGGCAAAGCACACGCCCGTATGCTTAGGGACATGCCCCTGTGTCCCACCTGTGTTCAATTATTTGGATTTATTTTTCACTTCGAACCTACAGGGGTTTTCACACGACCAAGAACACGGTCGTGTCCTTGGCTCGTGTCCCTCACACAGCTTAGACACACCCGTGTCTTCGCCGGTGTCCAAAAACCCAGACATTCTATTTATGACATCATCATTCAGTTTGAGACAGAAGGCCAAAGCACACGCCCGTGTGCTAGGCCGTGTTCTCCATACAGTTGAGACACACAGCCGTATCTTTACTCGTGTGTTTACTACCATGCAAACTGACCTAAACGTTTTAAGTGCAGGGGACACAAGACCAAGCAACATGCTCATGGGGGCTGACCGTGTGTCACACACAGCCTAGACACATGCCCGTGTGTCTACCCGTGTAGACCTTTTCAGGGCTATTCTCCAAGCCTTTGGTCACCCTCTATCATCCACACACACTTAGAGATTTCAGTGGTATGTAGCAAGGCCTAACTATACTCATGAACAACCTTGGCATAACTATTGCATGCTAACCTCATCCCATCGGTTTAGTACATGAGAAATTATCCTTTTCGCATTAGGGATTAACATAGCACATTTTATACTTAGGCCATAATATAACCTTATACTATTATATACTATGTCCACTCTCAAATTATTAGGTTCCATTTCAAGCACCCATTCATGATAAACCTAATCATCATATCTCGTGAAACATTTAAACATAAACATGCATCATTAGTAGTTTACAACCTAGATCAATATGAGCCATATCTCGTGGTCATATACAAAAGAATAAGTATACCATTTAGGCCCTTACATTGGCTAGCCAAATGACACATATAACAAAATAGCCAAAAGCCCTATACATGCCATTAAATAAAATGAAAGTATCTATATACCAAAGTAGGAGCAGTCAATAGTGTATTGATTCTCAAACCGTCTTCCAATCTTCATGAGTCCACGAGCTCTGTAAAATAGGGAAAGGAGAAAATGGGGGATAAGCATTTATATTCTTAGTAAGTCCAGATAACTGGAAAATAAACTTACCGATCAATTAGCATACAACCATATTAAGCAATATTTCCAATAAGCATGAAATAGTTTCCCTATCACATGCACTCAATCAGGGAGGAGTGACCCGAGAAGCTCTCTTCCAAGCTTTGTTTGCCGAGTTCGTTCGTACGAATCCGAAAGTTAGACATCCACCCCCTCATGATTCTCAGGCTACCCATGTAGCTCAAGCTCCCCCAGTCACAGGTACAATGATAAGAGAAAAGCCACCAGTTGATAAAATCAGGAAACAAGGGGTAGAAGAGTTCCGAGCAACAAAAGATGATGATGCAGAAAGAGCAAAATTTTGGTTAGAAAATACTATCAGAGTCTTTGACAAATTATCTTGTACACCCGAGGAATGTATGAAATGTGTAGTATCGCTTCTTAGAGACTCAGCCTACTACAGGTGGAAGATACTTGTATTAGTTGTACCAAAGGAGAAGGTCACTTGGGATTTCTTTCAGGAGGAATTTCGTAAAAAGTACATCAGTCAGAGGTTTATTGATCAGAAGAGAAAGGAATTCTTGGAATTGAAACAATGTAATATGACAGTGACCGATTATGAGCGCGGATTTGTCAGGCTTAGTAAATATGCTCGAGAATGTGTGTCCACAGAGGCTATTATGTGTAAAAGGTTTGAGAATGGGTTAAATGATAATATCCAACTGTCAGTGGGTGTCCTAAAAATAACAGAGTTCGTTAATTTAGTTGAGAGAGCTTGTAAGGCAGAGGAGCTGTTAAAAACAAAAGGCAAAGTTGAGACAGAGACACAAGATACAAAGAAGAGACAGATGAGCAGGTCATTCCAGGCTACATCCAAAAGACCAAAGGAGTTTTCTACCAGATCTAGTTTCTCAGCCGGGTATTCTAGTCAGAATAGAGGCAGCAGATTTAAGGATTCGAAGGCTCAGAACACCTCGACTGCGAGTGTAGGTAATGTTGGACAGGGTAGATCAGGGTGTTCACGGTGTGGTAGACTTCATTATGGTCCTTGTCGGGTAGGCGAAAATGTTTGTTATAAATGCAGTGCTCCAGATCATTTTGTACGAGAATGTCCAGAGGTGGCTAATCGAGAGATAACACAGACTGCTAGATCCATAAATGCTCCTACTAGAGGCAGATCACCGAGGCAATCGGGAGTAGGAGCAAGTAACAGAGGTACTTCAAGAGATTCGACTGTGAGACCAGATGTTAGAGCCCCTGCAAGGACTTATGCTATTCGTGCACGCGAAGAGGCATCCTTCCCCGATGTGATTACGGGTATATTTTCTCTATTTGATATTAATGTCATTGCTTTGATTGATCCGGGTTCAATTCATTCATATGTTTGCAAGAAATTGATGTCTAATACAAGTATGCCTATAGAATCTACAAAATTTGTGATTAAAGTATCGAATCCATTAGTCAAGCATGTATTAGTAGATAAAGCAATTAAGGAACAAAAGTATTGCACTTGTGAAAGTACTATGGAATAGACATGGGGTAGACGAGGCTACATGGGAACCTGAAGAGGCTATGTGAAAACAGTACCCAAATCTCTTCACAGGTAAGATTTTCGGGGACAAAAATCCCTAAAGGGGGGAAAAATGTAACATCCCGAAATAGGGCCTAAACGGAACAGTGGTTGCGAAACCACAAATTTGAGGTAGAAAAATTTATTTTATTATTATTTTGAGGTTCATGATATGATTGTATGATTGTGTGAAAATTTCGTGATGAAATTCTATACATAAAGTGCTTAAGTTGAGATTAGGGACTAAATCGAATAATATGCAAAACTTGATTTCTAGAAGTTTTTAGTATGAAATTGCTTTGGAATATTAATTAGGAGGGTTTAAATTACAATTTGACCAATTTCTAAGTTCATGGACAAAATAGGACATGGATGGAATTTATAAAAGTTTAATAAGGAAGGGCATTTTGGTCATTTGGATATTGAATGAAATAAAAAGGGAAAAATAACACAAAATTCATCATCTTCTTCATTAGCACGAAATTTCAAGGGTTCTCCATAGCTAGGGTTTTTTTAAAGCTTTCAAGCTCCATAGTAAGTGATTCCAAGCCCCGTTTTTAATATTCTTTACGTTTTCGGAGTCCCGGTAGCTCGATAAAGCTTATGCTAGCAATAATTTAAGTTAGGGTTCATATTTGGAAAAAAACCCATAGGTGAAAAGTGTTTATTTTGATGTTTTATGATAGAATATGAGGTTTTACATTATGTTAGACAACTTGTGCTACTCGGTTTTAAGTGAAAACGAGTAAAAGGGCTTAATCGGTAAAAATACCTAACAGTCATAAGTACATGTTAGAGTGTGAATTTGATGTTGTCATAGAAGGGAAAAATGATCAGCATGTCATAAAACATAAGCAAATAGGATGAAGTTTAAATTACGAGCCTTGGGGCAAAAGTGCAAATATGTGAAAGTTTAGGGGCAAAAATGTAATTTTGCCAAAGTTTGGGTCAAGGACTGTTTTGATAAATGTGAATATTAAATAAGTTAAATTTGCTATTATAGATCAAGGAGAGCAAAATTCAGGAGTAGATCGGGGAAAAGAAAAAGTAAAGGACTAAATTGTAAAGTTTAGTCACATTTTGTATCGAGGTAAGTTCTGATAAATAAATGCAATATTCTTTTATTTTACATTATTATTGTCAATTTTCAGCATTTATATACTTATTTTTAGAATATTTAAAGTCGAATTAAAGGCTAAGTGACAGAGAAAAAGCATTAGGAAGCCCCGTTTGAACCTTAGGAATGTTAGGATATTGGGGTTGAAGGACAGGACAGGACAGAAATGAGCCATGTAAGTCCATATCAGATATATGGCTTTGGAGACAGGAATGAGCCATGTAAGCCCATATTAGATATATATATATGGCATTGGAGACAGGAATAATTCATGTAAGTCCATGTCGAAGACATGGCATTGGCAGGATATTGATAGACAGGAACGACCCTAGTATCCTTAGTATTCCAAGTGGTTCAACGGGTCATTGTACACGTTAAATTATAGTGAATTATCAGCAAAAGGGAAGATAGATTATATTTATGAATAGTGAAAGGTTAGGTAAGAAAGAAGGTAAGTGAGTAAAGAAGAAGGTAGAAAATGTGAAGTAAAGAAAGTTTATGAGGCTAGGTGACATTATGTATAATTATTCATTATGTTGAATGTTGTAATTTATTTGCTTGTAAGCTTACTAAGCCTAGTTCTTACTCTCTTTATTTTCTTTTTTTTTATAGTTTTTATCAAGCCACTCAGAGATTGAAGGAAAGGTCGGAGACCCGATCACATTATCGAAGAAATCACATTGGTATAGTTAGATGTTTCGTTTTATGTATGGCATGTATAGGAACTTGGTTTCTTTTGATATGATATGATCAATGAATGATGTGTAAATAGCTAATAGAGTGGCTGATGATATACATGTTTAATGGTATGTATGATTAAGTAGTAATGATCACATGAAAACTAAGAAAAATGTGAAAGTAACTTAAAAACAGATTCAAGTATCAAAAATAATGGGATTTTGAAAAATCACAAGAAATTGTAGAGACATGGGTTGATGGTGAATAATATATGAAATTAAATCTCGTTGTGTCTATTTTCATATGGAATAAGCAAAACAGGTAAAGGTTTTGTATTTTATAGGGTATCTGAGTTTTGGTGAAATAGGGCCAGAGCGATTTCTGGATCCCCTGTTCCAACTTTAGAAATTCACCATAAATTTTACAAAAATAATTAGGTGGTTTAATTTATATGATTAGAATCCTTATTGAATCTAGTTTTAATAGAAACAAACGGTATATCATATGATTTTTGTACAGAGAGAAAAGTGGTTTGAAGTAAGTAGAGGCCAGTGTAGTCGAATTCTGAAACAGGGGTAACTTTAACTAATAAACTGTACTAATTGGCTAATTCAAAAATTCTAGAAAAAAATTAGTAGATAGATATATGAGTCTAGTTTCAGGAAAACTTATGGATCTGAATTTTGAGTTTTTAAACTCGATAAATGAATTTTTAAGCAACCATGACGCAGAAAAACAGTTTATTCCGAAAATTAAAATAAGTGGTTTTGAGTTGTTTAAAAGGTAATATAAGTTTAGTAATACCTCAAGCTTGACTCCGGTGACGGTTTCAGGCATGGAGGTGTTACACAAATTGCTTCAAGAACCCAAATTTTTCAATTTATTCAATTTGGTCCCTAATTTCCAATTGGACACCTTACACATAGAATTTCTTCATGAAACTTTAACACATGCTAATTTTAATATCCTAGACCTCATAATGATCATGGCATAATTATTTTAACATCAGATTTCTGGTCTCGAAACCACTATTCCAACTAGGCCATAATTCGGGATGTTACACTTATAACATGTGAAACTCTTTAAATGGGATTCTGATTCTGTCAGTTCTATGCTCTCTATGTTGGATTTAATTCCCTAAATGTAGTATAATAGTTAGTATTTTTTGAAAAAATTGGTTTAATAAAATAGTAATGATTACATTAATAATGTTTGTTTATTATTCTTAATTTTTTACATGCAAAGCAAAATGGAAGCAAATATTGGCTCACAGATTTGAAAGATAACTTATATTAGTATATAAACCTAAGCATGTCCTTAGTCTAATTCGAAGTGAGCAAATTTATTCAATGACTAATAAGTCATCTATCAAGTCCAATTGTCGAGGTGCTTGGTGTTTAGCATCAGAGCGGACTCCCAAAAAATAGACTAGGGATGGGAATAAAGCAGGGTGAGGGCGGATAATGCTAAATCAACTACCATTCTACAATTGACACAGTTCGTTTCACCATCTGCCCCACTCCGCTATGGATATATAATCTTGTAAACCACTATCACACCCATGGATGTTGGATGCATCCATCTCCACCTTTCCCTACTCTGCTTCAATCTAATTTTTGCTATTTTTCTTTAATTTTTTAATCTTTTTAAAGTTAAGTAAATATTTAAACATAATTCTTCAAAAAAAACTATTAAAACTATTCTTTTTTTCTAATTATATTTTTAGATTTTTATCCTTTTAATAGTTTATATATACAAGGATAAAATAATAATTTTATTTAGTGGAGCGGGTCGGGGTGAGGCAAACAATTACCATAACCACTATCAAAAAGGAAAAAAAATCCACCTCGATACACATTCACTTTTGAAATGAAAAGTCTACTTCATTTAAAGCGAATTGGATCAAAATCCATTGGGTGTTTTGCCATCCCTAATAAAGACATAGATGTGACTGACTGGATTGACAGTAGATCAAATAAGACCCAAGTAGAATAGAAACTAGATCTATTTATAGATTTATTCACTTGTGATATTCATAGTCTGACATACCTTAATCCTGAGTTGATGATGGACTATGTATGTGTGACTCATACACTTTAATGTAAGTAAAAGTCTTTGTAACACCCCATACCCGACTTGGACACCAAGCCAAAAATCAAGATGCCACACCACCATCTCACGTCTCATGTCGATACTTACGTAACATTTTTGGGAAAATTATCAAGAATATCAAGTCATACAAACTCAATTTAGTGTTTGATCATACTAATATACAACAAACAAATATATAATTTACATATCTTGTGCATTGGGAACACTTAACAAATTTTCCAAAAAATATAGGTCTCGATACTGACTCTATGGTATCAACGTTTCCTTTAAGTGGTATCGCTACCACCTGGAAAATTGATACCAAACTAGCATTATGCTTCTCGCCAAATTTCAAAACATTAGAAAATATCGGTATCTTTCGCAAGGTATCAATAATTACACCTTAAGTATCAATACCAAATTGATATTTTGACTCTATGCACTTTTGAAAATACAGAGGTATCGTTCTAAAAGCCTTAACATCGATACCTCTGCTTCAGGTCACAAAAATTAAGCATGTAAAAGTATTTAAATCATTCAAACTTAGTCCCCAAACATCATGTTTCATTCACCTAGTCACATATGCATCAAAATGTCTAAACAATAAACCAAACACCATGTCCAAGTTCACAAGCTTCCCAAACATACGCAATATACAAATAATCCCCAATACATCTTAATAAACCAATATAAATGTCTACCACATTGCATTTTTATTCCCTAGAACTAGAATAAGCAAAACACCTACTATAATAAGTAAAGAATGGCTTGGATCAATCCCTCAATGGCCACACCTCTCACACTGAGAATGCAACTACTTTGAAAAGGATAACATGGAGTAGGTGAGCTTAACAAGCTCAGTGAATGCCTAGAACAACCACTACGCAAACAAGTCATCATGCATTAACTAAACAACATACAACATATTCCTAAAACATCATTAACTATGTGTTATGATTCACATATTTAGTCATATTCCATGAATTCATTTACACCTTATTTATACAAACGTTTAGCATACATATATCAATTTTCTGACACACATCAATCACATATAAGAACATACAATTACATGTAGTCACATTAGTCACACTGCATGATAATTTGGCTCTTAAGTTTATGAAACACAAAGTGGACTCTACCACCAAACATCAGATACATGGATGTCTAATGTAACACCCCTCACCCGTATCCGACGCCGGGACAGGGTTCGAGGTGTTACCTGACTTAAACTTAATCAATCACACAAAAACTGGGCCATAAAATTTCAATCAATTTAAAAATTTTCATTTCACATACATTTCGCCCCTTAATCGGGCTCACGAGGCCCAAAACATGCATAAAAGGCGGTTCGGGAATAAACTGAGAACTTAAGAAAAACTTGAAAAATTTCATGCTTTAAGGCTCCACACGCCCGTGTGGATATAGACCGTGTATCACACACGCCCGTGTGGATTGGGATACACCCGTGCCCTTAGCCCGTGTGCAACACTGACTTTAAAACACGGCCATGACACACGCCCATGGCGACAGACACACGGTCTAGACACACGTTCGTATGTCTACCTGTGTAGACAATTATAAGGCTATTTTCCAAGCCATTTGTCACCCTCACAACATATGCACACAAACTTAACCAATAACATACAACATGGCATAAATGAGCTCTTAAACATCTACAAACATGTTATGCTCATGTCAATTTCTTATACAAATACTATCATAGAATTTACTCACATCAGTACCACATACTTGTCATAAGTATCATTACGTCACAAACCTCATGTCCATCATTAGGCACGCATAAACATATCGGCAAACCATTCATGAGGCATTATTAACTATTTACCAATCACTTAGTCTTGCATCAGTTACTAACTCATCAATAAATCCCAATTCAATCTCTAGGCATACAGGTTGTAAGCCACATCACAAGAGATAATAACATACATGCATAAGAATAATCATATAGGCCCATAACATCATTAGCGGACATAAGCCAATTTACATGACTATATACTACCTTAATAACAAGCCAATGCCTTTGACTAAATCATAATATCACATACTCAACATTAAAACCTTATACATGCCATAGACTTGAAACACTAGGATTTACTTATGCAGATAGCGTTAACTCGACAGTGTGATAATATCTCTGACGACCACCAACCCGAGCTGACCTAGCAACCCTAGGGAACATGGGAAAGAAAGGGGGTAAGCTTTACACTTAGTAAGTTCATATGAAAACAATAAGAAGCTCATTAACATGTTTTATCAATGTTTATAACATATTCTCAAGTTCACAACAAGCTATCTTCTTGAGTAATAGTCACTAAATTATTTATATCTGGGGCTAAGAAACTCCAAATTAAGTTCCCTTGAATTTACATGAAACTAGACTCGTATACCTTTCTACCATAAAATTTCTAAAATTTTCGGTTTAACCAATTAGTACAGTTTATTCCTCAAAATTACCCCTGATTCATTGTCTGATAGTTCCGACCCTTCTGCACTAAAGTTCAATTATCACATAGCACAGGGCTCAAATAATATTTTCATCTATTTCTATTGAAACTAGACTCATTAAGGATTCTAAGAATATGAATCATAACTCATAACAATTTTTTTATAATTTATAATGATTTTCTCAAATCAGAACAGGGGATCTTGAAGTCATTCTGACTCTGTCCACACAACTTCAAATATCTCATTATAGGAAATTCTTTTGTTTACACGGCTTCTTTTATAAGAAACTAGACTCAATAAAATTTATTCCCATATTTTATTCAGTTTCTAACTCATTTTCCACTATTTGTAGTGTATTTTCAAAGTTACACTACTACAGTAACTCAAATCTGTCAAGGCTAAGTTACTCATTCATGATCATTGTTCACAAAATTAATACAACATCATTTCATCCATCATGGTAAGAACACATATTTATACATCATAGATCATTCACATACCAAGGCATTCTCATAGGCTTAGTGTACATACCTGCACAACTCATAACATAACTCAAGTGCATACTCACCAATGACTTACCTCATTGGGACCATCATCAACTCTTTCCTCGGATTACCCGTTGAACACTTGGAATACTAATTGGATACTCAGAAAGAACCTTTGCACATAAGTGCCTCAATTGTAGCTAAATCTATCTCATATCTCATGACATTTAAATTCTCACTCTCGAGCTAGTCATCTAGACTCATAATTCCTAGTGACATGTCACTCAATCCTATTCTATTCCTAAACTTCAAACGGGAATTTTCCTCGCCTATTAAGGCTTTGTCTTATCATATTTCTATTAATCACATACACTTAATATTTATACAATTCATGTAATGATAACATTTAAATACATGTATAGCATGGTATTGTTTACATGCGAACTTACCTCGATACCACAAAGGTGAAAAAGACATAATCGTCCATAAATCGATCTTTCCCCGTTCTAGGCCCAAATCGCATTTTTCAACATCTAAAACATCAAATTTATCTAATTAAAACAATGTATTAATCAAATTAGTCCATTGACACACTTTGGAAAAAATTACAATTTTGCCCCTCTATTTTGCCTAAATTACAAAATTGCCTCTAGGCTCGAAACAAGATTCTTATTCAATTTATTTACTCCTTAAGCCTAGATAAACCATTTTCATAACTATGGAAACTCACAAAATTCATTATTACACACACTAACACCTTATCTTACAACTTAGCAAAAAAGCCTTTTTTAAGGTGTTTTCATGCAATTTCTTTCACAAAAGTTGTTTATTAGACAACTAGGACTCATAATATTCCATAAAAACATAGAAATCAACATATTTACTCTCATGGAAAAACCCTAGACTCTTCATCATTTTGCAAACTCGACCCCTCATTTGAAAGCTTAGGTTTTAGGGATTCCAAAAATGTAAAAATCATCAAGAAACAACCAAAGATCACTTACTTGTTAGGGCTTAAAGTGGCTGAAAGTTTAAAGCTCAAAAAACCCCATTCTTTGCTGCCATTTTCGGTGGAGAGAAGAGGAAGAATGAAAGAGAAAATGACAACTTTTTCTTTATTTATTTTATTACCCAAAAAGTTACTTTAAATCCCATAAAATATGGCTTTTTGACCAATCTTGTCTCCCTTGGCCGGCCACCTCAATAAAAAGGGTCTAATTGCTATTTAAAAGCCTCCAATTTTAGTTATCTAGCTATTAAACACCTTTAGGCATCAAAACACAACTTTTACCTTTTACACGATTTAGTCCTTTTTTGAAATTGGACTAGAAATCGCTAAAATTAACTTACCAAAATTTACATGCACTTATAAAATTATATTATAACACATAAAATAACATCAAAATAATTTTCTCCAGCCTCAAAGTAGTGGTTCCGAACTAGGCCCAAAATCGAGCTGTTACATCTAACACACCACACATAGACTCGAAGAGTCAAACATATCTCATAAGCAAAGCATATATGTAACACCCTACACTTCTAACCCTCATAGGGGCAAAGTACAAGGTATTACCTAACTTGATCTCATGCTTACCACCAATTTCAAGTCACTGAGAATCGGTGCAAATTAAAACTTTTTCTATTTCTACTTTAAACTTCTTATTATGGGCCTACGAGCCCCAAATTGATCATTCAAAACTATTCAGGACCAATCCGGGTCCTTAAACTAACCTTAGAAAATTTCTCTTTAAAACAGGGAACACGCACGTATGGAAGGGTAACACGCTCGTGTGGAATTAATTTCTAATTCACACCTACAGGGGTTTTCACATGGCCAAACACCCCCGTGTCAATGGCCTGTGTCCCTCACACGGCCACGACACGCCCGTGTTCTAGCCCGTGTGCAAAAACATGGACATTATATTTTTGACGTCAGCATGCTCAAAATATCACACACCAAGACACACGCCCTTATACTAGGTCGTGTCCTTCACACGGCTGAGACACAAGGTTGTGTATCTGCCCGTATGGTTACTATCATGCATACTGACTTGAAATTTTTACGTGCAAGGGACACACGGCTGAACTAAACGTCCATAGGGTAGACCGTGTGTCTCGCACATCCTAGATACATATCCGTGTGTCTACCTGTATGGACAATATAAGGCTATTTGCCAAGCCTCATTGCTACACTTACATGCCTAGTGTTGTGGCTGATGCTTTGAGCAAAAAGGCAATGTTTGATTTGAGGGCTATGTTCGCTCGCTTGAGTCTTTTTGATGATGGGGGTATCTTGGCTGAATTGCAAGTAAGGCCTACGTGGGTTCAGGAAATCAAGGATAAATAGAGTTTGGATGAAACTCTAACAACTCAGTTTAAATAGGTCAAGGATGGTTCGAATGAGCACTTTGGGATTAATTCTTATGGAATTTTATGATTTAAAGGGAGATATTGTGTGCCTAATGATAATAACTTGAGACAATCCATACTTCAAAAAGCATATAACAGCTCTTATGCTATGCATCCTAGTAGTACTAAGATGTATCGCGATTTGAAGGAAGTGTATTGGTGGCCGGGTCTTAAACATGAAGTGACAAAATATGTATCTAAATGTTTGACTTGCCAGCAGGTTAAAGCTAAACATCAGTTTCCATCAGGGTTGCTCCAACATAGTCGAATTCCACTGTGGAAGTGGGAGAGAGTGACAATGGACTTTGTTAGTGGGTTGCCTTTAAAGCCTACTAAGAAAGATTCAGTTTGGGTTGTGGTTGATAGATTGACTAAGTTCGCCTAGTTTGTTCCTATTCGTACCGATTACTCTCTCTAGAAGTTAGCTAAGCTTATATTTCTGAGATAGTGAGATTGCATAGGGTACCAGTGTCGATTATTTTAGATCGGGATCCTAGATTCATGTCTCGATTCTAGAAGAATTTGTATGAGGCTTTGGGTAATCGATTGGATTTCAGTACGGCTTTTCATCCACAATCCGATGGTTAGTCAGAAAGGTTCATTCAAATATTGGAAGATATGTTAAGGAGTTGTGTAATCGACTTCCAAGGCAGTTTACCAATGGTAGAATTTGCCTATAATAACAATTTTTAGTCAAGTATCCAAATGGCACCTTACAAAGCTCTTTATAGTCGTAAATGTCACTCGCCTTTATGTTGGACTACAATGGGAGAAAGGTAGTTGATTGGTCCAGAATTGGTTATAGAAACTGAGGATAAAATTTTGATTAATTCAAGAAAGATTGAATGCAACTTCTGATAGAAAAAAGTCATATGCCGATTTGAAGCGCAAGGACATTGAATACAGTATGGGGGATTTCGTTTCCTTAAAGTCTCTCCAAGGGAGAAAGTTTTGAGATTTGGTCGAAAGGGCAAGTTATGCCCTAGATTCATTGGTCGCTATCGAGTGCTTAAAAGGGCTGGTTCTATGGCTTATCAATGGAGTTTCCACCTAAGTTAGATCGTATTCACAAAGTGTTTCATGTCTCAATGTTGAGAGGTATCGATCCGATCCCTCCCATATTGTACCAGTTGCGGAGATTGAGGTTAGACTGGATTTATCATTTGAAGAGGAACCGATTTAAATATTAGATCGTGAAACCAAAGTGCTAAGACAAAAGAAAATTCCATTAGTTAAAGTACTGTAGAGAAATCATGGCATCAAAGAGGTTACTTGGGAGCCGGAGGACTAGATTCGACTCCAATATCCTCATCTCTTCGAAACAGGTAATTTCGAGGACAAAATTTCTTTAAGGGGTAAAGCTGTAACATCCCAAATTTAGCTCCATTAAATTTAGGAATATATCAAAAATATGGAATTTATCCAATGACTACTCATTAGATTTGAAAGCTTGAAGGTTAGTTGGAGGTCCCAAGTTCAAGTCTCAACTTTTACAAAATAAATTAATTTTTTTCAAATTCCCTTATTTTTTTTATGTGTTGGCATCTAAGTTTAGTAAACCTAGGTATAAATACATTTTTTTATCAAAATAATCAGCCTTTTAATCCATTTTCTCTACCTTATCCGTCCCTAACCCCCTCTCCCTCTCTTTATCTCTATTTTTTTTTCTTTTCCCTTTTTCCTCCATTATTGTCTTTGCCTACACCTCCCCTTTTATCATCATCTTCTTCTTCTTTTTGCATCAAGATGTGCACCATCTCCTTTTATATATTGCTTCAATTTTACCTCAATTAAATTATCCCTAAATCTGAAATTTTTAACTCCATGATCGATCCCAAACATCACCTAAAAGTGTCATTCCCGTTTCTCTCGACTAGCTTGTGTAAGGCCTCTTCTCTCTTCATTTTCTTAATTAATCTTGTCCATTAAAAACCTAAATTTGGAGATCAAGAATTTAGGGATTTTAAATAGTTTTAAATGTATTTTTCCATATTTTAATGAGGTTTCAAACCATTTTAAAATTCAGCCCCAATTTCAGCCACCATAGGCGGTGGTGCGTGTGCATATGTGTAGAATAGGGGTTGTTTTGTTTCTTGAATCATGCCCAATTAATTCAAGCCTTAATTTGAGTTCTTGAACACTCCTATTAATCTATTAAACCCATGTAAATTAGGTAAAAAACGTTTTTGATCATTTGGGCATTCGGATCTCACAAATCGGGAAGCGTAAGTGCTGTAAAGTGTAAAATTAAATGTTGCTTCGACATAGTTGTAGGGTAAATGTTATGGATTGATTAAATGAAAGAATTTAAAAATTATTATCTACTGATTTTCCAGTATATTATGGAATTAGGTGCTGATCCAAATGCCTTGAATCATCTGTAAAGCTGAAGAACGATCGTACGTACGGTTCGCATCTATACAAGGTAAGGAATCGAACTAGTTGAATTCGTAAAATAGTTATTAATTAGTGGGTAATTGGGAGTTGGTTAAGTGGTAAATTGATTTAATTTATACTAAATTTTGGTTTAGGATCGTATAAAGGTTTATTAAGGAAAATTGGAAGAGTCACTAGGGTGCTGCGAGAAAACGAAAAATAAGGTGTGGGTCCTAAACTTGTAAAATTTCTTTGATAATGATAAATGTTAGGTTATATTTGATAATTAGCTTGCTGATTGGTTTTGCATAGTAGCCAAAATATTAGTTTACGAGTGGCCGAACTAGGTACGTTTCAAGACTTAAAAGATTGATGTGTTGGCAAAATTGCTAGTTTGACTATATGAATGTGTAATTGAGATTGTTATGCATAATTATATTATGTGGTATAAGGATGTTTGATGGAATGATATGAAATGTCGAGATATTAGTTTTATGCATGATTTAAATAAATGAAATATTTACTGTGATATATACAAGTGAGGTTGCTATTGGTGCATAATGAAATTCATGAAGTATGTGAATTGAACGATATTGATGGATACCATCTTAATGGTAATTTGAACATTGGAACATTGTTTTATTTCTCTAAAAGTATGTGATTATTGAGGACATGTTGAGCATGTCAAATAAAAGTGAAAAGTATTGAAATGTGATTGTGTATGAATTTGTATCACATATTGCATGTGCGTTGGGATGGGATTTTGTGGTTGACGGAGGAGTTCCGTGGAGTACCGGCGGCATATTAAGTCTGCATATAGTTTTAGTCAGTGCACTGCATTTGGATTACCGAGGGGATTGGCAATTATATCACATTATATAACTGGCAGTTTCACTGTATTATTGATTACTGGTTGTTTTACCACATAGAGCATTGGTCACATACGTTGGATTTTGGCAGACGAGTTTTGGGGAACTCCTAATGTATAGAGGATGGTATGGGTAGGATCTCACATGTGCATTTTTCAGGATCATGTACATTTGAAAATTATTATTGTTAATGTTTGATTGTGCTATCGGTTCCTCTATGAAATTTCCTGTATGAATGCTTAATACTTGTTTAGTCTTACACTGAGCTTGTTAAGCTCACCCCATTATCTCAACTTCTTAGGTAATGATCAAACTTAGGACTGGAATTGGCATGCGGACGTATGGCAAACTTTGGACTTTACTTCGTCATATTATTTTAACTTAATTATATTTTTAGGTTATTTTATTATTATTTGGTTTTGGATTGTAAAGTTTCTTTAAACTGTGGTTTAAGACTATTCGAGATTTTGGAGTTTTTCATGCATGCATGACACACATATTTGATATGGATACATGGTTTTTATAATATGTTAAAATGGACTACGCATGATATATGACTAAATTAAAATTTTGACTAGTTATGGTACAGTTCTATTGCTAAGAAGATAACAAAATGATTTTTCAAAGGCAACGCCGTCAGTAATGTTTTACAAAAACTCACATTATTCGCTAATTTGACCTAAGCGTGGTTGGACTAAGTAAATGGACGTTTTTCAAAGCTAGCAATAGAAACCACGATTTTATAAAAAGAAGTACCTAAAGGTTTTTAACTATCATTAGGGTAAGTTTGACACTAAGGCGTCCAATGTGGCCTTCCTGATTCGACCATAATGTCTAGCCTGGGTTTCGGAGGTTACACTCCATCATATCTCAAATAATTATAAATTGGCATTTTTGTGATTATGAAACTTATAAGGGACTTTATCACCACCTATAGGTGGACTCTATCACCACACATTAGATAAATGAATCTACAAAACACACCATAAATCATAAAGTTGTAAGCTATCCCCATGTAGGTGTAGCTCGTATGCTCACACTCTCTAAACACACCACGCTATCTACGGTGAATGGAGCTATGCTCAACATTCCTTTATCTCTCCAACGCATCTCCGGGCCACAATGCCCATCATAATAAAAAAGGTTAGTGCTCACAATCCTATGGCATACCAACTATATCCAATGGTTCCATAAGGTCACAATGCCAAAATATCTCTTTAACACATTCACAAATAGGGGTAGCAATTAAGTAGAGCTCGCACATTATAACATAGTTCACAATTCACAATTTGTCGCAGAGCATGGTTCGCAAATAATATCACTTCCATGCAACATAAATTGCATTCCTAATCAAAATTCACATATCAATCATGACATAGCTCACATAAATTATTGTTCGCATATTTTATTTAGCATAGGGAACACAATAGCTTAGCTTACATATAATACAACTCAAAATCTCACAACACACCATTTGGAAAAATAATACAGTTCACCATATTAAAACAAACTACCAAATTAACACAGTTCACCAAAATAATATAATTCACCAAGTTAATATGGTTCACAATATAACATAGTACACATATATAATTGGCTCGCATTATAGTTCAGCTTGCTCTTAGCATTTCACAATAACATAATTTTGCACTAATCAATGCTCGCAATATTGTAAAACTCATAATTCACTTACGGGTTCATGCATGCATACATGTGCAATATATATAAAATTCATATGTTATACAAATCTGTATTATAATATTTATTTTTATATTCGTTCGCAAGCATTACATAACCATATACTTATATATACATACCTATTTAGTGACTTTTGTCACGTCAAATTTTAGCATACATTAAAAGTCCCATATACATACCTATTCTAATATTTTATTTAATTAATTACTAATTATTTAATTAAATAATCCAATTACGATTTTCTGTTCACTAACCCTCGATTTACTTACCCAATTTTCCTAACCCAATTTTTGGGATGTGACAAAAAACTTAGCCAATTCCTAAACTTTTTTTTATTTTCCTCACAATTTTAACTATATTCTAGCAGCGGAAAAGTGATATTCAATTTAGTTATGATTAATTTAAATCAGAAATGTTTAATGCATAACCAAATCTAATTTCATGATTAATATCTTAAATTCAAATTAAAAATCATGCATGCTAAATATACCTTAAACATAAATTCCATGCCACAATACAAATAAAATAGTACGATTCCAAATTAACGTGAATTATAAAAAAGATAATACTAATAGTAATTTTTATATAAAACGATTCTGAGCCCTCTGCATGTTGTACCCGTGTCCTAACTTGGTGGGTTATCTGTAGAGATAGAAATTAAAGGGGAGTGAGCTATGAAGCTAAGTGTGATATCCATAACAAGAAAATCAATACAAAATAATAAATCGAGCATAAAAAATAATAATTTTTAGTGCATTTGAATAGCATAGCAGAAGTTAACAATTCATTCGAGAATCTTTATGAGTGTCAATGCAATGCAATTTTAGTTTAACAGAAGAAAAAAAAGGTTCTACCTTGTTGCTACACTTCACAGTAAGAGTTTCCCAGAACTTTTTTAACTCGAACACTCTAGTTTATGGATAAACCACCAATGTTTGCAAGTTAATACGTTGTCAGTAAGTTGTGAATGCACGTGTTTGCAAATAAAAGTTGTTAGTAAGTTTGTGGATGAACCGCTAGTGTTTGCAGGTTAATACACTACCAGTGGGTTGTAAATGCACAATGTGTTTGCAGAAAAAAACTACCAATAAGTTTGTGGATAAACCACCGGTGTTTGTAGATTATTAAACTAGTAATACTTCCTCCTTTCAATCATCCCATCCCATGCAATGCAGTATGACATGCTAGTAACAATACAATACAAAAACAATAGACAAGCATGACATTTATTCGGTTCATCGGTAACAATAGGTATGTTGATCATACAATCGATAATATAGTGGTACGAGTATCAGTAACAATTTATCTAAAATACAGTGACACTAGACATGTATCAAACACATATCATGCATATACAGTAATAATTTAGTCGGTTAGATAATGGATTCCAACATTATTCATATTATGAGGGACTCAAATTGAATGAGATAAAACACTAAAAACAGTTCAATGACTATTCATGGACTAAACTGAACAATTTATAAAATTCTAGGAAAAACTGTAAAATAGGGGACACACGGCCGTGTGGGATGCTATAAGTCATGTGCAATGCTATAAGCCATATAGAGGGGTTACACAGCCGTAGGGTAATTGCAAAATTTACGAACAGGAGGGACAACGTCATGTGGCAGGCCATGTGAAAGGTTCTTGGCCGTGTGAAATTCAAACTAGCCTAGGGTTTCATGAGCACATGGCCTTATGAGAGGTCGTGTGGTTCACTCGTGTTGTCTATATACCCATGTGGGTGATTGTGTGGCCCTAATCCTAGACACGATTTGCCTTGATTCACTTGTAAAACAACACACACCTTTCAGTAGAAGCCCGATTGACGTCCTTAACAATCAATTCTGATATGATGCACCTAAAACGGGTTCTTTAAACAATATTTATACATGAGTTAATATTAGGAATAAAGATTCAAAAATATTTACGAAAATGTTTTGGTAAGATTCGTGAAAGATCATTTACTTGATCTCAAGATTAGCATTAGATCAAATTTCTATAAAGATTCGAGATCAATCATCAGAATTGAGACATACTTACCGATTATTGGCAAAGATCAGGATTTAATTGACAATAATTCTTAAATCGACGGAAAGAATGATCGAATAAGGATGTTTTAATCTGTGAAAGCAAAATACTCAACAGCAATAAGATGTAAATTTTTATGTAAAAGAGATGAAATATAAGGAAAGGGAGAAGAAATATAGAAGAGAAGGAACAATTCTAAAAACATTTGAAAAGAAGCATAATTCAAGTCTAATTGGGTAAAATTGGACTAAATACCTAAGCTTTGGGAAACACTAGGGGCGATATAGTAATTTCCCCTTAACTGTTGAAAAAAAAGATGCATTTTGGGAATGGAGTGGCTCGAACTTGGGTTAATGAGGGATACTAACGCTTAACCATTGGGCTCTTTGTAACACCCCTTACCCGTATCTGACGCCGAGACAGGGTTCGAGGCGTTACCGGACTTAAATATTCACAAACATGCAAAATCGGGCCATACAATTTTGTCCAAATTAAAACTTTTCAAACACATGCATGTCATCCCTTATACGAGCCTTCAAAGCCTAAAACATACATCGGGGTGGTTTAGGACTAAACCGGGAACTTTCGATAAACTTTGGACAACTTAACAAATTTTCTTACTTTAGAGAGTCACATGCCCGTGTGGGTTGGGATGTGCGGTCACACACGCCTGTGTGGCTTGGGACACGCTCGTGTCCTCATCCCATGTAACTTTTTGTTTGTGACGTCAGCAAGTAATTTGAACCACACGACCAGGCCACACGCCCGTGTGCTAAGCCGTGTCCTCCACACGATTGAGACACATGGCTGTGTCTTTGTCCGTGTGGCCAACACTTAGTCTACTTTCCAAGCCTTCTGTTACCATTAATACCTCACATACTTAAATACATTCATTATAGGCACATATAATGTAGCATTAAGTCGATAATTAAACATCCTCCATTAAGACTCAATTGTAATATTCATATGTTGTCGTACATATGTTTTGCTTACTCATTTTATACCAGGTTTAAACATACCAATTTACAATCAATTGAACATGTCATTTTGATTATCACTTATACATTTATACCATTCTTGACATTATTTAACATTCACAAACGACATGCTTGCCTAAGTCATTCCACACCAATTTCGTTTTCCAACATCATTAACTTATTGCCATATCACACTTTTATTCTCTAATTATGAGCACTTCTTTTGGTCATAAGACATTCATCAAGCATACATACCGTGACACTTACCATTCATATCAAACAAATAAAATCACATGACCACATTGCAAGGCATCAATACATAGCTTGGATAAATAGGCTTACAAGCCATCACCCATATAAGCCACGTCTCATGGATAAACACAACAAATCAATTTAAGCCAACATCCTGACCAAATCAGAAGATTACACATCATAATAACTAAGTCCCTATAGATGCCACTCACTCAAATATACCTAAGGTTTATTAATACCCCAACGATAATAGGTTGATAGTGTGATGCTGCCTCTGACGATCTCTAACCCCGAGTTGACCTAACAACACTAAAGAAATGAAAAGGAGGGAGTAAGCTTTACGCTTAGTAAGTCCATATAAAAATAATAAGCAATATGCCAACATGCTTCTCAAGGTAATACGACTATAATTACACTTTTACTTATTTTCTGGTCATGTCATTTTTCTCAAGTCATAGTTACTAAATTATTTATATCTGGAGCTACAAAACTCCAAATTAAGATCTGCTAATTTTACCTGAAACTAGACTCACATATCTTCTTACCATAAAAGTTTAAGAATTTTTATTCTAGCCAATAAATACAGTTTATTCTTTAAATCTACCCATTTTTCGCTGTCTGACAGTTCTGACCCCTCTTCACTAAAAATTAATTATCTCATAATATGGGACTTAGATGATGTTTCAGTCTATCTCTATTGAAAATAAACCCATTAAGGATTTTAAAAATATAAAGTATAACCCACAACTATTTTTTTAAAATTTTTAATGATTTTCTCAACTCATAATAGGGGATTTCAAAATCATTCTAACTCTGTCTCACAGTAGTTTAAATATCTCATAATCTGATATTCATTTTCTTACACCTTTATTCTATGTGAAAATATACTCAATAAACTTTAATTTCATATTTTATTCAGCCTTAAATTCAATTTCCACAATTTTTGGTGAACTTTTAAAGTTAGACTACGGCTACTGTCCAAGACAGTTTTAGTACAAAAATGATGATGACTAAGTTCATCACACCTTCATTTCTTTTAAAGCAGAAATCTATGCATTTATAAACATATATCATAGTCCACCAAATTAACACAACATCATTTCACAATACTCATGGACTTACCATTCGTGGATCTCATATTCAATTGAGTTTTTGTACATATCTGTACTTATTCGTAACATAATTCAAGTTCGTTCTCACCAATGACATACCTCATTAGGACCATCACCAAATCCTTCCTCGAATTACCAGTTGAATACTATGAATACTAATGGATACACGAAAACTTGCACATAGTGTCATATACGTAGCTAGAACCAACTCATAGCGCGTAACGTATGTAGCTAAAGCTACCACATATTATGTAGTGCTCGCACTTGAGTTACTCACGGGTCTGTACACAAAGTCAGCATCCGGAGCCCAAAGCATTAACATGATATGTTCGTTTAGCGAGTTGCTCACGGGCCTGATCACATAGTCAACACTCAGACCCATATTACATATATCACTTATCTCATTAACTCAGACATAACTCATGAGTTCAGACCATATAGTTCCTCATGACATATCCCGTGTATCCTATACTATTCCTGAGGTTCAAATGGGGTTTCTTGTCTAACTCAATGTCGTTGCACTTGCTTATAATTTCATTTATTCTTCCATCATACATGTCATACTTTCATGATAGTAATAAAACATTTAAATGTATACATTATCAAAGCATTAAAATATGCTACAACATAACATTATTTGCTTATGTACTTACTTGTTGAATCTTCATCAAGAATATCCATATAATCAATCATACAATTTATATAATAATAATAATAATAAAACATTTAATATTCAATTACAACATTGCATTATTATTATCACATGAACTCACCTCGAATGAAAGTTTCGGCCAATTATTCCATTTTAGTCCATAACCTTATGCTTTCTGATTTAAGCTCGAATCTCAGTTTTCTTAATTTGCAATAGTATAAGGTTACTAAAAATTTTGAGCTTCCATGGTTGTTTTCTTGAAGAAAAATCGATGGAGAAAGAAGGAGAGAGATGAGAAAATGACCACTTTTCCTATTTGTTTTATTTTATTCAATTTTATCACCTAATTTCTACCAAATGTTGACTTTTCTATTTCTTTGTCTCCCATGGTTAGCCACCTCTCTCAAAGGGTCTAATTGTCCTTTAAAGACCTCCACAATATGATTCATAGTCAATTTACACCTTTAGCTAATAAAATAGGACTTTTGTACTTTATGCTATTTAGTCATTTTTCACAATTAAGCTCACAAACGCTAAAATCAACTCACCAAATTTTTCATGCACTTATCTAATCACGCTATGACACATAAAACAATATTAAAAATAATTTCTTCGGCCTCAGAATAGTGGTTCTGAAGCCACTGTTCCGACTAGGCCCAAAATTAGGTTGTTACACTATTGCCCATTCTTGTTCAATTTTTACTCCTAACAATATTTGTATTAGTGTAATTTTCATCCTAGTTTGTTGAAAACTAAAGGAAAAGAAATAAGAGAGCAGCGACTAGAACCTAAGACCTCTAAAGAGTCCACTAACTACTTAACGATCAAGCTTAATTCATTTCTTGGTTAATTATTTCTATGGACCCCCTATATTTTTGGGGCGTGACAACTCTCCCCTCCTTTAAGAAATTTCATCCTCAAAATTTATCTGGTTCGAACATATGAGGATAATGTTGATGAAATGTCTCTTCCAATTCCCATATAGCCTTCTCTATGCCATGGTTCTGCTGTAGTACTTTTAAAATAGGGATTAATTTCCTTCTTAGAACCTTTACTTCATGATCTAGAATTTGTATGAATTCCTCGTCAAAGGAAAAATCTAGTCTCACCTCGGTTTCCTTAAATGGAATGATATAGGAAGGGTAGAATCGGTATCATCTCAACATGGAGACGTAAATTACATCATGAATACAGTCCAGTTCTAAATGTAATTCTAGTTGAGACACTACTAGACTGACTCTTTTAAGAATTCTATAAGGTCCGATGAACCTAGGACTTAACTTATCCTTTCATCCAAACCTCAATACCTTCCGCCATGGGGACACTTTCAGGAAGACTTGATCTTTGACACTGTATTCAATGTTTTTTCTTTTTAAGTCTGCATATGACTTATGTATATCTGAAGCCGCTTTTAGTCTATCCTAGATCAACTTAATTTTTCCCTTAGACTCTTATGCCACTTTTGGACCCAAAATTTTCCTTTCACCCACTTTAGTCCAACACAGTTGTGTTTAACACTTGCGACAATAAAGGGCTTCATAGGGTGCTATTTGTATGCTTGATTGGAAGCTATTGTTATAGGAAAATTTTGCTAGAGGGAAATTTTCCTCCCAACTACCTCAGAATTTGATGATGCAACCTTTTAGCATATCTTCCAATATTTGAATGACTCGTCCGGATTGTTTATCAATTTGAAGGTGGAAGGCAGTACTAAAATCTAAATGAGTACCTGATTGATACCGATATTGCATGAAGTCTTACAATTTCTGAAATATATATTTAGCCAACTTTTACAAAGGATAGTCTGTGTGGACAAGTAAGAAATGAGCTGACTTAATTAATCGATCTACTATCACCCAAATTCAATCTTTCTTAGTGGGTGTTAAGGGTAACCCACTAACAAAATCCATCATTATTCGTTCCCCCTTCCACTGTGGTATTTTGATTGGTTGTAGTAAGAAGAAAGGAAACTAGGATAAATTATAAGGTACTCGGTAAATTTATCTCTCGATCTCATTTATTTTAAATTACTTCTTAGGGGTGTCACTTCCTAGGCTTTAATCGCATATAATTTAAACCAACTAACTAGGATTTCAAGCCAGGTTCATTCGTTAATTATTAAGACATTTGTTCGTTAAACTCTCTAAGGAAATTAGCTACTCATGGATCGAAATACAATAAATTCGTAACTCATATTTAACATTCAAGATATCAAATCAAATAAAACTAAGGAGTATAGAAAGAAATCCATTTTCGATATCGATTGAAGCTCAGAAGTGAAAACTTCTTAACAATTATGAAGCTCACCTCGATTGCAATTTGAATCAACAACAAAATACTGAAAAACTAATATATTAAACCTTTGGATCGAAATTGGATACAAGTAAAAATAGTAAAAAAAAATATAAAAAGGATTAAATTGAAAAGAAAATAAAACTAAACTAAAAACCTAAAATACTAAAATGACTCACTTGCTCAAATGAGATTTAACATGCTTATGTATAGATTTTATGCTCAGACTTAATTGGGGTCACTAAATAGCCCAAAAACTTGATTAAAGTACATTTTATGGACTAAAATACCTTTAATTAATTTTTCTTATTCGTCACTCGAGGTGATGACACTAAAGGACCAGTGTCGCGATAATACCTTCAAAATCTGGGTACTTTGGCTTTGAAGTTTAGTGTTGCGACACCAGTTCCCGGTGTTGTGATGCTGCAGTCGTCATTCACCTTCTAAGCCCAAAAATAGTGTCCTACACACTAAATAGAGTTGTTAGATAATCTCTAGGCCCATAGTGGCCTGTTAGGTTATAACATAACTCAAAATTGCATAAAAAATTTTATTTTGCATAAATTAAAAACAAAGCGATAAAAACTAAAAAAGAAATAAAAACATCTAAAGATGGTATAAAACAAGCTCATTAAGTGTCGGAAAGACCTTAATTTGCCACAACAAATTGTGTTAGATCATGCATGCAGACTCATTCAATTTTCCATAGTTTGAGTTTTAGAAAACCTATGCTTTGATACCGCCAATGTAACTCCCCCAACCCGGCTTAGACGTTAGGCCCAAATTTATAAGAGTACATTGGCCACCAAAAGGGCCCGGTAAGCTAACGAAGTTTATAAAATATCATTTTAAAACATTTGTTTATCCTAGAAGAAAACTTATCCTATTTTCAAAAAAAAAACTCATGAATTAATAAAAACCGAATAAGTTTAACATAATCTTTTTTAACGATGATAACCTTTGAAAACTTAGGTAATTCCCTTTTTTTTTTTACTCACAATTTTAATTATAATTTAGCAACAGAAAAGTGATATTCAATTTTTTTTATTAAGTTAAATCAGAATTATTTAACACATAACCAAATCCAATTCCATGATCAATATTCTAAATTGAAATTAAAAAAAAATGCATGCTAAATATACTCTAAACATAAATCCTATGCCACAAAATAAGTAAAATAATACAGTTTCGAAATAATAGGAATTATAAAAAAGATAAGCCTAATAATAACTTTTATATAAAATGATTTTGAGCCCTTCGTATGTCCTATCCACGTTCTAACCTAGTGGGTTATCTGTAGATATGGAAATAAAAGGGGGAGTGATCTATGAAGCTTAGTGTGAGTTCCATCACAATATAACCAGTGCAGAATAATAAATCAAACATACATAATAATAGTTTTGTAACATCCGGATTTCTAATAACCCGAAATTAAGAATGATTAAGGGACTATATGAAAAGAAATCGCAAGATGGTGGCATATATTGGAAGAAATGGGAAAGTTAGAAATCGAATTGGACATGGCTGAGATCCAATTTTGGTTCGGTTAGGATGGAACCCGTTGTTTCCTTAGTGGGAGACATAATGATTGAGAACGTACGATTCTCATAAGGTTGAAAGAAGCGCGGGAAGGGTTTAGTTTCTCTTGCTCTTCATACTTTTCGATAGCTTGAAGAAGGAGTAGCCATGGAAGGTTCTGCATGGAGCAGACTTCGTGAGGATCAAGCTAGAAAAGTAGGGAAACCGACAAGTGGGTAAGATTCTTAACCCTTCTGTTTACATAGGGTAAAGTTTATGAACATTAGAACTATTTTAAAGGTTCTGCATGTTTCTAGAAAATGGGTTAAGGTTAATAATATTAAGAATAACCCATGGTTATTTTGGTTTCAAGCTATTGCCACTACAGCAAAACAAGTTTTTAGCGGCATTTTTATCGGCGTTTGAATAAAAAATGCCGCTAAAGAGCAAGCATTAGCGGTGCTTTTTCAAAAACGCCGCTATAGATCGAGCATTAGCGTCGCTTTTTAAAAAAACGCAGCTATAGGAACACCTTTAGAGGCGCTTTTTAAAAACACCGCAAAAAATTATGCGCAACGCCGTCATTCTATACTGAGCTTTAGTGGCATTAGCGACGCTTTTAAAAAAGCACCGCTATAGATCGAGTATTAGCAGCGCTTACTGAAAAACGCCACTAAAGATCGAGCATTAGCGGCACTTTCTTAAAAACGCTACTATAGGTCCACCATTCGCGGCGCTTTTTTAAAGCACCGCAAAAGATTATGCACAACGTCGCCGTTTTATACAAGCTTTTAGTGGCTTTAGCGGCGTTTTTCAAAAAGAGCCGCAAAAAAAGTATAATTTTTTTTAATTGAATATTTAAATTCTTCAAAAAGAATATTTAGACGAGAAAAATTTTGAAAGTAAAACATAGGAAAATATATTTTAAAATGAAAAAATTAAATTACTATTATTTAAAATAATTTTAAAGTTTTTGGTATATGACTGATTGTTTTTAATTTATATATTAAATATTTTCTTATACAATCATAAAAGAGATAGTATTAAATGTAAAATATTGAATTAATTATCATTATAGTTTAGGGTTTATGGTTTAGGGTATATGGTTTAAGGTTTAAGGTTTAAGGTTTAGGAGTTACTATTTTAAGGTTTATGAATTATGGGTAGGGATTATGGTTTATGGTTTAACAATTGGGGTTTAAGGTTTAGGGTTAAGGGTTAAGGGTTAAGAGTTAGAGGTTTATGGTTTAGAGGCTAAGGTTGATGTTTTGTGATTTAGGACTTAAGGGTTTAGGGTTTAGGATTTAAGGTTTAAAGTTTAGTATTTAGGGGATAGGGGTTAGAGGTTTAGGGTTTAGATTAATTAGTGTTTTTAATTTATATATTAAATGATTTCTTATATAATTATAAAAGAGATAATATTAATTTTAATATATTAAAATTATGATTACGTTTAAATTATTTAAGAGATAATAGATAAACTTTATACATATTAAATGGTCTAGGATTTAATCTAAAAATATTTAATCTAAACCATTTGATATATTTAAATATTAGAATTAAAAAACATTGATAAAAAAAAAAAAAGTAACAAATTGATATGGATAAAGAAAAAAAACATGATCAAGTATGTACCATATATCAGCAAGAGAAATATCTTTTAAACTTTACTTCATATATATCTTGATGTAAGATCTTTTACCACCTATTGTTCCTCTTATAAGTGTAAGGATTAAATTATAACTTATCATCATATTAACATTTATCATTAGTATTAATAATTAAATCATTAATATAAAGAATTAATTCAACGAATAATTCAATTCAAATTAATTCCTCTATACTTAATTTATTTAAGTGAAATTTAAACTTAAAATTTCAAAGTTATCATGCAATATAACAAATAAAAATGAAACATAAAAACTAAGAGATTAGTGGCGCTTTTGAAAAAATGCTGCAAAAGGCATTTTAATTTAGGGCATTACGCAAAAAACATAATAGTTTAACGAAAAAGGCATCGTTTTAATTGGAGATTTAGGGGATTAGCGGTGTTCTTTTAGAAAAAAATTTAATAGTTTAACGAAAAGGCATTGTTTTAATTGGAGACTTAGGGGATTAGTGGCGTTTTTTAAAAAAACATTGTAATATATTGGCTTTAGCGGTGCTTTTCGAAAGCACCACAAATGGTCAACTTTTTTTACCGAAACGGCGTCGTTTTCCTTTCTGAAATGTTATCCCTGTCTCATGCCTGAAACTTAGCCATTCCCCCCAACGAAAAATAGATTTCCCCAATTCTCTACATTTCTCCTAATCCTTAAATTTCCCCCAAAAGAATCACCAGACACGGTGAAGTCTTATTTTCGAGGTAACAAACATTTTCCACAGTTGCTAAGTATATTTGTTAACTCTGAAAAGTTTCAATCAACATCTAACTTGAATCATTTTCTGTTTAGTAGGTTACTCGCAAAAAATTCGTATAATCAGATGCTTTTCTTGTTTGCTTCATCGGAGTGTAAAATTTCAGGTAAGCCGTTCATTTATTTTAAAAGATCAAATACTGTGGGTGTGGATTTGGGAACAATTTGATTTCTTCTTTGTTTAAGCTATGGGTTTTGGATTCGAAACATTGAACAGCATGCATCGGATAATCTTAACAAGATATTGGTAGGGATTAAGGCAGACATGGATGAAAGCAAAAGGGTATGCAGCTTCCAACAAGATTTCAATCGATAATGTCTGTGATTCTGTACTTATTTAGTATGCTTGCTTTTTGCCGAGAATCCAAAACAAAGTTTTTTATTATTCAAAACCACTAATTATAAAGCTCATTTCCTTTCATTTTATGAATGTATGCATTGATTTTATGGTCTTACTCTACATTCTTCTCCTTTCTAAGGTAGTGCCTACCTCGAAGGGACAAGCACTCGCTGATGAGTACGAAGTCAAATTTTTTGAAACTGTAGGCAATGCTTGCTGATTCTGATTGCTTTTTGAATTCAAGATTTACCGTGTTTATGTATTCTGAAAGAAACCGTGTCAAGCAAAGTGCAAAGACAAATCTAAATGTGGAGGAAGTTTTCTTTTCGAGAGCAAAGGACATAAAGAAAAGACTCGCTGATAGCGACACAAAGGCTGAGGTATTCAAATGGCTCTTATGATTATAAAATTGTACCTATTTTGCAATTACTTGAAAAAAAATTTCCTATCGTTTACAGCCTTCGACGATCAAGATCAATCAACCTAACCCTGCAGGCATAGCTGGTCAAGCTGCACAAAAATCGGGATGTTGCAATTTAACCTAAGATTACCAAATTCAGTTAAAAAAGGGGTAAATATTTGATCTTAAACTTCCACTAAAACAAAAAGGAAAAAAAAAAGGGGGAGGAGGTGAAGAAACTAATCTCATTAACTGCATGATGGGTGCTTGTGTTTTACTTCATGTTTTAGTGTATGAAATAGAGTATTTTCCTATAATTTGATAGTTTTTCTTATTGGTAAAGTCACGAAGATGTTTAAAATGTGACAATAGGTATGTAATTTCAATATTTGCAATTTTTTTAATTCAAAATAAATATAACTTGTATTTAGTTATCTTTCTTCTTGAACTTCCCTTGATTATTGATACGATCCTCGACTTGTACTTGATCGAACATCAAATTTTAAGCTCAAGACGTAATCAAACTACTTGAGTTCTAGCTTGATTATTAAGCTTGCTTATAAATTTTTGCACTTAAGCTTGATTAAGTTTGTTCATATTCAAGCTTGAAGGTTAGGTATATGCTTCAAGCTAGAGAAAGAACAAGGGTGAAGCTAGATTTAACGTTTGGATTGAAGCTTGGTGTTGAAACTACTGTTTAGGGAAGCTTATTAAGGTTAGTGTTCTCTTGAATTTTAGCATGCTTGCTGTAGTCTTTTTTTCTGTTGTTTTTTCTTGCTGTAGTATTGTTGAATTTTGACAGTTTTTTTTGGAACTTGGAAAATCAATGACATTGTGCTCATGCATTGTTTAAGTGAAATAATATTTATCTTGAGCTTCTAGATTATCAAACCCTTCCACCAAATTTATTCTTCCATTCCATGCTTTTACTGTATTTTAAAAAATTATATTTTTATCACTCTATTATAACTATGATTTTTATATTTAAATCCTTTAAAAAAGAGATTGAAAGAAGTGGGTAACAAAATGTGATTTGAATCAATGTCTTCAAATTTTGAAATAAATCAAATAGATTACTGTGTTATAGAAAATATAAGTATAATTTTATTTTTTGTGTTTATCCTTTTCAAACAAAGGAAGTAGAAGATATGGTATTATTGAATGTGATCCACTAGTTCGCAAAGGACTTGAGAAAACTGTAAGTAGTCTTTAATAGGTGGCACTTAACAAGCATTCCATTCATAAACAGTAACCCCCTTGAATAAATTTCTCTACTTGAAAGCATATGGATAAACTAATATTGCTTGTGCAAGCAGGCTAAGCACATGGTCATTCCTTATATGTCAATGTTAGGTATGTACTCAAGGTCCTATCTTAATATATTTTATTCCCTCTACTCATTCAGATATACTGACAGCTTGGTACAAAATTTTCCTGCTTATGCAAATATCTTCATATGTCAACTTGAAAAAGCTATATATATATATATATGATTATATTCCCACTTGTTCAGTTCCTATCCAATCACTGATGAACTTTGTGATACTTTGGCAGGTATGACCAAGGTGCTTATTTGTTTTTACCATCATATGTCATGCGGACACATGGAGCAAAACAACAACGTGAAATTGTTAAAAGAACTCTAAAGAAGCAATTAGAGCCTGTTTTTGAGGTTTGAAATCCTTGAGATTTATATTTATATCTCTATGTTCTGCATTTCCAAGTGTTGGCTTATTTCATTTAATTTAATATGTAATTATATAGTGTATTCATTTTTATGATTATTTATTAAATATTATATTATTATTTTATATAAGATTGTTGTTTTAATTATATAATTGAATAAATGTATAAGTTTGAGCTTAAAATTGTTGTTAGTTTTGTGTTATAATTTGTTCCAAAGTTAGATTTCAAATCCTTAGATTTATTGTAACACCCCAAAAATTGGGCCTAGAAAGAATTGGGCCTTAAGTCTGGGATTCGGATAGAAGAAAACCTGAATAATTAAGAAGTTTTAAATATTATCGTTTAAGAAAAAAAAATTTGAATTACTACTAGAAAATTTTTACTATAATTATTACGGATATTTTAAATTTTATTAGTATTATGGGATAAAATTATTACTATTAGAAAAACAAATATTCTTGATGTATGTTCGAAAAAGTTACATGAAAATTTTTATTTACTGTATTATTTGAAATTTTTATTATTAGATATATTTATAAAATTATTATTATTGGTAATTAAATAAGTAACGAAGGGCTTATAGTGTGGGGAAAAGTCCAGGGTTCGGCCCACAAAATTCTTAAATTTGGCCTCTTAAGGAAATCTGGGAAGTAGGCCTTATTAATAAATTAGGCTGAGTTTTAGCATGAAGGAACGCCTGGCCCAGTGGCTAAGCATGCTAGGAAAGGCATGGGAGGTGCCTGGGTTCAAGGCACGGCGTGCGCAAATGGTTGTTTTTTTTACAACCAAGAATTTCCGCAAGAAGGCCTTATAAATATTTCGAGAGGAAAGGTGACACAAAAGAGGCACGTGGTCAAGTGGCAATGAGGCGTTAAGAGTGTGCATGTGGTTAGGAGTTCGAGTTTGGTAAGTAGCATATTTTTTTTATTTTTAAACAAAATCGGGACTGCAGCAGATAAGTCTTAAGATTATTTGTGAGCAGATTATATCATGAGAAGAGCTTCAGTGCAGTGGCAGTAGTGCGTTACAGGGACTGAGAGGGCACGAGTTCGAATCCAGGTGCTGGCGTTATTTTGGTTTGTTTTTAAGCGGACCAAGACTTCAGCAGGTAAGGTTTAAAGTTAATTGCGACTGTCATATATCCAAGAGCAAGCTACGACGCAGTGGCTAGCAGCGTGCCTATGAGTGTGGAAGGCCCAGGTTCGAGCTGCTGAGCGCGCGGATGCCCCTTTTTGCTGCATGCGTGTGGGATAGTAGTAGATTTGGACCAAAACTCTTCCCAGGCAGCAGCCTGAAGCGGTCAAACAGTGGATAAGGCTGCTAGGTGGTTGGATGAATTTCAAATGCCTAAATCATGGAGCAAAGCAAGGGAATTTGAAATTAGAAAGAATTTTTATTAAGCATTAAGTATCATATTTGCTCTTTTAATTTTGTCCTTTATGAATTATTCCCTTTTTGTTCATCTTTCCTTCATCGATAATAACTGAACCTATCTTCTTCTACTCTTCTTTTCTTTCTTTTCTTTTATCTCATCTCTTCCTTCTTTAATTTCCTTCAAAGCTGAATCTGTACTGTCATCTCCTCTTTTCTATTTTGCTATTTTCTCTTTTGCATTATACTAAAATCCGAAACATCCATACTTTAGTGATTCGAGAATTAATTTTTAGATCTATTTCCTACTTGCGATTAAGATAGATTCACAATGGACCTAAGATTTGAAAAGTGTTGGAAACGCTTCTGACAAGAACGTCTTTGGTGGTAAGCATTCAGATCTTACTTTTTCTTTATTTAGTAATTCAAGGATAAGCTGAAAAGCCCTAAATACTTTAGGGAGACTATCGATTTTTGCCAAGATTAAAATTAAGTATTTTTCATTCAGTTTTTTTATATCTGCACATCGAAGGCTGGCGATCAAGATTTATTTGGAGGCTAGTAAGATCAACAAGGTTAATCGTGGGGGAGATCTCGTTAGCGAATCGTCATAAAACAGGTGTGTAAATGACACCCACTCATAGACTAGATCGGCAAAAGCCAAAAAGCCGACATTTGTGAACTTGCGAGCGTGCGAGCGCTTGTGAGGTGGTTTGGTTGTTAATTTTGGTAATCACAAGTTGTATAATTGCAGAGTGCGCAATTTCTAGCACTTCGGTATATTTGGGCTTAATGGGCCGAAAACGGGTTAATGGGCCAACGAGCCCAATTCGGTAAAAACGCTCAGTAAGTGCTTCTGTTAATGTGTTAATAGTTAGAATATGTATGTAAACTCTAGAATAGTAAATTTTACTAAAATACCCCTAATTATGAAAATTACCATTTTACCCCTAGGTGAAAATGACTGTTATACCCCTAGGGTTAATTTTGACTGAAATGCATGATATTCGGATTCTGTTTGTTATATGCCATGACATGTATATATGTTGCAAGGGGTTGGGTTTTGTTATGGAGGAAGAACCTGTTCGGTGGTCGTGCCATATATTCGATATAAGCGACTTTCTTTGCGGATTATAGTTAGTGCTGCAACCGGTGCTAACACTGTAAGTGTAGGGATGGCATGGGTGATTTATTCCCCACAAGAAGTGTAGGGATGGACAGAGGCAAGTGCAAGGTTGATGGGGTTATCATGCATTAATCATATGAGACTGTTTTGTTATGGGCCAACTGTATTGAAGTGGGCCCAACTATGTTAATACGGGCAAGGCCCAATATATCTCGACTTGTAATAGGGCTACGGCCCAGATTGATACTGATATGGGCTAGGCCCAATATACTCTGATGCTATAAGGGGCTATGGCCCAGATTAATATTGATATGGGCTAAGGCCCAGTTAACACTAAACTCTGAATAGGGCTTAGGCCCAGTAAAGCTTGAACTGATTTGGGCTCTGGTTGGGATACTTTACACATTGAGTTTCCAAAATCACCCCCTTCCTTAACCTTGCAAGTGAGCATTGAAGTGGGGGCTTGGAGCCGGAAGGGATTCAGAGTGGCCACGGTGATCGCTTTTGGGCTTTTGAAATAAGTAATTGGTTTTCTTAAGTTTACCTTATTTATTATTTATTTTTGGGTTGTAATAAGGTCATTTTAACTTTATTTTCTTCTCTTTTCTGGGATCATTTTATTTTAGTAACTTTAAACTGGTTGATAATAATTCAAATGGGCTAGACTTAGGGCGCGTTTTCAAAACGATACTCATTTTCAAATAACACAACATCACGATTAATTGGTTTATCAAAGATATCCACTCAAATAAATTTCAACTCGTTATAACCAAGTTTGGCGATGGTTGTGAGCATGTCTAGGATTGGATCCAATCGAAGAGCTTGGTACTTAAGCAGCCTTCATGGCTCACCTCCTCTGTTATGGATACCTACCTGGTGCCCAGCTTTCATTCACTTTGTTAGCTTAACAAAAGCCAATTTTTAAAACACTAAAAACAAAACATGGATTTTAAATTTCAATGTGGCACGTCGAATTCAGCCATAATGTCTGGGCTGAGTTTGGGGTGTTACATTTAGTGGTATCAGAGCCTAGGTTGCAACAACTCGGCGTGGATCGGGTCCAAAAGTTTTTATAAAATTTTGAAATCTAGTTCTATGGAAAAACACTAAAATCAATTTTATGGAAATGTTAGAAAATTCTTTTAAATTTTGCTTTCAAAATGCTCAAAGAATAAATTTGAATTGCTGATTTCTGAAGAAGTGGCACACTGAATCCCCGGCACCAAATCTGTAAGTACCTTTTCTGAACTTTACTAAGTATCTGTTATAGCTGTTATATTACTGAGACTCTGCTATGACATTGTAGTTAAAGCTATATTAAAACTATAAGATTGAGACTGTAGCTAGGTTGAGATTTGCAAAAGCGAACTCTGAAAACTCTATCTATGCATAAAACTCTTAATACAGACAATTCGATAGATACAATGAGCACACGTGGTACTCGTGGACGGGGTACTAGGGGCCCTGGTAAAGGTCGTAGAGGGGCTCGAGCTGAGTCCCTTGCCTCTGATACTATACCTGTGGTGGACACTAGTGAGACACTGGCATCACCTACGGCAGATAGTGGGACAAGACCGTATGATCGTACGGCTAGGGATGACGCATTGTCCCAAGCCATGCTTCGTATTCTGGAGAGGGTCACTAGACCCAACACTGGAAGCCGTGGGTCAGTTTCAGAACGTCTCCAATCAAATGGAGCAGAAGTTTTTAAGGGCATTTCTGGAGTAGCCCCAAATGTGGCTGAGTACTGGTTGGAAGCCACGGAGATAATAATGGATGACCTGGATTGCACGGCTGAACAAAAGCTGAAAGGGGCGATATCACTACTTAGGGAGGAAACTTACCAGTGGTGGTTGACTGTGAAAGAGGGTACCCAACTCGAGCGGATTACCTGGGAATTATTTAAATCCACATTTCAAGGGAAGTATGTTGGGGCAAGCTATGTAGATGCCCGGAGGAAGGAATTCTTAAACTTAACTCAAGGTGATCGGTCTGTGGCTGAGTATGAGGCAGAGTTTTTGCGACTTAGCCGATATGCCCGTGGAATAGTAGCAACAGAGTATAAACGTTGTGTTCGGTTCGAAGATGGCCTCCGGGATAGTCTACAGGTATTAATAGCTCCACAGAGGAAGCGAGATTTTGCGGCATTAGTAGAGAAAGTTAAAATAGCTGAGGATGTGAAGCGCGCTGAGCGCCAGAGCTGGGAAAAGAAAAGGAGTAGAACCAAAATAGATTTAAAGCCCTCCAATTCTGATCAAAGGCACAGGACAAGTGCCAGGGCAGATGGGCCGGTCCGAGCTGAAGCCCCTATTGCTCCTGTTAGATTACAACCTTGTGCTAATTACGGGAAAAGCCATTATGGCGAATGCTGGAAAAGGATTTGAGCCTATTTAAGATGCGGATCGATGGAGCATCATTTGAGAGAGTGTCCTCAGAGACCAAATTATGGACAAACTACTGGTACGGGTAATATCCAGTCGCCGAGGGGTGGTTAGCAGCCAGCAAGAGGCCGTAGCAATGGAATGGGTCGTGGTCGTGGAGCACCAGATAGTGGTATGGGACATGCTGAGGCGAGACAGCCAGCTTTGGTCTATGTAGCATGTCACCGTGAGAATGGAGACGTTCCGGAAGCAGATGCTGGTACGTACTTCTCTCATGGTGTATTAATTACTTAATTTACAATTAGAGCTAGAGTGCTTGTGAAGCATAGTGGTTTGACTTGAGTAATACAGTTAGTTGATAGTTGGAAATTTCGAGGACAAAATTTTTTTTTAAGGGGATAGAGTTGTAACGCCCCAAAAATTGGGCCTAGAAAGAATTGGGCCTTAAGTGCAGGATTCGGATAGAAGAAAACCCGAATAATTAAGAAGTTTTAAATATTATCGTTTAAGAAAAAAATTTGAATTACTACTAGAAAATTTTTATTGTATTTATTATTACGAATATTTTAAATTTTATTAGTATTATGGGATAAAATTATTACTATTAGAAAAAATATTATTGTATCTATGTTTGAAAAATTTACATGAAAATTTTATTTACTATATTATTTGAAATTTTTATTATTAGATATATTTATAAAATTATTATTATTGGTAATTAAATAAGTAACGAAGGGCTTATAGTGTGGGGAAAAGTCTAGCGTTCGGCCCACAAAATTCTTAAATTTGGCCTCTTAAGGAAATCTGGGTAGTAGGCCTTATTAATAAATTAGGCTGAGTTTTAGCATGAAGGAACGCCTGGCCTAGTGGCTAAGCACGCTAGGAGAGGCATGGGAGGTGCCTGGGTTCAAGGTACGGCGTGAGCAAATGGTTGCTTTTTTTACAACCAAGAATTTCCGCAAGAAGGCCTTATAAATATTTCGAGAGGAAAGGTGACACAAAAGAGGCACGTGGTCAAGTGGCAAGGAGGCGTTAAGAGTGTGCATGTGGTTAAGAGTTCGAGTCTGGTAAGTAGCATATTTTGTTTTTTTTTTAAACAAAATCGGGACTGCAGCAGATAAGTCTTAAGATTAGTTGTGAGCAGATTATATCGTGAGAAGAGCTTCAGTGCAGTGGCAGCAGCGCGTTATAGGGACTGAGAGGGCACGAGTTCGAATTCAGGTGCTGGCGTTATTTTCGTTTGTTTTTAGGCGGACCAAGACTTCAGCAGGTAAGGTTTAAAATTAATTGCGACTGTCATATATCCAAAAGCAAGCTACGATGCAGTGGCCAGCAGCGTGCCTATGAGTGTGGAAGGCCCAGGTTCGAGCTGCTGAGCACGCGGATGCCCCTTTTTGCTGCATGCGTGTGGGAGAGTAGTAGAGTTGGACCAAAACTCTTCCCAGGCAGTAGGCTGAAGCGGTCAAACGGTGGATAAGGCTGCTAGATGGTTGGATGAATTTCAAATGCCTAATTCATGGAGCAAAGCAAGGGAATTTGAAATTAGAAAGAATTTTTAATAAGCATTAAGTACCGTATTTGTTCTTTTAATTTTGGCTTTTATGAATTATTCCCTTTTTGTTCATCTTTCCTTCATCGATAATAACCGAACCTATCTTCTTCTACTCTTCTTTTCTTTCTTTTCTTTTATCTCATCTCTTCCTTCTTTAATTTCCTTCAAAGTCGAATCTGTACTATCATCTCCTTTTTTCTATTTTGCTATTTTCTCTTTTTCATTATACTAAAATCCGAAACATCCATACTCTAGTGATTCGGGAATTAATTTTTAGATCTATTTCTACTTGCGATTAAGATAGATTCACAGTGGATCTAAGATTTGAAAAGTGTTGGAAAAGCTTCTGACAAGAACGTCTTTGGTGGTAAGCATTCAGATCTTATTTTTTCTTTATTTAGTAATTCGAGGATAGTGAAAATCCTAAATACTTTAGGGAGACTATCGATTTTGCCAAGATTAAAATTAAGTATTTTTCATTCGATTTTTTTTATATGTGCGCATCGAAGGCTAGCGATCAAGATCTATTTGGAGGCTAGTAAGATCAACAAGGTTAATCGTGGGGGAGATCTCATTAGCGAATCGTCATAAAATAGGTGTGTAAACGACACCTACTCATAAACTAGATCGGCAAAAGCCGAAAAGCCGAAAAGTCGGCATTTGTGAACTTGCGAGCGTGCGAGCTCTTGTGAGGTGGTTTGGTTTTTAATTTTGGTAATCGCAAGCAATATGATTGTAGAGTGCGCAATTTCGTGCACTTCGGTATATTTGGGCTTAATGGGCCGAAAACAGGTTAATGGGCCAACGAGCCCAATTCGGTAAAAATGCTCGGTAAGTGCTTCTGTTAATGTGTTAATAGTTAGAATATGTATGTAAACTCTAGAATAGTAAATTTTACTAAAATACCCCTAAGTATAAAATTACCATTTTACCCCTAGGTGCAAAATAACCATTATACCCCTAGGGTTAATTTTGACTGAAATGCATGATATTCGGATCCTGTTTGTTATATGCCATGACATGTATATCTGTTGCAAGGGGTTGGGTTTTGTTATGGAGGAAGAACCCGTTCTGGTGGCTGTGCCACATATTCTGATATAAGCAGCTTTGTTGCAGATTATAGTTAGTGCCGCAACCGGTGCTAACACTGTAAGTGTAGGGATGGCGTGGGTGATTTATTCCCCACAGGAAGTGTAGGGGTGGGCGGAAGCAAGTGCAGGGTTGGATGGGGTTATCGTGCATTAATCATATGAGACTGTTTTGTTATGGGCCAACTATATTGAAGTGGGCCCAACTATGTTAATATGGGCAAGGCCCAATATATCTCGACTTGTAATAGGGCTACAGCCCAGATTAATACTGATATGGGCTAGGCCCAATATACTCTGATACTGTAAGGGGCTATGGCCCAAATTAATATTGATATGGGCTAAGGCCCAGTTAACACTAAATTTTGAATAGGGCTTAGGCCCAGTAAAGTTTGAATTGATTTGGACTCTGGTTGGGATACTTTGCACATTGAGTTTCCAAAATCACCCCTTCTTTAACCTTGCAGGTGAGCCTTGAAGTGGGGCTTGGAGTCGAAGGGGATTCAGAGTGGCCACGATGATCGCTTTTGGGCTTTTGAAATAAGTGATTGGTTTTCTTAAGTTTACCTTATTATTTATTTTTGGGTTGTAATAAGGCCATTTTAACTTTATTTTCTTCTATTTTCTGGGATTATTTTATTTTAGTAACTTTAAACTGGTTGATAATAATTTAAATGGGCTAGACTTAGGGCGCGTTTTCAAAACAATACTCGTTTTCAAAAAACACAACACCACGATTAATTGGTTTATCAAAGATATCCACTCAAATAAATTTCAACTCGTTATAACCAAGTGTGGCAATGGTTGTGGTCATGTCTAGGATTGGATCCAATCGAAGAGCTTGGTACTTAAGCAGCCTTCATGGCTCACCTCCTCTGTTATGGATACCTACCTAGTGCCCAGCTTCCATTCATTTTGTTAGCTTAACAAAAGTCGGTTTTTAAAACACTAAAAACGAAACATGGATTTTAAATTTCAATGTGGCACGTCGAATTCGGCCATAACGTCTGGGCCGAGTTTGGGGTGTTACATTTATAATTAGGTCTTATTGGATTTACTGGTATTTTTAGTCAAATTTAACTATTTATCAGACCCTAATATTGCCTTTTGTGCTTGTAATTTTAGATATTAGAACTAAAGAATAATTTCTATATAACATTAAACAAAAGTAGTGTAGCATGTTTCTATTCTACTTTTTGCAAATTAATACTATTGTTCCTTGTTAAATAACAGAAGCATTCAATTGTATTGTGAAACCTCTAGTTTTTCTTGATATGAGTTAACTATGGAATATTATTTTCATTTTCTCATATATATGTATTTGGTGATGCATTTATTGTAGACAATTGAGATTCTTTTCAGCAAAAGGATATTCTTAGATATGGAGGTTAGTTCCTTTAATTCCCTCTTGCTTCTGAGCCTGTGCAATTACGCAGTTCGATTTTTTTTGTTCTATCCGATTATTAGCAACAATGTTTTATTTCTTTTTTGTTGAAACAAATTCTGATTCTTACTTTATGGTGGTATTATTAAAAATTTATCTTTCCATATCATAATTCAAAGAAATTAGTTAATGTGCTTTGACATATGTGGCTTTGAAGGTCGTATAAGTGATTTCTTTACTGGCCTAACTTTGGCTTACAGGTGCATACTTTGGCTTTCTGTTTCGGAGTTTTGGATTCTCTGGTGTTATATTGCGTTTGCTCTAACCATTTTATATGTTAAATGCTGAAAATTTAGGTGTTAAATGCTGCAATTTATGGTGTCTGAAAGTTATGATTTATGATATTCAAATGATGTATTTTAAGTTGTTCGAATGTGTTAAAGAGTTGATTTAATATAATGCCTAATGGTTGTTTATTGTTGTTCAAAGCATGATGAAATAAACATGTTAGGCATGGTTTAATACATGCCTTGCTGACCTGTAAGGTTGTCCAAAACAAGACAAAATTTAGTTGTCTTTAAGATGCTCGAATGTGGTTGTTCAAATGGTTCTTCAAATTTTCCAAATGTGTCTTTAAGGTGCTAAAAAATGTCATATTAATGTTGTCCATATATGATTTTGAATGCTGAAAATTTGCAGTATTTAATTTACTGCTTGAAGTTGATTAAACCATGCTGTAAATGCAAAACATTTATATGTTGTTCACATGCTAAATTAACCATTAGTGAGCTTAAAATTGATCTATTCGAATGTGTTAAATTCATTGTTCAATGTGATGTTTATGCTAATGTATTGAGAATATTAAGCTATGAAATTTGATGTTATATGTGGCTTTAATGTTGACTTGTTAATTGCATATTTTATTATTAATCTGATTTAGGGTTCTGTATTTAGAAGAACCTTATCTTAGATAAGTTATCTACTGTCATAATAACTGGAATTTGATTCTATTATTTTGGTTGGCTCTTGCCTTCATATGTCATTCATTAACTTTTGTTTCTTTTTTCTCAAAACTGGTATTTCATTCATTTGCCTTCTTATGCTGGGCCTACAAGTTATTCAAGCACTTACACAATCCTGGTGATTATCAGACAGCTGGAGGTTACCCAAGCAGTAGTTACACTCATCAGACTAGCACATGGAATGGGAGCAATTATGCAAATTATACTAACGGAAGTTAGTGGTGCCCCTATAACAGAAAATTTGTCTATTGCTAGTACATCCACTCAACTGCCAAGCCCCCACAACTTTTGGTCCACCTTGGAGGCCAGAGTTCGGTTCATCTCAAACACCATTGTTGCAGGTTTGAGATTTTTTTGGATGCGTTGTAACACCCCAAACCCGAGATCATCACCGGATTTGAACACGTGGTGTTACCGGCTCACTTCCTTATTTCTCTCTTTGTAATATTGATTCTTTGTTCGAGCGGGCTAGCTAACTGCATCACTGTCGCCTTTAAAATCATATCTCGAGTTTCAAAACTTGGAAACCGATTAGTAAATTTTCCACAATTTAGACTCATATGTCTATCCATGGATTTATTTCTAGAATTTTGGTCAGGCCAATTGGTACAGTTTATTAGTTAAAGTCGCCCATGTTACTGGGGAATCTACACATATAAGGCACGACTTCTAATTCCTTCGGATAATTTATGGTAAATTTTCAAAGTCGAGACAGGGGACCCGAAACCGTTCTAGCCCTGTCTCACGAGAACTTTAATATCTCTCAAGATATCTGCTCATATGGTCGTTTCGTTTCGTCCATATAAAATAGATTCATCAAGGTTCAATTTCATAATTTATTCACTATTTAATTCTACTTCTACTATTTTTAGTGATTTTTCAATCTCATCTCACCGCTGCTGCCCGCAGCGATTCATCGCGATGAGACTATGCCAATTTCGTGAATCTTACCTTGGCCTTACTAATCATCCATCATACATGACACAAATTATGTCCACCTTATCAAAATTAAAATTTCTAAGACTCGTGGCTATAGGTTCTAGCATGCCACTCGACGACCACATAGGCCATTTTCACATGGCTGAAAGTTTACAACCCACAATTCAACAAAACATAATAGCCTATACATGCCAAATGTTCTCCTAGTTCAACTACGAAGACAATACCAAAAGGTTTCCAGCCGGTGTGATGACTTCAACGACGGTTCCGAGCACGCAACAATACGAGTCCAAGAGACCTAAAATGGGTGACAAGAAAACACCGAGTGAGTTTATAACTCAGTAAGTCATAAGCATTCATCAACCATCCATTAATAAAATTTTCGCAACATCAAACAATAAACAAGGCTAGGTACTTCATCCATATCGAAACTATACCATAATTCCTCGGACCTTTCGGTTCAATCTCATACCAAGTCATACATCCACATTTCATATTTTATACAATAAGATATTTGAGGCATTTTTTGTGACAGCCCAAAATTGACCCTAGTCGGAATGTGGTTTCGGTATTATTAAAACCGAGGCATAAAAATAATTTAAAATTTATTTTGATGCCTATAATATGTGTGTGCTCATGTGTGAATTTTGAATTCTTTGATTTAGTTAATTTGATTGTGAATTGAAAGAAAAGGACTCATGTGAAAGGATTTAAAATATGTAGCTAATTTCAAGAGGTTAATAAAGGAATGAAGCAAAATAAATGGAGTTGCATGTCAAATACTCCATTTATTTTGAATGAGTGGTTGACCATGTCTAGATTATGGGCAAGGGACATGTTTCCAACATGTTTAGTTAGTGCATTATGTAGAAAGAATTAAGAAATGAAAAAAATGAGCATGGATGCCCCCATGGTGCCGTAGCTAGAGAGAAAGAAAGAAAAAAAGTGGTCATTCATCCTTTCTTTGAGCAAAGACTAAGAAAGAAAAAACAAAAAATTGTTCATCTTTTCCCTCCTTCCTTTGGCGAAATTCCTAAGAGGAAGAAGAGATTTTTGCTTCATTTTCTTTGTTTAGAAGAGATCTAGAAGGAGATTTGGCTAAACTTGCATCAAGATTAAGGTATGTATGAGGTTGTGTCATGAGATTCATGCTTGTTTTGGTTGCTAACTTGATGTGCATGTTAGCCATGGTTCAAATCCTTGTTATGCCATGAAAAATGGTATTTGGCCAAGGTTGATATTGTGTTAAAGCCATTGCATGCTAAAAGTGAAGCTTGCTAATGATGCATGCAATGATGGATTGACTACTCTTGAAATTTCTTTGTAGCAATCTTGAGTAAGACATTGAGTTCTTTGTTTAACCATGACCAAAGTTCAATGGGGTATGATTGTGATGTATTCGCCATGATGCATTCATGAGCATGATTTATGCTTGTTACTTGATTGGTAAAAATTTGTGTTTTAGAGGGTTATGAACACCTTGAGATTCGGCCATGCACCTATATGTGTATATATGTTTGCACATGATATTTTGATTATGAAGAAAGTGATAAATATGTTTGTTTAAAGAAGAAATTTGTTGAAGAATGTTGTGAAATTTGCATGTACATTCGCCTAGTACATGTATAGTGTGAAAAACCTTGAAATTATTTTTGATTTTGTGTATTTATGACCATGTGTAATCGGCCACATGAGTAATTTGAGCACTTGATGTTATGTTAAAATTCTTGAGCTTAAATATATGGATGTATGTATATGTGGCCATATAATGGCGTTTTGGTTCAAAGGTTGAATGATAAATTATAATAAAGTGAGATGATATGAGATGCCGAATGTGATTTACTAGTAAACATTATTGATAGAAATATTGAATACTTCTACTTGTATTCATTAAGCTCAAGAGCAAAAGGGAGCTAAATCCGATAAAGGGAAGGAAAAAGTAGTCGAATAGCCATCGGAATCGTTCGACAACATCCGAGGTAAGTTTTCGAGTATCGAAACTTAGATTTTGATTCGATTGAATGAAGTAATAAGCAATCGAAATTCTGCCCTTGTATATGGCCATTGAGCCGAAATGATATTTTTGTTAAGTGAATTGTGCATAAAAGTTTTGTTGTGAAAATGAAAAAGATGTGTATGAATGTTCGAATGATATCGGGCTAAGCTCAAGGCAATTGTGCGAGCTATGATACGGGCTAAGCCGAAGGCAATTGTGCGAGCTATGATATCCGGCTAAGCCGAAGGCAATTGTGCGAGCTATGATACCGGGCTAAGCCCAAGGCAATTGTGCGAGTTGTGATATCCGGTTAAGTCCCGAAGGCATTTGTGCGGTTACCATAACGGGCTATGTCCCAAAGGTGTTTTGAACTAGTAGCTATATCCGGATAAACTCAAGGTATGTGATTTGAAATTTATAAGCTGCTGGAAAATTTTCAGTTATTGCATTTGTGAAATCCCCAACAAGGTATGTTTTGTGTGTGCTTTGCACACTATGAGTAAATGCGTACGAATATTCGCTCTAATGATAAATGAGCTATCGGCATTAACTAGGCCGTTATTTGTGTATGAATATAAGAGTTGGGATTGTGAAGTAAGCATGTCTTTGAGAAATTGTGCATATGAATTATTGTTTAGCTACTTGAATGCTATGCTTTGGTTGTGTGTATATTATGGCTCAAACTTACTAAGCATAAATTACTTACTCCGTTTCTTTGTTTCTCTGTTTATAGATTTTGCTCGTTAGCGATCGGATTCGGGATCATAGAAGTTGAAGTCAACCACACTATCAAAGCCCTTTTTGGTACTCCTTTAGTTGAGTTCGGATATGGCATGTATAGGACTACCCTCGGTTATTTTTAAGTACTTGTGATGTATATGTGTACGGCCATGCGAAAATGGTTCGTAATAGTGGAGTATGGAATTAGACCATTTGTGGTTTGTAATTATATATGGTTTCATGATGTGATTATGGATTGGAATGGGAGTGTTGGTCACATGATCAGCCATTGGAATGGCTAAATATGATCATATGTGGACCCATGTATGGCAAGACCATAGTTGGCCCATGGAGACTACAAATTAGGTAAAGCCTACCTTAAAAACAGATGCTGCCAGCTGCAGTGACGTGGATGGGGAAAATCACCAAAATTCGTAGGAATAGTTTTAAATAGTTAATAAATTATGTGATCGAACCTTGATGAGTCTATTTTCATATGAAAGTAACGAAACTATCATATGATCAGTATACCGAGAGATATTAAAGTTCTCGTGAGACAGGGCCAGAACAGTTTCTGGGTCCCCTGTCGCGATTTTGAAAATTCACTATAAATTATCCAGAAAGAATTAGGAGTCATGCCTTATATGTGCAGATTCCATTTTGAGTCTAGTTGCATTATAAATAAACGGCACCAGTATTAAAGCCCTTTACAGAGAGATATTCAAGTTGTAACGCGCGAAGGTCAGAGCAGTTGATCCCTGTAACATGGGTGACTTTAACTAATAAACTGTACCAATTGGCCAAACCAAAAATTCTAGAAATAAATCCATGGAAGTATATATGAGTCTAAATTCAGGGAAAATTTACGAAATCAGTTTCCGAGTTTTGAAACTCGAGATATGATTTTTAAGGCGACAGTGACGCAGTTTTCCAGCCTGTCTGGAAATGCCAAATTGGTCGGTGCTTTAAGAGGACTTGGCTCGTTAACCCCTCGCGTCCGACACCGGCGATGGTCTCGGGTTCGGGGTGTTACAATTTTACACACCAACTCATTCACACCACAATCATACAATTGCAATCATCACATAGATTTAAAGCTTACCAAGCTCAACCCCGAGCATGAACGTATTGCCTAATCGTCATGAGCTCAAGGTACTTACCCGATCCGCTGTCCGGGATTAACTCGATAATGTCGCACACTCAGTGCCAATTGTAACGCAAGAGCATATAGTGAATCCGCACACTTAGTGCTATATATTTTCAGCTCGCACACTTAGTGCTATATAATTTTCAGCTCGCACACTTAGTGCTATATGTTTTCAGTTCGCACACTTAGTGCTGTACAATTTTTAAACCCGCACACTTAGTGCCAATCTTGTCACCGTGTCCATTTATACCCGCACACTTAGTGCCGAGACCAATACCTTATGCATGTTGCTGCCTTTATACATTCAACCATGGCATCATTCCATACACATACATTTTCATTTACACATCAACTCATTTAAACACAATTGCGTATATATTATGGTCATTTACCTCAACACCAAATATATGCTTAATGACTTACCTCGGATGTTGTCGAACGTCTTCAACGGCTATTCAATTACTTTTTCTTTCCCCTTATCCAACTTCGATCCTTTAAGCTCTTGAGCTTGTTTTTGAGCTTAAGATGACCGAATGCCATATCCCCCTTCTTTAACTTTCGGCTCCTAAGGTAGAAGATGAACACCAATATTTTTTTTTCCATTTCTTTATTCTCCCTTACATCATGCACTAGGCCAACATGTCTAGGACATGTTTTCCTTGCCCATCACCTAGTCATGGCCGGCCACTCACCTTAGGAAAAGGGGTTATTTGACATGCAAGGACAACCCTTTTCCCACATGTATTAATAGGCCACCTTACATTTGCCTAGCACATTTCTAAATTTTCTCACATAAGTCCTAATCACTAAAATTCCCCTATAATTAAGCAAAAATTCAATAAAGAAATTATCACACATGCATATTCACATATTTAGACAGTAACTATCATACTCAAATAATTTAGTGACTCGATTTAGCGGTCCCGAAACCGGTTTCCGACTAGGGTCTCTTTAGGGCTGTCACAACTCTCCCCCACTTAAGAAATTTTCGTCCCCAAAAATCTTACCGGTAAATAGGCTCGGGTATCGCTCTTTCATAGAGTCCTCAAGTTCCCAAGTGGCTTCTTCCATTCCATGTTTATGCCACAACACCTTCACTAATGGGATTTTCTTATTGCGCAACTCTTTTACTTCACGCATCGAATGCGAACCGGCTCTTCTTCATAACTCAAATTAGGTGAACCTCGACCTCGATGGAGTGATTACGTGCATTTGGTCGGACCTATACCGTCGAAGCATCGAGACATGGAAAACATTGTGGATCTTTTCAAGCTCAGGGGGTAAAATTAATCGGTACGCTACTGGTCCAACTCGTTCGGATACTTCATACGGACCGATGAACCTCGGACTCAATTTGCCCTTACGGCCAAATCTGAGTATCTTTTTCCAAGGCGCAACTTTAAGAAACACTTTATCTCCCACCTGATACTCGATGTCTTTACGTTTCAGATCCGCGTACGACTTCTGATGATCGGAGGCTATCTTCAGACTCTCACGGATTACTTTCACTTTTTGTTCAGCATCTTTAATCAAATCCACCCCGAAAATTTTTCTTTCACCGAGCTCAGTCCAAAACAATGGTGTACGGCATTTACGACCGTACAAAGCCTCGTAAGGTGCCATCTTAATACTTGATTGCAAACTATTGTTGTAAGCGAATTCAATCAAAGGCAAATACCGTTCCCATGAACCACTGAACTCGAGGATGCAACATCTCAACATATCCTCAAGTATCTGAATTATCCGCTCGGATTGACCATCGGTTTGGGGGTGAAAGGCGGTGCTGAAATGCAACTTGGTACCCAAAGCTTCTTGCAACTTCTTCCAAAATCGCGAGGTAAATCTCGGATCTCTATCCGACACGATGGAAATAGGCACCCGTGTAATCTCACAATCGAGAAACGTACAATTCGGCTAGTTTGTCCATTGAAAAATCCGACGTCTGGGGACAAAGTGAGTGACTTAGTCAATCTATCTACAACGACCCAAATCGCATCCTTCTTACTCACGACATTGGCGGTCCGGATACAAAGTCCATTGTGACTCGATTCCATTTCCACTCGGGTATCGTGATCGGTGAAGTAATCTCAAGGCACTTGATGTTCCGCTTTCACTTGTTGACAAATTGAACATCTCAAACAAAGTCGGAGATGTCTCGTTTCATACCATGCCACCAAACCGACGTTTCAAATCGTTGTACATCTTCGTACTCCCGGTGAATTGCCATTCGACTACTATGAGCCTCGCTCAAAATCATCGAAACAAGTTCAATTCCTGGAATACATAATCGTCCCTTGAACGTCAAGCAATCATTGTTGTCAATCTGAAATTCCGATTCTTCATTCGAAACACATTCGGCTCGCTTAACGACCAATTCAGCGTCGACCTTCTGAGACTCAAGTATTTGATGAATCAATAACGGTTTGGCCTCTAATTCGACTACTAGCACCTCCTCGGGTGAAATGGATAGGTGAGCATCCATCGCTCTCAAAGCAAACAGTGCTTTACGACTTAAAGCATCGGCCACCACGTTGGCCTTTCCCGAATGATAATCAATGATGAGTTCATAGTCTTTCAATAACTCAAGCCAACGTCTTTGTCGCAGGTTTAAATCTCTTTGAGTCATCAAATATTTAAGACTCTTGTGGTCCGAATAAATATGACACCTTTCTCCAAACAAGTAATGCCGCCATATTTTCAAGGCGAACACTATGGTCGCTAGTTCAAGGTCATGGGTCGGATAGTTTCTCTTATGCGACTTTAGTTGTCTCGTCGTAAGCCACAACTCGACCTTCTTGCATCAACACACAACCTAACCCAAGCAAGGATGCGTCATTTGTAAATGACAAACTCTTTACGGACTCGGTTGTACTAGCACCGGGCCTCGGTTAAATAGATTTTAGTCGATCGAAACTTTCTTGACAGCGTTCGACCACTCGAACTTAACATCTTTTGAAGTAGTTTTGTCAACGGTGCAACTATCATCGAAAAACCCTTTACAAACCGTCGATAGTATCCGGTAAGCCCCAAAAAGCTCCTAACTTCGGTAATATTCCTTGGAGGTTTCCAATCGACTATGGCTGAAATTTTGTTCGGGTCCACTCGGACACCCGATACGGACACCACGTGCCCCAAAACGCTAACCCCTCTCAACCAAAATTTCACATTTACTGAACTTTGTGTAATACTGCTTATCTCATAAAATTTGCAACACTAGCCTCAGGTGTTCAGCATGTTCAGTTTCGTCTCTCGAATAGACCAAAATGTCATCGATAAATACAACTACAAACCGATCCAAGTATGGCCTGAAAATTCTATTCATTAAATCCATAAATACCGCAGGGGCATTAGTGAGCCCAAACGACATCACCAAGAATTCGTAGTGACCGTACCTCGTTCTAAAAGCAGTTTTGGGTATGTCCGATTCTTGGACCCTCAACTGATAATACCCCGACCTCAAATCTATCTTTGAAAACACTGAGGCTCCCTTTAATTGATCAAACAAATCGTCAATTCTTGCAATTGAACCTTCAATTCCTTTAATTTCGTTAATGCCATACGATACGGAGCTATCGTAATTGGAGTGGTACCAGGTACCAGTTCGATGCTGAACTCTACCTCTTGAACAGGTGGTAAACCCGGTAATTCTTCGGGAAAAACATCCGGGTATTCACAAACCACCGGCACAGATTCGGGTTTCTTTTCTAACTCTTTGTCATCAAGTACATATGCAAGGTATGCTTCGCACCCCTTTCTTACATATTTCTGAGCCATCATTGATGACATTACAGCTGGCAACCCCTTTAGGTCCGTAGACTCAACTCGGACTATCTCGTTATTTGCATTCCTCAGATCAATGGTTTTCTTTTTGCAGTTCACCACTGCCTCATGTACGGTGAGCCAATCCATTCCAAGAATAACATCAAATTCGTCAAACTGCAAAAGCATTAGATCGGTCGGAAAACAAGATTCTCGAATTATTAGGGGGCATCTCTTGCACACTTTCTTAACAAGTACGTATTGACCCAAAGGGTTTGACACCCGAATTACGAACTCGATGAGACTCAACGGTAGAGTCTTCTTGGATGCTAAGGTTTCACATATATATGAATGAGTAGATAGGGGTCAATCAATGCAATCACACTAGTATCAAAGAGAGTAAAAGTATCGGTGATAACGTCGGGGAGGATGCCTCCTCTCGCGCGCGGATGGCATATGCTCTAGCAGAGCACGGTCTCGGATCGAACACCGTATCGAGGCTCCTCTCGATTACCACCCCTACCTCCGAAATTCTCGGGGCCCTACCTCCACCGTCGTTCCACTAGGTCTTGCACTTTGCGTCTTATTCCTCTCATCTAGCTCGTGCAATCTCTAATGAAGTGGTCCTTCAACCACATCCGTAAATGAGCCCTATTAATGGACTTACCCTAACATTCACCTAGGTGTCGTCTTCCACATTGGGGCATTCAGGTTTCTCTTGATGATTATTGCCCACACTAGCTACCGAAGTAGCTCGAGTCCAAATCAATGGTCGGGCCCTAATGGAAATTCCCGATGCGCCTCGACTTATTTGTGTCCTCCCCGAACTTCTTTATCACGAGAACGGAGCTTTGCCCGTCGATCTTTTATGATAATCTCTAGCTTCAAATTCAGCCTTCTTCTTCTCCTTCCGAGTTCTTCCGCCTTGCGTGCTCATTCAACTAGTGTTACAAATTCTTTTATCTCCAAAATACCCACCAAGAGCTTTAACTCTTCATTCAATCCTTCTTCAAATCTTTTGCACATAGCAACCTCATCAGCCACACACTCCCGAGCATACCGACTAAGTCTTACGAACTCATGTTCAGATTCAGATCTTGTCATACGGCCTTGCTTGAGCTCCAAGAATTCCTTACGCTCGATCGATGAACCGTTGACTAATATATTTCTTCCGAAATTCGTTTGAAAGAAATCCCAAGTAACTTGTTCCTTTGGGGACTATGGAAATCAAAGTCCTCCACCAATAGTAGGTCGAGTCCCGCAACAAGGATATAACACACTTAAGACATTCATCGGTGTGCATGATAGTTCATCAAACACCGAATGGTGTTATCGAGCGTAATTCGCCCTTTCGGCATCATCAAGAACTATGGCCTTGAACTCCTCGGCCCGTGCTTCCTAATCAAGTCCACGGTGGTTTACTCACCTCACAGGATCGATGAATGGAGGCATTGCGGGCTTTGGGGTGGAGTATTTAAATTTGGGAATGGTTGGACAGCCGGGTTGGTTCGGGCATATTGCGCGACCCACTCATTCATCATGGTGAAGAAGGCTTGTTTCGCCCCTTCATTTTGATTATTCGCGGATGACTGAGGCTCAACAGGCGGTGTCCCTTGCGTGGGAGCAGCCGTTACACTTTCAACGTCATCCGCCAAGGGTCTCTCTACCCCGGGTTCCATTTGCTAATCAAAACAAAAATTTCAACCGTCGAAGTCATCACATTATTAAGCACTAACCATTTGGCATGTATAGCTAGACTCACACGCGCTATGGTAGTCCTAGAACCGACTAAACCATAGCTCTGATACCAATAAAATGTAACACCCAAACCCGAGATCGTCACCGGATTTGAACACGTGGTGTTACCGGGCTCACTTCCCTTATTTCTCTCTTTGTAATATTGATTGCTGTTCCAGGCAGGCTAGCTAACTGCATCACTGTCGCCTTAAAAATCATATCTCAAGTTTCAAAACTCGGAAACTGATTCCGTAAATTTTCCCTGAATTTAGACTCATATGTCTATCCATGGATTTATTTTTAGAATTTTTGGTCGGGCCAATTGGTACAGTTTATTATTTAAAGTCGCCCATGTTACAGGGGTCGACTACACTGACCTTCGCGCATTACGACCTGAATATCTTCTCGGACAGAGCTTCAATGCTCATTCCGTTTGTTTATAATGAAACTAGACTCAAAGGGGAATCTGCACATATAAGGCAATACTTCTAATTCCTTCTGGATAATTTATGGTAAATTTTCAAAGTCGGGACAGGGGACCCAGAAACCGTTCTGGCCCTGTCTCACGAGAACTTTAATATCTCTCAGTATACTGCTCATATGGTCGTTTCGTTTCATCCATATAAAAATAGATTCATCAAGGTTCAATTTCATAATTTATTCACTATTTAATTCTACTTATACTATTTTTAGTGATTTTTCAATCTCATCTCACTGCTGCTGCCCGCAACAGTTACTGCAGTAGACTATGCCAATTTCGTGAATCTTACCTTGGCCTTACTAATCATCCATCATACATGACACAAATTATGGCCACCTTATCAAAATTAAAATTTCTAAGACTCGTGGCTATAGGTTCTAGCATCCCACTCGACGACCACATAGGCCATTTTCACATGGCTGAAAGTTTACAACCCACAATTCAACAAAACATAATAGCCTATACATGCCAAATGTTCTCCTAGTTCAACTACGAAGACAATACCAAAAGGTTTCCAGCCGGTGTGATGACTTCAACGACGGTTCCGAGCACGCAACAATACGAGTCCAAGAGACCTAAAATGGGTGACAAGAAAACACCGAGTGAGTTTATAACTCAGTAAGTCATTAGCATTCATCAACCATCCATTAATAAAATTTTCGCAACATCAAACAATAAACGAGGCTAGGTACTTCATCCATATCGAAACTATACCATAATTCCTCGGACCTTTCGGTTCAATCTCATACCAAGTCATACATCCACATTTCATATTTTATACAATAAGATATTTGAGGCATTTTTACACACCAACTCATTCACACCACAATCATACAATTGCAATCATCACATAGATTTAAAGCTTACCAAGCTCAACCCCGAGCATGAACGTATTGCCTAATCGTCATGAGCTCAAGGTACTTACCCGATCCACTGTCCGGGATTAACTCGATAATGTCACACACTCAGTGCCAATTGTAACGCAAGAGCATATAGTGAATCCGCACACTTAGTGCTATATATTTTCAGCTCGCACACTTAGTGCTATATAATTTTCAGCTCACACACTTAGTGCTATATGTTTTCAGTTCGCACACTTAGTGCTGTACAATTTTTAAACCCGCACACTTAGTGCCAATCTTGTCACCGTGTCCATTTATACCCGCACACTTAGTGCCGAGACCAATACCTTATGCATGTTGCTGCCTTTATACATTCAACCATGGCATCATTCCATACACATACATTTTCATTTACACATCAACTCATTTAAACACAATTGCGTATATATTATGGTCATTTACCTCAACACCAAATATATGCTTAATGACTTACCTCGGATGTTGTCGAACGTCTTCAACGGCTATTCAATTACTTTTTCTTTCCCCTTATCCAACTTCGATCCTTTAAGCTCTTGAGCTTGTTTTTGAGCTTAAGATGACCGAATGCCATATCCCCCTTCCTTCTTTAACTTTCGGCTCCTAAGGTAGAAGATGAACACCAATATTTTTTTTTTCCATTTCTTTATTCTCCCTTACATCATGCACTAGGCCAACATGTCTAGGACATGTTTTCCTTGCCCATCACCTAGTCATGGCCGGCCACTCACCTTAGGAAAAGGGGTTATTTGACATGCAAGGACAACCCTTTTCCAACATGTATTAATAGGCCACCTTACATTTGCCTAGCACATTTCTAAATTTTCTCACATAAGTCCTAATCACTAAAATTCCCCTATAATTAAGCAAAAATTCAATAAAGAAATTATCACACATGCATATTCACATATTTAGACAGTAACTATCATACTCAAATAATTTAGTGACTCGGTTTAGCGGTCCCGAAACCGGTTTCCAACTAGGGTCACTTTAGGGCTGTCACATGCGTGGTCCAGGATTAGCTGAATTCATGCATAGTGATGACTTGTTTGAGTTGTATTTTGTTAGATTTTTAGTGTAGTATGATAAGTGCGGTATTTTGATTGTTATTGATAAACTTTCTGTTTGATGGGATATATATTTATATCATGGATATTATTCTTCCTCTCAATATTTTGATAATGAATTTTAATTTTTTATAATTTTCATGACCTTTATAATATTTTAATTTTTTTTTAAAATCTTATGACCTTTAGCGGTGTTTTTGAGAAAAGCGCCGCTAAAGGTTATGTTCTTTAGCAGCATTTTTTTAAATAAACATCGCAAACTTTAGCGGCGTTTTTTGCGACCCTTGTAAAAGCGCTGCTAAAAGTCAATTTTGGTGCAGTGTGCCTGGAGTATAGACTTTTCGAGGCTCAAGAAAAGGGGTAAACTATGAAAAACAAAAAGATTCAGATGAGTTCCAGACTCCAAACCAGTTTGCATGAGCACGAAGCAATATGACATAAGCTTGTATTGCATGATTGTGGATAAACCATAAAGGATTAGATGAAGTTAGGATGGAAAAATGAGGAGTGATCCTTTAGTTACCACTTTGGGCGAAGCTCCGAACCTTGTAGAGGGAACATTGCGATGTTCGAGCATCAAGGTTAGGTGGTCTTAAAGAGGTAATGGAAGGAGAATTCAGGAAATGAAATTAAGGAATGGTATTTGCCACGGTGGTCGAATTGACTTGTACTTCAGTACCATGATTACGATATATGGCGTAAGACCATAGATAAAATAGGCTATGACATTTGGTATCACAGTGTAAAACCATGGATGAAAATGTCATGACAGCATGGAACAAGGTAAAATGGTAATGGCATAAGACCATGGATGAAAAATGCCATGAAAAAAAAAGTAAATGATATAAGGTATACGGTATAAGACCATAAATGAAAGATGTTATGGCAGTCAGGTATGATGAGTAAGACCATGGATGAAAGGCTCCATGTGTAACCTCCCAAACCCAACTTAGATGTTATGGCCAAATCTTGAAGATTACATTGGTCATTGGAATGACATGAATAAACGTTCTTATTTTAGATCTCTTTTTAAAACCATTTTTTTTATCTAAGACTAGCAAACTTGATTATTTGGTTTGTTTCAACAAAAACCATATTAATTTCAAAATCATGAAGCATCTTTAGAGCCAATTATAAAGATTAATTATTTTGGAAAAGCTAAGTTATATTTTGTTAAAAACAAACTTTTAAGTATTGTAGTGGAAAATTGTATTAAAATCATATTTTTGTTAAAAATCGATTTTTCATGCATATTCTGTAAAACATCAGTGAGTAGCTTAAACTTTCAAATCATGAAAAAAATAAAATATAAATCCCAAAATATAAATTCCAATCCCATAGTCCATAAGAAAATTATTACAGTCCAAAAAATAATCATATAATAAAGTTTAAATTTTTTAAAATAAAACCATCTGAGAACTCCGACAACCGTGTCTAAGTTTTAACCTCAAGAATTATCTAAAATAAAACCAGAATGTAAAGAATAAGGTAATAAGCTTAGTGCAATTCTTAACACAACGATATAGTAATAACAGAAATTATAACATTATAACCAGAAAATTTACAAAGTGTCATAAACAATACATAATTCAGAATTGATGCTTTACGTAATTATGTCAATGTAAAATTTTTCAGAAAAGTTTCTACCCAAGTCTGCTACACACCAAAAAAGAGTTCCCAAAAACTCATCCAACCAAAAATATGCCAATATGTGGACAAGTCACAGATTTGTAGATAAATTTGCAGAATTGCAGACAAGCTGCTAGAAATGTGGTCATGCCACCAAAATTGCAAATAAACTAAATATGTGGTTAAACCACTAGAATTGTAGATAAACTGCCAGATCTTCCTCTTTACATAATCGTTCCAAACTAATGAAAAATGACATGTTTTTAACTAAAACAAAGGAGAATAATAGGCATGATCAGAGCATGCAAATAGAGGCAGAAATAGGAGGCACGATTTAAACATGCGATCAGAGACAAAACTGTGCCATCAATTCCTATACAATCAGTGAAATAGTACAACAAGCGCATTTAATGATGGGTTCAGAATTATTGATATCAAAATTCACATTTTTAATATGCGGCTAAATTTCTATTATAGTGTGCATGAATCATCATGTAATCAGTCTCAATAACATATTTGAGACATGCATCAATAACTCATAATATATGAACATCACCAAATCATGAAAAAATATACTTACATAATTGGCATCACAAATTTATCAAATCAGAAACACTTACTTGAAATCAATCCTTTTGAAGGATTTATCACTCACCAAAATATTCTAGATGTTAAAACAATCACTAGCATAAACTATTTTCATATAATCTTGTAAATCAATTAAACACAACATCATTTGGATAAAACCTACACTTGAAAGTAAGCCTTATCACAATACACTCCAGTGATAATAAAAAAACTAGTCAGATCTCTTTTGATCTAATCAAATAATAACATTATGACACGAAAGGAACACTCATTACTTTTGGCCATGAACTGAAATATAATCTCTTAAGAAGTTGGATAAAGAACTTATCTTAATACCTTTTTGAAAGAAGATCCAAATGTTTCTCTTATGTTAGAGTAAATTTGAATTATCTGGATTCGATCCTTCAAGAAATGTGTTATACAAGTTTTAGATCATATATTTGGCTCACGTAAGAAAAGAAATATTTGAGATTAGATTTACTAATCGATACTTACACTAAATCAACTAGATTAGGAGTGTTAATGATTCATCGAGAATAAGTAGAAGAAAAGATGTTAAAATAAAATTAGTATATAACTTATTTACTGAATTAAGAAAAGTACAAGAAGAGATGTTAAAAGTTAGTTTTGACCCAAAAATTAAAGAGAAGATGAAAATGGAGAAAATTGGTGGGCGACGGCGGAGGTGGTGCGGGGACGTTACGACGATGGTAGTGGATGAGCTTCAGGGGTGGTAAGAAGGGAGTGAGGAAGGAGGAACGAAGGTGAAAATGTGGTGGTTGGATGATGTAATAGTGGTTAATGGTGCAAAAGTGGTGGCAAAAACAAATGAAGGTGGCAGCTCAAGGTAGTGCAAGAGAAAAAATGGAAGAGAGGAGAAGAAGTTGTTGAACAAAAATGAGAAAATGGTTATTATAAGATGGAAGAGGCGGCACAAGCTAGTCAATTGGGAGAAATTTGGAAAATAGTGAAAAGAGGGGAAAAAAGAAAAGATGAGGGAATATATGGAGTGGAAAAGGGAGTAAGAAGAGAAACTAGAGCAATGCATGGTAGGAAAGCTTATAGGGTAACTAAAAGAGGCGAAGAAGGGGGTATTGACCAAGATTTAAAGGCAAAAAATAAATAAATTAAATAAAGAGGTGAGGGAATCAAACCAGGGTCCTTTGTGAAAATTAGCTTACTCTTAACCACTATGTTAAAATTCTCATGAATTGATGATAACTAAATTTAAATCAGGTGTGACACCATGGCATTATGAGGTAATATGCCAAGATGGCAAATTTGTGTAAGACCATGGATGAAAGACTCTATGGCTCTATAGAGATCAAGTCCATGGGGACAATAAACACAAAACAAGGATGAAGTCCACAGGAACAATAAACACAAAATAGGGATGAAGTCCGTCAGGATAGTAAACACAAAACAGAGATGAAATTCACCAAAATAGCAAGCACGAGATAAGTCCACCACGACAGTAAGCAACGGTGAGTCTACTGGGATGAGAAAAATGAGGTAAGAAAGTTATAGAAATGTAGCTAGCCTAAAAAATCCCTTAGAATTTGCCATGGAAAAAATGTGGAAAGTACATCAAGATCTCAAATGGGGAGTAAAGGCTAGTTGGCCAAGCATGAAAGTGATAAGAGTAGATGTGATAACCGATAAAGCATGGGGTGAAGACCTAATGAGAATCAGAGATAGGCCATGCAGAAGTTTGCCTAAGTATGGAAAAGTAGAAGAAGGCAGAATGTCTATCGAAGCTACTCCTTTTTAAGTAAAGTCTACTACAGATAAATCGCAATGATAACCACTAGGAAAGAAACAAGCAATTGAGCTAACAAGCTCTTATAGGCGCATGATTGATAGTCTGCTAGTTCAATTGGATAGAGCAACTTTTGTGTGTAGGATAAGAGAGTTCCCAAGTAAAGACTGGTGTATGTGGTTGACTGCCGGAAGTAATCCCCCTTCTATAATCAGTAAGGTGGAATGAGGATGGGTTTGCCAAAGTGATGAGATATGCTGAAGGTCAACACCACATGGAAGTATCAATCAGTCCTTCAGGACTAAGGTATGAAAAGGAAGAGTCTGCTAAGGATTGGTATCATTATGTCCACCAAGAAAGGTATGTCCTAAGGACCCTTGGCCGGAGAGACAAGGGAAGGAATACTGAGGTATAGTAAAGGAGGAACAAGCGTATATCCAAGTAAGCCATAGGGAAACTAACACTCTGTAGGTGAGGTATATGAAAGAAAAGGAATAATGAGAATAAAGGATAAGCTCCGTTGAAATGACGAGGTGTCTAGTGGTAAGTTTGACCAGTGGATGGTCGGATGACTCGAAATCTCAGGTAGAGATCACCGCCATGGTAAGGCAATTTGTCATGATCGAACAAGGAAAATTATATTTATATTAGTTTGCATTTGTTACCCCCTGTGTAGTAGGGTTTATTTATGATATGATTAAGGAACTCACTAAGTTCATTGGAACTTACTAGAGTTTGTATGATGTTCATAGGACTTTTGAGAATGATAGAGAACTTCGAGGAGGGACCAAGCCAGATGGAGCAAAATTAAGGATTGCAAGAAGTTAGAGTCATTCATATAGAAAAGGGGTACCAGTGGAGGCTTCGCCTCAAGATCAAAACAACGAAGCTCAATAGCATCTCTAGAATCTAGACTTTTAAGACCAATAGTCCTTAGTAAAGTTTTAATAAAATCTTTGTTAACAAATCGATGAATTAAAGGATTAAGTATTCAATAGTTTAAGACATTAGTTGTAAGAATTATTATTATTAGAATTAATTAATTATAGGCCCATTTTTTATGCTCCATACTCAGATTTGATGGACGGGTTAGGTGTGGGCTGTTACAAGTTTTTGGTACAATAGCATTCGAATAGCATAGTAAAAGTTAAAAGTTTGTTCAAGCATGCTTATGAGTGTCAATACAATGCAATTTTAGTTTAACATAAAAAAAAGGTTCTAGCCCGCTTCTACACTCTATAATAAGAGTTCCCCGAAACTCTTTTAACCCTAACACTCCAATTTTTGGATAAACCACCAGTGTTTGCAGGTTAATACGCTGACATTAAGTTGTGAATGCATAATGTGTTTGTAGATAAAAACTACTAGTAAGTTTATGGATACACCACTAGTGTTTAGAAGTTAATACGCTGCCAGTGGGTTGTGAATGCACAACCTGTTTGTAGATAAAAGTTGCCAGTAAGTTTATGGATAAACAACCAGTGTTTACAGATAATTAAACTGTTAGTACTGTCTCCTTTCAATCATCCCATCCTATGCAATGCGCATGACATGCTAACAACAATACAATACAAAAACAATAGACATGCTTAACATGTATTCAGTTTAATAGTAGTAGTAGATATGTATGACATGTATTCGGTTTATCAATAACAGTAAGTATGTTGATCATGCAACCGACATGTACCAAGCACATATCATGCATATACAGTAATAGTTTAGTTGATTAGATCATGGATTCTAACATTTTTCATATTATCAAGGACTCAATTGAATAAGATAAAACACTAAAAATAGTTGAAGGACTATTCAATGACTGAAGTGAACAATCATAAAATTTTAAGCAAAACTATAAAATAGGTGACATAAGGTCGTGTGCCCAAGTTTTTTGGGATGCTATAGGTCGTGTAGAGTGGTTACATGATCGTGTAACAAATTGTGGTTGTATGGCAAGTACAATATTTACCTATAAGAGGGACACGACCTGTAACACCCCACACTCGTGTCCTATGCTAGGTCAGAATATGAGGCATTACCTAACTTAAACTTATGCATATAAGCGTTTTCATAATACCAAAACATGGTCAAATTAAAACTTTTTCAATTTTATCTATAAACTTCTTAATAAGAGTCTACTAAGCCCTAAACATCCATTAGAACCCATTCGAAAACAATCTGAGTCCTTTAAAGAACTCTGAAAATAACTCTTAACACAGGGGCACACACCAGTGTGACATTTCAACATGGTCGTGCTATTGGCTCATATGGCTCACACGGCCTAAGCAATATAGGGACACGCCTGTGTCATATACCCATGTGGAATTAATTCTAAATGCACACCTTCAGGAGTTTTCACACGACCTGGAACATGCCCGTGTCTTAGGCCCGTGTCCTTCACACGGTCAGGACACGCCTGTGTGCAAAAACTTGGACATTATGTATCTGACATCAGCAATCCTTAAGGGTCACACAAAACAATGCCAGAAAACAAAACAATGAAACTAACTATACCAAGGTCTTGAGTGATAGTGTGATCGAAGATTTTGATGTCATTGGATCCCCGATGCTAGCCTGGCAGCACTATAAGGAAAGAAAAGAAAGAAGGGTAAGCGTGGGAGCTTAGTAAGTACATATATGCAAATGAAGTGCAATTATAAGAAAATCATATTCATCTAACGGTAGCTTGTCGTACTTAAAAAATAAAAATCACTTAACGTCTCTATCTTACTTTTCCTTTCATTTATGTATAGTTAATACATATCGTTCCTTGCTCAGGTCCTAACCTTGAGTTTGGTATACATACCTCATCAAAGTATTCACCAACTAAATCTTTGGGTTACCCGTTGAACTCCCGAAATACATATGGATACGCGGGGAATTTGTGTCTAAATGCCATATACAAAATCAGGGTTACCTCGTGCTATGAAACGCTCACAATTGAGCTACTCACGGGCCTTTCTATCAAGTGAGGACCCGGACGCCATAGTTATCATGTAACGTTTGCTCATTGAGCCACTCACGGGTCTGTACACAAAGTCAATACCCGGACCCACGTCACCTATAGCATTTAACTCATGAGTTCAGACCACATAATTTTTTTATAACATGCCTCTTTGTATCCTTTGCTATGTCGAAAGTTCAACGGGCTTCATATCCCATCGAATAGCATTACTTTATGCTCACATCGTAATTTACTCACATAACATGTCGTTTATACATTCATGGCAATAATTATAATTTAGGTACATAATAACAATAAGCTATTTATACATGCGTATTATTAAAATATACCAAAGTAAACTTCGATAACACATTATTTACATATGTACTTACCTTGATACAAAATGATGAAGACGAGCAAAATCCCCATAAACTTTATTCTTACCCCGATCAAGACTCGAATCACGTTTCTCTTGATCTAAATTAATAAAATTCATTTATTTCATTAGCATATCAATTTAAACGCTCGAAAGTTCATAATTGAACAAATTGACTATTTTGTCCCTAGACTTTCACAAAATGACCATTTTACCCCTATACTCAAAAATCAATTTTTATCGAATTTCTTCATATTATAAACCTAGCTAATTACTTTATATACTAGAAGCAATCCAAAATTTCCATTATTTCACACATTTATTATCTATTTTAGAACTCAAGCAAAATAGTCCCTATTAGGGTTTTCATGAGAAATCCCTTTACAAAAGTTGTTTATTACTCACCAGAGGATTATATTCTTCCATAAAAATTCAGAAAACAACCTAAATGCTCTCATTGAAAAACCCTAGACTTTCAACCATTTTGCAAAATAGTCCCTCATTTAAAAGCTCTTGCTTCAAGGGGTCCAAAAATGTAAAAATCATCAAGAACAGTCATGAAAACCACTTACTTGTAAAGGCTTAAAGTAGCTGAAATTTTCAAGCTTCAAAAACCCCTCTATTGGCCAATTTTTTGGTGGAAGAACAAAAAGTGAAAAAGGTGAAACCTTTAGTTGTTTATATTATTCAAACTAGTCAAAATTGGTGACCAAACACCACCTAATTTTGACTTTCCCATAAATTTTTCCTCTATGGCCAACCAACCTAAGAATTAGGGGGTCTAATTTCTCTTTAAGGTCCCTAAATTAGGTTCTTTAGCTAATTGAAACTCTTGTATAGCAAAATAGGACTTTTTCACTTTGTACGATTTAGTCTTTTTTCACAATTAGGCAAGCAATCGCTAAAACTAATTCATCAAAATTTTCATGTACTTATCTAATCATGCTACAATACATAAAATAATATTTAAAATAATTTCCTCGAACTCATTTTAGTGGTTCTAAAATCACTATTTTGACTAGCCCCAAAATCAAGCTGTTACAATTCTCCCCCTTTAGGGATTTTTGTCCTCAAAAATCTTACCAGTAAAAAGGTTTGGGTATTGGCTTTTCATGATCTCTTCGGGCTCCCATGTGGCCTCTTCAACCCCACGTTTCTGCCATAACACTTTCACAAGGGGAACGTTCTTATTTCTCAGTTGCTTAACCTCTCGAGCTAGGATCTTAACAGGTTCCTCACCATAAGACATATCCAGATAAATCTCAACTTCTGCTGGCACAATCACATGCGAAGGATCTGATCTATATCTACGTAGCATGGACACATGAAACACGTCATGAATCTTTTCCAATTCTAGTGGTAAGGCCAATGGATAGGCAATCGGCCCTAATTTTTCAGTAACCTCATAGGGTCCTATGAAATGAAGACTCAACTTGCCTCTTCTACCAAATCTGAGAACTTTTCTCCATGGGAATACTTTCAAAAACACTCGATTGCCAACTTGAAATTCGATCTCTTTCAATTTCAAATCCGTATAGGATTTCTTCCTATCCGAGGTGGCCTTCAAACAGTCACGAATTACTTCAACTTTCTCTTCAGTAAACTTTACTAGATTGACCCCGTGAATCTGACTTTCTCTGAGCTCGGTCTAATATAAGGGCGTTCAACACTTTAACCTATATAAAGACTCATAAGACACTATCTTCAAACTCGACTGATAGCTATTATTGTAGGCGAATTCAACCAATGATAAGTACCTTTCCCAACTACCTTGAAATTTGAGAACACAACATCGCAACATGTCTTCTAGAATCTGAATCGCTCTGTCCGACTGACTGTCGGTTTGCAGCTGAAATACCGTGCTGAAACTCAACTTTGTTCCCAATGCCTCTTGTCAAGGTAAATCTCAGGTCCCTATCCTAAATAATCGACAAGGGAACCCCGTGTAGTCTCACAATTTCAGAAACGTACAAGTCATCCAATCTCTCAAGGGAGTAGTCGGTACGCACTAGTATAAAATGTGTCACTTTGTTAGCCTATCCACAATAACCCAAACAGCATCCCTTTTCTTCAAGGTTACCTGTAAACTCGTCATGAAATCCATAGTAATCTGATCCCACTTCCACTCCGGAACCGTGATAGGCTGAAGTAAACCCGAAGGTACTTGGTGTTCAGCCTTCACTTGCTGACACACAAGACACTTGGAAACGAACTCTGAAATGTCTCTTTTCATTCCTGGACACCAATACATTTTCTTCAAATCATTATACATTTTCGTACTCCTGAGGTGTACTGATAAACAACCACTACATGCCTCATCTAATATCTTCTAAATCAATTCGGTGTCCTTAGGAACACAAATCCTATCCCAGAATCTCAAGCAACCATCGGAACCAATCTGAAAATCCGATTCAACATCCGATTTGCACAGGCTTTTCTTGGATAGTAATTCGCTATCACTCTTCTGAGCCTCAAAAATTTCTTGAAGAAATGTCGGTCTAGCTATTAACTTTGCTAGAACCGAGCCATCCTCTGACAAGGTTAATAGGGCATTCATTGCTCTCAAGGCAAACAATGATTTTCTACTTAATGCATCAACGACCACATTCGCTTTTCCCGGATGGTAATCTATAATCAATTCATAATCTTTTAGTAGTTCCAACCATCTACGTTGCCTTAGATTTAAATCCTTTTAGGTCATAAGTACTTAAGACATTTATGATCGGAGTATACATGGCATATCTCTCCGAAAAAATAATGTCTCCAGATCTTCAGAGCAAATACTATGGCGGCCAACTCTAGGTCGTGTGTCAAATAGTTCTTCTCTTGAGGTTTCAATTGTCCCGAGGCATAAGCCACAACTTTGCCCTCTTCCATAAGTACACATCTCAACCCATTCAAAGAAGCATCGCTATAAATCACGAACTCTTTTCTTGATTCGGGTTGTACTAGTACGGGAGCCTTAATCAACAACATCTTCAACTTCTTGAAATTGTACTGATACCTATCCGACCATCCAAACTTAACTCCTTTTTTAAGCAACCTTATCATGGGAGTCGCAATCATAGAGAAGTCCTTTACAAATCGTCTGTAATAACCAGCCAACCCTAAAAAGCTTCTAACCTCAATCACACTCTTTGGTGCATTCTATTCAACAATAGTAGAAACCTTGCTGGGATCGACCCTAATACCATCACACAAGACAATATGACCCAAAAAGCCGACTTCTCAAAGCCAAAACTCACTTTTACTAAATTTGGCATACAACTAATTGTCCCTCAGAGTCTGTAAAACGGTTCTCAAGTGTTTGGCATGTTCTACCCTAACTCTAGAGTATATCAGGATGTCATCAATGAATACAACTACAAACTTATCTAAATATGGCCGAGATACCCTATTCATTAAATCCATAAACACAGAGGGAGCATTTATTAAGCCGAAAGGCATGACAAGAAACTCATAGTGGCCATACCACATTCTAAAAGCGGTCTTAGGCACATCTACTTCTTTAACTCATAGTTGATAGTAGCCAGATCTCAAGTCAATCTTTGAAAACCATGCTGCTCGCTTCAGTTGGTCAAACAAGTCGTCAATTCGCGGCAACAGTTATTTGTTCTTGATCGTCCTCTTATTTAATTGTCGGTAATCTATGCACAACCTCATAGATCCATCTTTCTTTTTCACAAATAACACCGGAGCATCCTATGGTGAAAAGCTTGGTCTCACAAAACCTTTGTCAGTCAATTCTTGCAACTGTGACTTTAGTTGTTTCAGCTCAGTCGAGGCCATCTGATACGGAGCAGTCAAAATAGGTGTGGTCCTTGGCATTAGCTCTATACCAAATTTAACCTTTCTATTAGGGGGTAACCCAGGCAACTCTTCCAGGAATACATCCACATATTCACTTACAACTGGTACTAACTCAACCTTCAAATCCAATTCCTTAGTATTCATTACAAAAGCCAAATAAGCTTCACATCATTTCCTCAAACATTTCTGGGTAGACATGGAGGATGTCATCGTAGGCAAGTTCCCTAGCTCATATGATTTAACCCAAAGGGTTTCACCATTTTCACATTTTAATCTAATAACCTTTTGTCTATAATTTACTACAGCATCATGGAATGTCAAACAATCCATACCCAATATGACATCAAACTCATTGAATGGTAACAACACCAAATCGGCCGAAAAACAATGACCTTTAACTACTAAAGGATACTTCTTACATACTTTATCGACTATCACATGTTTGCCTAATGGGTTTGACACTTTAATCATAAATTTTGTAGACTCAACAGGCATATTCATGCTAGACACCAACTTCACGCACACATACGAATGAGTAGAACCAGGGTCAATCAAAGCAATAACAGTATTATCATAGAGAAAGAATGTACCGATGAACACATCAGGAGAGGATGCATCTTCACGTGCATGTATGGCATAGGTCCTAGCCGGAGTTCTAGCTTCAGACCTTATAGTGGTGTCTCTCGTCACGTTCTTGCTACCAGCCCTAACTCCATCATTTTTCTGATGTCTTCCTTTAAAATTGGTGCCACCTAGCCTTGTACTCTGAAATTTTTTCTTTATCATTCATCTCAGGGCAATCCTTAATAAAGTGGTCTTGAGAACCACACCAAAAACAAGATCCATCGTTTATTCTACACTTGCTGAAATGATTTCAACCATAATGCTGGCATTCTGGTTTGGAAGATCTAATTCTTTATCATTCATCTCAAGGCAATCCTTAATAAAGTGGTCTTGAGAACCACACCAAAAACAAGATCCATCGTTCATTCTACACTTGCTGAAATGATTTCAACCACAATGCTGGCATTCTGGTTTGGAAGATCTAACATTGCCCATGCTAGCCACTGATGTAGCCCGAGACTTAAAATCCAAATATTGTTTCTTACGATATCGGTATGAATGTCCAGCTGATGCATGAGAACGAGAGTAGGTGTCTCTAGATTTCTTGGATTGTGATGGAAATGACTTGCTCGTATGACTCTTCCTTACATCTCTAGATTTCTTTTTCTTTATTAATTCATCGACTTTATAGGCCCAATCAACGAGTACTATAAACTCTTTCAACTTAAGGACACCCATTGACAGTCTAATGTCCTCATTAAGTCCGTCTTCAAACCTTCTACACATCTTGGCCTCGGAGGATACACACTCCCGAATGTACTTACTATGTTGGACGAACTCTCTTTTGTATTCAGTGATCGTCATACGACCTTGTTTCAAATTAAGGAATTCCTTATGCTTTTGATCCATAAATCTTTCACTGATGTACTTCTTCTAAAACTCCTCTTGGAAGAATTCCCATGTGACTCTTTCCTGAGGTACCACCGACACTAACATCTTCCACCAGTAGTATGCAGAGTCTCTTAATAAAGATATGGCATACTTCAAGAACTCTTTAGAAGTGCAAGATAATTCATCAAATACCCTGAGGGTATTCACAAGCCAGAATTTTGCCTTTTTAAGGTCATCATCTTTTTTAGCATGGAACTCCACGGCTCCATGCTTTCGGATCTTATCCACTAGAGGTCTATTCTGCCTCTCAAGGTCCATTCCCTGGGGTACTACGGGGACAGGTTGAGGGATAGGTGGGGAGAAGGGGGTTAAGTATTTGGGTTCGCTCGGACGAACTCCATGTACCACTCATTCATCATGTGCAGAAAGGCCTCTCGAGCCTCTTCTCTTCTCCCGGACTAACCGTGAGAGGTCAATTATTGGATGGCACCACCCCTTCGGCAGGGGTTGGTGCGTTGCTTTCTACATCGTCCGCCATAGTTTGATAGGGATCCATTACTATATGAAAACACAATTTAAAAAAGTCAAAAGTCGTCACACTATCATGATTTATTTATGGCATGTATAGCTAGACTCCTACACACGCTACATTAGTCTGAGAACCAACTAAACCGTATCTATGATACCACTAAATGTAACATCCCACACCCATGTCTCACGCCTGTTCGGAATATGTGGCATTTCCTAACCTAAACTTATGCATATAAACATTTTCATAATACCAAAACATGGTCAAATTAAAACTTTTTCAATTTTGACAATAAACTCCTTAATAAGAGCCTATTGAGCCCAAAACATCTATTGGAACCCATTTAGAAACAATCTAAGTCCTTTAAAGAACTCTGAAAATAGCTCTTAACACAGGGGCACACGCCCGTGTGACATTTCAACATGGTTGTGCTATTGGCCCGTGTAGCTCACACAGCCTAAGCAATATAAGGACACGTCCGTGTCATATACCTGTGTGGAATCAATTCTAAATGCACACCTACAGGGGTTTTCACATGGCCTAGAACACGCTCGTGTCTCAAGCCCGTGTCCTTCACACGGCCAGGACACGACCTTGTCTTAGCCCGTGTGTAAAAACTTGGACATTCTATTTTTGTAGCAATCCTTAAGGGCCACATGGCCAAGGCATACACTCGTGTGCTAGGCCCTGCCCTTCACACGTCTGAGACACATGGTTGTGTCTCTGTCCGTGTGTTTACTACCATGCATATTGACTTACAATTCTTACGTGCAGGGGACACATGGCCATATCACACGCCCATGAGGTAAACAGTGTGTCACATACGGCCTAGACACACGCCTGTGTGCCTACCCGTGTGGACAAAATAAGGCTATTTACCAAGCCTTTTCGTCACCGTTTCTTATGTAACCTGCACAAAAATCACTCTATACTAACATAAGGGCACATCATATAGCCAAAATAACCACAATAGACAGCATTTCATTTATACAATTTACTCATCCACGAAAATATCATCTTCCATTTATAAATCAAAATGAGTATTGACCATCATCCATGGCCTTATACAAAATGAGGATCGTATTCATCATATAAGCCAATACATTATGGCTAACTAACAAAACACTAAACAAAGACTCGAGTCCCTATACATGCTAGAAAACAAGACAATGAAACTAGCTATACCAAGGTCTTGAGTGATAGTGTGATCGAAGCTTTTGATGTCACTGGATCCCCGATGGTAGCTTGGCAGCACTATAAGAAAAGCAAAGAAAGGAGGGTAAGTGTGAGAGCTTAGTAAGTACATATATGCAAATGAAGTGTAATTATAAGAAAATCATATTCATCTAACGGTAGCTTGTCATGCTTAAAAGATAAAAATCACTTAACGTCTCTATCTTACTTTTCCTTTCATTTATGTATACTTAATACACCTCGTTCCCTACTCAGGTCCTAACTATGAGTTCGATATACATACCTCATCAAAGTATTCACCAACTAAATCTTTGGGTTACCCGTTGAACTCTCAAAATGCATATGGATACGCGGGGAATTTGCATCTAAATGCCATATACAAAATCAGGGTTACCTCTGTAGCGCTCCTAACCTGAATCGGTCACCGAAATAGAGTTACAGTGTAACACCCCGTACCCGAGTCCGCTGCCGGAGTCGGACACGAGGGGTTAACGGCTTAAACCATTCACTTTCATAGTCCATTTTAAAAAAATTTCCAGCGGTTGGCTAACTGCGTATCATCACTTTAAAAAATCATATCTTGAGTTCCACAACTCAAAAATCAGATTCATAATTTTTCCTGAAACTAGACTCATATATCCATCTACAGATTTTTTCTAGAATTTTGGTTTGGCCAATCAATACCAGATTTTTCTTAAAGTTTCCCTGTTTCACTGTTTGACTAATCTGACCACTCTTCGCTCTGAATCGAATTTTTCATTGTACAGAATTCATAATGTGTTCAATTTGATTCCATTTGAAACTAGACTCATTAAGGAGTCTAAGCATATAAATCTTATCTTATAACCATTTTTGTACAAATTATAATGATTTTCCAAAAACAAATCAGGGAATTTCGAGTCAATCCGACACTGTCTCGCACAACTTTAAATATCTCTTTATAGAAAATTTCTTTGCTTCCACAGTCTCTTTTATAAGAAACTAGACCAACTAAGCTTTGATTACATATTTTACTCAGCCTATAATTCCACACCGACAATTTATAGTGATTTTCTAAAATCACATTACTGCTATTGTTCAAGCAAATTATCACAATTTGCTCTTAAATTTCAAGTCCAAACACTTATGAACTTACCATTTGGGTTTAAGACATATCATGGCCACATCATATCTTATTAAATCAACTCATTATGTCCTATTATGATTGAATTTACTCAACGTTTAATCACTTAAAACTTACAAAGGAATCAAACTCATATACTTAATAACTTACCTCGGAATTGCCGAACGGTTACAAATCGACTATTCGGTTAGGTAGCTTGTTCTCTTTTTCCGAATTAGACTCCCTAAGCTCTTGAGCTTGCATAAACAAATTTAATCTATTACCAACCAATTATACAAACTCATGGCGAATATAACAAGAAGACTACTAGATTCTACTAGCCACTCATTGCTCTATTATTAACCTCACTTAATTATAAACGATTCGCAATTTGATAATTAAGTTCATTTCATGGTATCATAACTCAACATTTATCAATATATCATTAACAAAATATGCTCGTGTCAAATTCACTCCCAATCACATCTCAAAATTCAGCAAGCTTAGAACTCATTTAATAATTAAATTCGGTAGCTTAACCACTTTGCTAACTACTTATGCATATAAGACTAATTTTTCATACTCATCAACTTGAACCTAAAACAATAGCCGAATGCTCACGTACATATTATCTATTATTTCCATCACATAAATCATGCCATAAAACACTTTTAAAACAACTCACCATCATAGCCAAATATACATTTAATGAACATTACTCCTTTACCAAAGCTACTAATAACTATCACAAATACAAAACATATCAATATGTCAAACTCATTACCTCACCTATTTAGTCAAGCGAATAATAGAATCACTCACACTTAATCCATCCCATTATCTAATTTTTTTCTCCAAAATGAACTAACCATAATACCGATTGTATATTATACCTAGCATTTCTCATTACCAAATCACAAAACCAAACACCACAAGCATATTTACCATAAAACATATCTCCAAAATAGTTGAAAACACAAACAATAAACACAAACATTGGCATTATGCTCAAATCACCATAAGAAATCTCAACTTTCTTGACATTACCAAGAGTGCATCCACAACTTAACTTAGCATATTATAAAGCCAAATCAACAAATTCAAAGCTTACCTCCTAATAGCTAAAGATGAAGGCCGAATTGCTCTAGGTAAGTTTTCCCTTCCTTTCATCTTTGTTTCGGTTAGAGAGTGGCATGAGAAGAAGATGAGCACCATCCTCCTTCTTCTCTTTTCAATTCGCCAAAGAGAACCGATTTCTCTTTTAGCCTTCTACTTGAAAATTTCAACTTAGAAGCAAACAAATTCCATGGTTTTCCACTACATGCAATGGCCTATCTTCTCTAGCTTCCTTTGCAAGAGACAAGGAAGCAAGATAGAAAATGAAAGTTGAGTCTTTCTTTCTTCCATTCACGGCAAGGGGGAGACAACTTTGGTTTCTCCTCCCACTCCCTTCTTTATTTATTATTCTTCCCACACCTTTTAACATAATATGTCTACAATATGCCTTACCCCATAGCATGGCCGGCCACCATTTAGATTTTTGGCTAATTTGACATGCAAGTCCCTCATGTCAATAATTCATGCATTATTTGGCCACTTTAAATTTCACCTATCACATTTTCAAGTCCTATCACATGGGTCCTTTCTTATAAATTAGCACCTAATTGATAAAATCAAGGCACGAAATATTCACACATACAAATCCCACATATAATAAGCACAGAATATAACATCTAATTATTTTTGTGACCCGGTTTTGTGGTCCCGAAACCACTTTCCAACTAGGGTCACATTAGGGGTGTCACAACTCTCCCCCACATAAAAACAATTTTCGTCCCCGAAAATTTCTACCGATGCATAGTTTAGAATAGCGTCCTCTTATTGAATTATATTCATATAAACATTAGCTCATCGATAGCAATTGTAATTCATTATTGATTTCACATCGATCTATAAAATCATTTTCCTATCTCAAAACAAATACATAAACATTTCTACAAGTATGCACATATATCTCATTTCCTTGATTTCATAAGCAATAATCACTTAATTTAATTCACAATTGCATTTCAAACACATATCAAGCACATACTAACATGTATAATTCACATCATCCACCCATGTGACACCCCGAATGTGACCCTAGTCGGAGAGTGGTTTCGGGACCACGAAACCGAGTCACAAGAATAATTAAGTGTTATATTCCGTACTTATTGTATGTGGAATTGGTATGCGTAAATATTTCGTGTCTCGATTTTTATTAATTAGGTGCTAAATTATAAGAAAGGACTTAGTAGTGAACTTTGAAAGTACGATAGGGAAATAGGTGATGACTAATTAAAGCATGCATGCAAAATAATGGACTTGCATGTCAAATTCCCCTTTCTACAAGTAATGGCCGCCATGACAAAGAATATGGGTCAAACATGTCATGAAACATGTTTTGTTGGGCATTAGGGAGAAATAGTAAACAAATAAGCATGGGTAAGAAAAGAATGAAAAAAAATGTGTGTGAGAGAGTGGCATACCCCATTGCCGTGAGTTGTAGAGAAGGAAAGAAAAAATTTTGTTCATCCTTTCTTTGAGCCAAAACTAAGGAAGAAGGAGGATTTTTGCTTCATGCTTGGTTTGGAAGAGATCTAGAAGGAGATTTGGCTAAGTTTGCATCAAGATTAAGGTATGTATGAGGTTGTGTTGGGAGTTTCATGCATGTTTTGGTTGCTAACTTGATGTGCATGTTAGCCATGGCTCAAATCTTTGGTATGCCATGGAAATGGTATTTGGCCAAAGTTGTTATAGTGATAAAGCCATTGCATGCTAAGTGTGAAGCTTGATGATGATGCATGCAATGATGGATTTTCTACTCATGAGTAAGATTTTGAGTTTTCTCTTTGTTTTATCATGATTAAAGTTGAAAAGGAGCATGATTGTCATACTTGGCCATGATGCATTCTTGAGCATGATTCATGCTTCTTGCATGTTAGTTAAAAGTTTGTGTTTTGGATGGCTATGGACACCTTGAAAATTCGCCATGCTCATATATGCATATATATGATTGCACATTATGTTTGGTTATGAACTAAGTGATGAATATATTGATTTAAAGAAGAAAATGTGGAAGAATGCTTGTGAAATTGCAAGCACAATTCGCCTAGCACACATATAAGTGCTTGATGCTATATTATAAGTTTTGGGCCACAATGTGCAAAGCATAAATTAGTAGATTGCATGCTGTTTTTGTGAGGTATTAAGTGCAAAATTGACCTCAACATGTACATGAATATTCGCCTTGGGTAGCCTATTGAAGGCCTTAGCATTTCCTTGATGCTCAAATAAATTGTATTGAATTGCTTGATGTAGTATAAAATGTGCATGACCATTGTGTATTCAAGCTAAAGAGTGGCCATATGACCATTTAAAATCCTTGTCATATTCGCCATAAGCAAGCACAATGAGGTTTTAATAAATTGAATTTGTTTGAATTAGCTCAAGAGCTAAGAGGGCCACAGATTGGACAAGGGAAGGAAAAGGTGATCGAATAGCCGAAAAAGCCGTTCGACAACATCCGAGGTAAGTCCTCAAGAAGTGACCTTACTTGAATTATGTGAGATGAAATATGGATGTGTATGATTATTGATTATGTGTGTATGAGTATTTGAATTCCACCGGGCTAAGTCCCAAGGCGAATATGCTAATGATATTAATTGTGTTTGAGCCTTAGTAACGAAAATGAAATATGTATGTCCAATGATTATTGATGTATGTGTGCATGAGAAATTGAATGATATCCGGGCTAAGCCCAAGACAATTATGCTGGAAATTATATCCGGTTAAGACCAAGGCAATTGTGCTAGTGGTTATATCCGGGCTAAGGCCCAAGGCATTCGTATGAAGTTATTCTATCCGGGCTAAGACCAAGGCATTTGTGCACGTGATTATATCCGGTTATATTCGAAGAATCTTGGGCTGGAGGTGAGTGTTGGTTGCTGAAATGAATTTAATTAGTACACTCGGACAGCCCAAAGGATAAGGTACGTTATATGTGCATTGGAAAGTCGACGTGTTTGAGCAACATTCGCTCAATCGACTAATGAATTTCAGTTATTGAATTGATTGATGCTTTGCGAACTTATACAATGATGAAGTATGAAGTAAGAATGTGTATTAATGAAATGATGCATTTGGCTATGTGAATGTATTGCTGTAAATTATAGTTCATTATATTCCTTGAGACTTACTAAGCATAAAATGCTTACCCGTTGCTTTGGCTCTTAGTTTTCTAGATTTCGCTCGAGGCAATCGGATTTGGGATCGTTGAAGTCAAGTCATCCACACTATCAAGCCTCCATTTTGGTATAAATTTTGGTTGAACTTGAGATGGCATGTATAGGACTACCTCTTGTTTGTTAAATACGTTGTAATGTAAGTTTGTATGGCCATGCGAAAATGGCTCAAAAGGGAGCATGAACTTAGACTTATTGTGGGTTGTATGTATATATATTTGGGGTCATGATGTGGCTATGGTTTGGAAATGGGAATGTTGGTCATATGATCAGCCATTGGCATGGTTAAAATGATCATATATGAACCTATGTATGGCAAGATTAGTTGAATCATGGAGACTACCAAATAGGTAAGTCCTACCTTAAAACAGATGCTGCCAGCTGCAGTGGCGTGAATGTGAAAAATCACCATAATTCATAGGAATGGAATAAAATAGTGAATAAGCTATGTAAATGAACCTTGATGAGTCTATTTTCATATGGAAGAAACGAAACGGTCATAGGAGTTACAGGTTAAGAGATATTAAAGCTATTGTGAGACAGGGCCAGAATGGTTTCTGGGTTCCCTGTCGCAACTTTAAAATTCACTATAAATTATCCAAAAAGAATTAGGAGATATACCTTATATGTACAGATTCCATTTTGAGTCTAGTTTCATTAGAAACAAACGACACCAGCATTAAAGCCCTGTGCAGAGAGATATTCAAGTTATACCGCGCGAAGGTCAGAGCAGTCGATCCCTGTAACTTGGGTAACTTTAACTAATAAACTGTACCAATTGGCCCGACCAAAATCCTAGAAATAAATCCATGGATGTATATATGAGTCTAAATTCAGGAAAATTTACGAAACCAGTTTCCGAGTTTTGAAACTCGAGATATGATTTTAAGGCGACAGTGACGCAGTTTTCCAGCCTGACTGGAAATGTCAAATTGGTGGGCAAAAACATGTGAACTTGGTTTGTTAACCCTCGGGTCCGACACCGGCGATGGTCTCGGGTTTGGGGTGTTACAATTTTATTGGTATCAGAGCCACGGTTTAGTCGATTCTAGGACTACCGTGATGTGTTTGGGGTCTAGCTATACATGCCATTAAATGATGAATCGATAGTGTGATGAATTCTGACAATTTGACTTCATGTTTGTTTATAGCAATGGATCCCGATCCCAACCGAAGCGATAGCTGATGATGTGGAGAGTGTGGCGCTTGCTCGCGCAAGGGACAGCGCATGGCGGACTCAACCTATGGCCAGCAATCCTAATGACGAGGCTAAGCAAGCCTTTTATAGTGTGATGAGCGAATGGTTTAATCAATACATTCGAACCAACACTACTGTTCCACCACCTCCATTCCCGACGAATGCAACCCCGCACCTACAATACCTCCGTGGTGACCCAATAAGGTCGGTAAGCCCCAATCGATAGGATTCAAAACATGGGGCCACTGAATTTAAGGCTACGGATGATGATGATGCCGAAGCGAGCTGAATTATGGTTAGATAACACTATCCGGTGCTTGATGAGCTATCCTGTACACCGATGAGTGCTTAAAGTGTACCATCTCCTTGCTTACGCGAGTCCGCCTACTATTGGTGGAGTACTCGACTTGTGGTGCCTAGAGAGCAAGTGACTTGGGAATTCTTTCTAACCGAGTTCCGAAAAAAGTATATCAGTCAGAGATTCATCGACCAAAAGCGGAGGGAGTTCCTTGATCTTAAGCAAGGTTCTATGTCCGTTACCGACTACGAACGAAAGTTTGTGAGGCTTAGCCATGACGCGAGAATGCATTTCGTCCAAGCTATTATGTGCAAACGCTTCGAGGATGGGCTGAATGATGATATAAGGATGTTTGTTGGCATTCTCGAGATACGAGAGTTCGTAGTACTTGTTGAGCGAGCTTGTAAAGTCAAGAGCTTAGAAAGGAGAAACAAAAAGCTGATGTGGGGATTGGAGAATTCCGAAAGAGGTCCTCGGGAAAGTCTCTTCAACAAGCATCGAAGAGATTTCGAGATGATGCGAGCCGGTCTAGAGGCGTTTCGGGATTTTCTAGACGAGGACGCGATCGACCCCCTGTGACCACACGAGTCACCTCGATTGCCGGTGGCGGAAATGATCGCCGAGAGAGGACGGAGTGTCCACATTGTGGCAAATGGCATTCGGGAGCTGTTGGTTTCGTGATCGCTCTGCTATAAGTGTGGATCGGCCGACCATTTTATGAAGGATTGCCCGAGGATGCATGAAGCAGAATGCAAGTCGAGTGCAAACCCGGGTGCTACCATCGCCGAGGTAGGCCACCTAGAAATATGGGCAATGTCAGTGGCGGTCAGAGAGGATCTAGAGATGCTACCATCAGATCTGAGGCTCGTGCTCCTGCTAGGACTTATGCCATACGCGCACGCGAGGATGCTGCCTCTCCAGATGTTATTACCGGTACTTTCACTCTTTTCAATACAAATGTAATTGCTTTGATTGACCCTTGGTTCTACTCATTCTTATATATGTGAAACCTTAGCATCCAAAGAAGACTTTGCCCATTGAGTCTCATCGAGTTTGTAATTCGGGTGTCAAACCCCTTGGGTCATTACGTGCTTGTTAACAAAGTGTGCAAGAAAAGTCCCCTAGTGTTCCGAGGTTCTTGTTTTCCGGCGGACTTAATGCTTTTGCCATTCGATGAGTTCGATGTTATTCTTGGTTTGGATTGGTTGACCATGCACGATGCGGTTGTAAATTGCAAGAGCAAGACTATCGATTTGAGGTGCGCGAATAATGAAATAATTCGGGTTGAGTCCACGGACTTAAAGGGTTGCCACCGTAATATCGCGATGTTGGCCCGAAATATGTAAGAAAAGGGTGCGGCGTACCTTGCGCACGTACTCGATGACAAGGAATCGAGAAGAAACCGAATCGTGCCCGTGGTTTGTGAATACCGGATGTTTTCCCGAAGAATTGCCGGGTTTACCACTGCTCGAGAAATAGAATTTGGCATCGAATTGGTACCGGTACCACCCCAATTTCGATAGCTCCGTATCGTATGGCACCAACGGAATTGAAGGAGTTGAAAACTCGGTTGCAAGAATTGGTGGATAGAGGTTTTGCTCGCTTGAGTTTTTCGCCTTGGGTGCGCCGGTGTTGTTCGTGAAGAAGAAGGATGGAACCATGCGACTATGCATCGACTATCGTCGACTTAACAAAGCGACGATAAAGAACAAATATCCGTTGCCACGTATTGATGACTTGTTCGATCAATCAAGGGAGCCTCGGTGTTCTCGAAAATAGATTTGAGATCGGGCTACTATCAATTGCGAATCCGAGATTGAGACGTGCCCAAGACCGCCTTGAGCGAGATATGGTCACTATGAGTTCTGGTGATGCCGTTTGGGCTCACTAATGCCCTGCGGTATTTATGGATTTAATGAATCGAATCTTTAGACCATATTTGGATCGATTCGTAGTCGTGTTCATTGATGACATCTTGGTCTATTCAAGAAATGAGACCGAACATCTTGAACACTGCGGTTAGTCTTTGCAAATTTTACGGGACAAGCAATTATATGCTAAGTTCAACAAGTGTGAGTTCGGTTAAGAGAGGTAAGCTTCTTGGGTCATGTGGTATTCAGATCGGTATTCGAGTCGACCAATAAAATTTCAGCCATACTAAATTGGAAGCCTCGAGAAATATTACCGAGGTTCAAGCTTTTTGGGGCTTGCGGTTACTACCGACGATTTGTAAAAGGCTTCTCAACGATAACCACGCCGATGACGGCTTACTCCAAAAGGATGTTAAGTTCGAATGGACGGAGAAATGCCAAAAAGCTTCGATCAACTGAAAACTTATTTGATGAAGCCCCAATTCTAGTGCAACCCGAGTCCGCAAGGAGTTTGTCATCTATAGCGACGCCTCTCTACTTGGGTTAGGTTGCGATTAATGCAAGAAGGTCGAGTTGTGGCCTGCGCGTCGAGGCAATTAAAGCCACATGAGAAAAATTATCCGACTCATGATCTCGAATTGGCGCCATCGTATTCGCCTTTAAAGATTTGGCGACATTACTTATTTGGTGAAAGGTGCCATGTATACTCGGATCACAAAAGTCTCAAGTATTTGATGACCCAACGAGACATAAATCTGCGACAAAGACGTTGGCTCGAAACATTAAAGGATTATGAGTGATCATTGACTATCACCCGGGAAAGGCGAATGTAGTTGCGGATGCCTTGAGTCGTAAATCGTTATTCACTTTACGAGCGATGAATGTGCACTTGTCTATCCGATCCGACAAGTGTGTTAGTGGCTGAAATGAAAGCCAAACCATTATTGACACACCAAATTCGAGAAGCTCGGAAAGTCGATGACGAGTTGGTTGCAAAACGGGCTGCGTGTGTTTGAACAAGGACTCGGAGTTTCAAATCGACGATGACGATTGTTTGAGGTTCAAAAGTCGTCTGTGTGTCCCAAAGAATTGAACTCATTTCGATAATTCAGAATGAAGCCCATTGTAGCCGAATGGCAATCCACCCGGGAGTCTGAAGATGTACAATGATTTGAAACGTCGATTTTGGTGGCATGGTATGAAGCGAGACATCTCCGACTTTGTTTCAAGATGTTTAATATGTCAACAAGTGAAAGCGGAACATCGGTGCCTTCAGATTACTTCACCAATCACGATACCCGAGTGGAAATGGGATCGAGTCACAATGGACTTTGTATCCGACCGCCATTGTCGCAAGTAAGAAGGATGCGGTTTGGGTCGTGGTAGATCGATTGACTAAGTCGGCCCACTTTGTCCCCGTCGACGCACGGATTTTTCAATGGACAAATTAGCGGAATTGTACGCTTTCGATTGTGAAATTACACGGGTGCCTATTTCTATCGTGTCGGATAGAGATCCGAGATTTACCTCGCGGTTTTGGAAAAAGTTGCAAGAAGCTTTGGGTACCAAGTTGCATTTCAAAGACCGCCTTCCACCCCCAAACCGATGGTCAATCCGAAGCGGGTAATTCAGATACTTGAGGATATGTTAAGATGTTGCGTCCTCGAGTTTAGTGGTTCATGGGAACGGTATTTGCCGTTGATTGAATTCGCTTACAACAATAGCTTTCAATCGAGTATTAAGATGGCACCTACGAGGCTTTGTACGGGCGTAAATGCCGTACACCATTGTTTTGGACCGAGCTTGGTGAAAGCAAGATTTTCGGGTGGATTTGATTAGGGATGCGAGCGAAAGTGAAAGTAATCCGTGAAAGTTTGAAGATAGCCTTCGATCGTCGAAGTCGACGCGGATATGAAGCGTAAGGATATCGAGTATCGTGGGTGATAAAGTGTTCCTCAAGGTATCGCTTGGAAAAAATACTCGTGTTCGGTAGTAAGGGCAAGTTGAGCCCGAGGTTCATTGGGCCATATGAGATATCGAGCGAGTCGGTCCGGTGGCATATCGTTTGATTTTGCCCCGAACTCAAAAGGTTCACGATGTCTTCCACGTTTCGATGCTTGACGTTATAGATCCGATCCATCGCACGTGATTAGTCCATCGAAATTGAAATTCAAGCTAATATGAGTTATGAGGAAGAACCAATTCGTATCCTATCACGAGAAGTGAAAGAGTTTGCGAAACAAGCGGGTTCCGCTAGTGAAAGTGTTATGGCTCAAGCACGGATAGAAGAAGCTACTTGGGAGACCGAGAACTTAATGAGAGAGCGATATCCGAACCTATTTACGGTAAGCTTTTCGGGACGAAAATCTCTTGAGTGGGGAGAGTTGTGACACCGAATGTGACCCTAGTCGGAGAGTGGTTTGGGACCACGAAACCGAGTCACAAGAATAATTAAGTGTTATATTCCGTACTTATTGTATGTGGAATTGGTATGCGTAAATATTTCGTGTCTCGATTTTTATTAATTAGGTGCTAAATTATAAGAAAGGACTTAGTAGTGAACTTTGAAAGTACGATAGGGAAATAGGTGATGACTAATTAAAGCATGCATGCAAAATAATGGACTTGCATGTCAAATTCCCCTTTCTACAAGTAATGGCCGGCCATGACAAAGAATATGGGTCAAACATGTCATGAAACATGTTTTGTTGGGCATTAGGGAGAAATAGTAAACAAATAAGCATGGGTAAGAAAAGAATGAAAAAAAATGTGTGTGAGAGAGTGGCATACCCCATTGCCGTGAGTTGTAGAGAAGGAAAGAAAAAATTTTGTTCATCCTTTCTTTGAGCCAAAACTAAGGAAGAAGGAGGATTTTTGCTTCATGCTTGGTTTGGAAGAGATCTAGAAGGAGATTTGGCTAAGTTTGCATCAAGATTAAGGTATGTATGAGGTTGTGTTGGGAGTTTCATGCATGTTTTGGTTGCTAACTTGATGTGCATGTTAGCCATGGCTCAAATCTTTGGTATGCCATGGAAATGGTATTTGGCCAAAGTTGTTATAGTGATAAAGCCATTGCATGCTAAGTGTGAAGCTTGATGATGATGCATGCAATGATGGATTTTCTACTCATGAGTAAGATTTTGAGTTTTCTCTTTGTTTTATCATGATTAAAGTTGAAAAGGAGCATGATTGTCATACTTGGCCATGATGCATTCTTGAGCATGATTCATGCTTCTTGCATGTTAGTTAAAAGTTTGTGTTTTGGATGGCTATGGACACCTTGAAAATTCGGCCATGCTCATATATGCATATATATGATTGCACATTATGTTTGGTTATGAACTAAGTGATGAATATATTGATTTAAAGAAGAAAATGTGGAAGAATGCTTGTGAAATTGCAAGCACAATTCGCCTAGCACACATATAAGTGCTTGATGCTATATTATAAGTTTTGGGCCACAATGTGCAAAGCATAAATTAGTAGATTGCATGCTGTTTTGTGAGGTATTAAGTGCAAAATTGACCTCAACATGTACATGAATATTCGGCCTTGGGTAGCCTATTGAAGGCCTTAGCATTTCCTTGATGCTCAAATAAATTGTATTGAATTGCTTGATGTAGTATAAAATGTGCATGACCATTGTGTATTCAAGCTAAAGAGTGGCCATATGACCATTTAAAATCCTTGTCATATTCGCCATAAGCAAGCACAATGAGGTTTTAATAAATTGAATTTGTTTGAATTAGCTCAAGAGCTAAGAGGGCCACAGATTGGACAAGGGAAGGAAAAGGTGATCGAATAGCGAAAAAGCCGTTCGACAACATCCGAGGTAAGTCCTCAAGAAGTGACCTTACTTGAATTATGTGAGATGAAATATGGATGTGTATGATTATTGATTATGTGTGTATGAGTATTTGAATTCCACCGGGCTAAGTCCCAAGGCGAATATGCTAATGATATTAATTGTGTTTGAGCCTTAGTAACGAAAATGAAATATGTATGTCCAATGATTATTGATGTATGTGTGCATGAGAAATTGAATGATATCGGGCTAAGCCCAAGACAATTATGTTGAAATTATATCCGGGTTAAGACCAAGGCAATTGTGCTAGTGGTTATATCCGGGCTAAGGCCCAAGGCATTCGTATGAAGTTATTCTATCCGGCTAAGACCAAGGCATTTGTGCACGTGATTATATCCGGTTATATTCAAGAATCTTGGGCTGGAGGTGAGTGTTGGTTGCTGAAATGAATTTAATTAGTACACTCGGACAGCCCAAAGGATAAGGTACGTTATATGTGCATTGGAAAGTCGACGTGTTTGAGCAACATTCGCTCAATCGACTAATGAATTTCAGTTATTGAATTGATTGATGCTTTGCGAACTTATACAATGATGAAGTATGAAGTAAGAATGTGTATTAATGAAATGATGCATTTGGCTATGTGAATGTATTGCTGTAAATTATAGTTCATTATATTCCTTGAGACTTACTAAGCATAAAAATGCTTACCCCGTTGCTTTGGCTCTTAGTTTTCTAGATTTCGCTCGAGGCAATCGGATTTGGGATCGTTGAAGTCGAAGTCATCCACACTATCAAGCCTCCATTTTGGTATAAATTTTTGGTTGAACTTGAGATGGCATGTATAGGACTACCTCTTGTTTGTTAAATACGTTGTAATGTAAGTTTGTATGGCCATGCGAAAATGGCTCAAAAGGGAGCATGAACTTAGACTTATTGTGGGTTGTATGTATATATATTTGGGGTCATGATGTGGCTATGGTTTGAAATGGGAATGTTGGTCATATGATCAGCCATTGGCATGGTTAAAATGATCATATATGAACCTATGTATGGCAAGATTAGTTGAATCATGGAGACTACCAAATAGGTAAGTCCTACCTTAAAACAGATGCTGCCAGCTGCAGTGGCGTGAATGTGAAAAATCACCATAATTCATAGGAATGGAATAAAATAGTGAATAAGCTATGTAAATGAACCTTGATGAGTCTATTTTCATATGGAAGAAACGAAACGGTCATAGGAGTTACAGGTTAAGAGATATTAAAGCTATTGTGAGACAGGGCCAGAATGGTTTCTGGGTTCCCTGTCGCAACTTTAAAAATTCACTATAAATTATCCAAAAGAATTAGGAGATATACCTTATATGTACAGATTCCATTTTGAGTCTAGTTTCATTAGAAACAAACGACACCAGCATTAAAGCCCTGTGCAGAGAGATATTCAAGTTATACCGCGCGAAGGTCAGAGCAGTCGATCCCTGTAACTTGGGTAACTTTAACTAATAAACTGTACCAATTGGCCCGACCAAAATCCTAGAAATAAATCCATGGATGTATATATGAGTCTAAATTCAGGGAAAATTTACGAAACCAGTTTCCGAGTTTTGAAACTCGAGATATGATTTTTAAGGCGACAGTGACGCAGTTTTCCAGCCTGACTGGAAATGTCAAATTGGTGGGCAAAAACATGTGAACTTGGTTTGTTAACCCTCGGGTCCGACACCGGCGATGGTCTCGGGTTTGGGGTGTTACAACCCACATATTTGTAACCCACATTTTCATCCATGTATAAGCTGTAACTTGGCCGAAAATACACATATACTCAAACATCCCAATAATTATCCTTTATAACTCCATCGTATCTCAATATTCAACTTCCACACACCGAACATTTGATTCATTCAAGACATACTGAACATACCTCGTTGCTGAAATTTTTGCAAGCGTATTAGCTGAAATTTTTTACAGCAAGATTGCTCATTTCCGAATCACGTACCTTCGAGATTTAACCGGATATAGCGACTCGCTCGATTGTTCTCGGGACATAGCCCGGTTATAGTGATTTGCACAATTGCCTTCGGGAATTAGCCCGGATTTAGTAACTTAGCACAAACGCCTTCGGGATTTAGCCCGGATACCATTCGAATAACCAAGCACATATATCAACCAATCAATACACATTCTTATTACATTTTCATTACCAAAGCTCAAACACAAGACACTCATCATATTTACAATTTCGGCTCAATAGCCACACACCAAGAGCATGATTTCGATTTGCTTAAAACATGACCTAATCCAATCATAAGTTAAGCTCTATTCACTCAAGAACTTACTTCACCCTTACCAACCCTTATGTTCATACACATAAGATCAACTTAGCTAAAGGCGGTAGCTCGTTTATCAACGGCGAATACTTACTTGTAAGGGCTCAACTAATTCAAGCACATATAGCTCTTACAATGCCATATCCTAGATATGGTCTTACATATTCTCACATCTCGAGCCGATGCCATGTCCTGCATGGTCTTACACGTTATCTCAAATCAATGCCTTCGTCCTGCACGAGGTCTTACATGAGTCTCATTTCACACACTTAGTGCTCGTTGAAAACTCGTACACACAGTGCCTCAATTCGATCTCGCACACATAGTGCCTCAATTCATCGATTTCGCACACATAGTGCCTCGACATCGATCTCGCTTTACGTTGCCTCGACATCGATCTCGCACACACGGTGCCTCGACATCGATCTCGCACACACAAGTGCCTCGACATCGATCTCGCACACACGGTGCCTCGACATCGATCTCGCACACACGGTGCCTCGACATCGATCTCGCACACGGTGCCTCGACATCGATCTCACACACACGGTGCCTCGACATCGATCTCGCACACACAAGTGCCTCGACATCGATCTCGCACACACAAGTGCCTCGATTCGATCTCACACACAAGTGCCTCGACATCGATCTCGCACACACGGTGCCTCGACATCGATCTCGCACACATAGTGCATCGGTTAACGGAATTTGCACACAGTGCCTCTAATCATTCGCATAACGTAATGCCCATATTCATTCGTTATTACCCATTGAAAGGACTTAACCAAGTCTATAAAACATCATATATGTACACTTTTAAACATATCATCTCATTTAAGTTTGAATTGTATAGAAATGAACACTTAAATTTTGCTCAAATTACCGCACGAAGCCTACTAGGCACGAAGGTCGAATACACGTCACTAGTATGATTGCTCTTCGGAACTTAGTCCGGATACATCACTCTCAATTCCCATGTACATATACACATATAGCAATACACATTTGTATATCATTTACATTACTTGAATACAAACACAACATGCTTATCAACCACTCAACTTCCGGTTCCATAGCCACATACAAAAATCACATTTATAGTCATAACACTCTTTCAAAATTGCATCACCTATACCCTTACTTCAATCCAAATCAAAATTCAAATACGAGTACATGATACGCACTGATCAACTTAATAATTTAGGCGTATCTAAGTGAAGTTATATCACAAATTCTCATAGTCGAAGCTTGCTACAGACTCGATCGGGATCAAGATTCATTACAATACAAAGAACCACATTTTAATAGTCAAAAATCATCACACTATCATTTTATCACTTTATGGCATGTATAAATAGACTCACGCGTGCTACGTTAGTCCTAGAATCGACTAAACCGTAGCTCGATACCAATAAAATTGTAACACCCCGCACCGAGTCCGCTGCGGAGTCGGACACGAGGGTTAACGGCTTAAACCATTCACTTTCACGGTCCATTTTAAAAAAATTTCCAGGCAGTTGGCTAACTGCGTATCTGTCACTTTAAAAAAATCATATCTTGAGTTCCACAACTCAAAAATCAGATTCATAATTTTTCCCTGAAACTAGACTCATATATCCATCTACAGATTTTTTTCTAGAATTTTTGGTTTGGCCAATCAATACCAGATTTTTCTTAAAGTTTCCCCTGTTTCACTGTTTGACTAATCTGACCACTCTTCGCTACGAATCGAATTTTTCATTGTACAGAATTCATAATGTGTTCTATTTGATTCCATTTGAAACTAGACTCATTAAGGAGTCTAAGCATATAAATCTTATCTTATAACCATTTTGTACAAATTATAATGATTTTCCAAAACAAATCAGGGAATTTCGAGTCAATCCGACACTGTCTCGCACAACTTTAAATATCTCTTTATAGAAAATTTCTTTGCTTCCACAGTCTCTTTTATAAGAAACTAGACCAACTAAGCTTTGATTACATATTTTACTCAGCTTATAATTCCACACCGACAATTTATAGTGATTTTCTAAAATCACATTACTGTTATTGTTCAAGCAAATTATCACAATTTGCTCTTAAATTTCCAAGTCCAAACACTTATGAACTTACCATTTGGGTTTAAGACATATCATGGCCACATAATATCTTATTAAATCAACTCATTATGTCCTATTATGATTGAATTTACTCAACGCTTAATCACTTAAAACTTACAAAGGAATCAAACTCATATACTTAATAACTTACCTCGAATTGCCGAACGGTTACAAATCGACTATTCGGTTAGGTAGCTTGTTCTCTTTTTCCGAATTAGACTCCCTAAGCTCTTGAGCTTGCATAAACAAATTTAATCTATTACCAACCAATTATACAAACTCATGGCGAATATAACAAGAAGACTACTAGATTCTACTAGCCACTCATTGCTCTATTATTAACCTCACTTAATTATAAACGCATTCGCAATTTGATAATTAAGTTCTTTTCATGGTATCATAACTCAACATTTATCAATATATCATTAACAAAATATGCTCGTGTCAAATTCACTCCCAATCACATCTCAAAATTCAGCAAGCTTAGAACTCATTTAATAATTAAATTCGGTAGCTTAACCACTTTGCTAACTACTTATGCATATAAGACTAATTTTTCATACTCGTCAACTTGAACCTAAAACAATAGCCGAATGCTCACGTACATATTATCTATTATTTCCATCACATAAATCATGCCATAAAACACTTTTAAAACAACTCACCATCATAGCCAAATATACATTTAATGAACATTACTCCTTTACCAAAGCTACTAATAACTATCACAAATACAAAACATATCAATATGTCAAACTCATTACCTCACCTATTTAGTCAAGTCGAATAATAGAATCACTCACACTTAATCCATCCCATTATCTAATTTTTTTTCTCCAAAATGAACTAACCATAATACCGATTGTATATTATACCTAGCATTTCTCATTACCAAATCACAAAACCAAACACCACAAGCATATTTACCATAAAACATATCTCCAAAATAGTTGAAAACACAAACAATAAACACAAACATTGGCATTATGCTCAAATCACCATAAGAAATCTCAACTTTCTTGACATTACCAAGAGTGCATCCACAACTTAACTTAGCATATTATAAAGCCAAATCAACAAATTCAAAGCTTACCTCCTAATAGCTAAAGATGAAGGCCGAATTGCTCTAGGTAAGTTTTCCTTCCTTTCATCTTTGTTTGGTTAGAGAGTGGCATGAGAAGAAGATGAGCACCATCCTCCTTCTTCTCTTTTCAATTCGGCCAAAGAGAACCGATTTCCTCTTTTTAGCCTTCTACTTGAAAATTTCAACTTAGAAGCAAACAAATTCCATGGTTTTCCACTACATGCAGCCGGCCTATCTTCTCTAGCTTCCTTTGCAAGAGACAAGGAAGCAAGATAGAAAATGAAAGTTGGAGTCTTTCTTTCTTCCATTCACGGCAAGGGGGAGACAACTTTGGTTTCTCCTCCCACTCCTTCTTTATTTATTATTCTTCCCACACCTTTTTAACATAATATGTCTACAATATGCCTTACCCCATAGCATGGCCGGCCACCATTTAGATTTTTGGCTAATTTGACATGCAAGTCCCTCATGTCAATAATTCATGCATTATTTGGCCACTTTAAATTTCACCTATCACATTTTCAAGTCCTATCACATGGGTCCTTTCTTATAAATTAGCACCTAATTGATAAAATCAAGGCACGAAATATTCACACATACAAATCCCACATATAATAAGCACAGAATATAACATCTAATTATTTTTGTGACCCGGTTTTGTGGTCCCGAAACCACTTTCCGACTAGGGTCACATTAGGGGTGTCACATACAGAGCATTACCGGAGTTACCGATTTATTTATCAGATATTTCATTTCATCTAACGTTCATATTTGGAACCAATTAAAATCAGACATATTGTCCCTTAACGTACTTATTTTTCTCGATATGTTGTACTTGAATTTATTACTCGTCTCAATTTAATTAATTTCCTTGTATCAACGTATCAAAGATAATCACCTATTTACATGTCATGATAAATATTATTCTTTTGCCATTTCTTCATAAACATAAATCAGGTAATTCATTATATCGATATTTCATGCATTTAAAAATACAATTCAAGTTACACTAACTTACCTCGTTACTTGTTCATGTTTATAATTTCATTAATTCGATATCTTTTCTTTTCCACGTTCAAGTCTCGTATTCGAGTCATCCGGATCTTTACAAAGAAATTTGATTGTCGTTTTTATTTATTTCATGTTCTAATACATTCAATTGATGCTCTAAACAAAATTACTATTTTACCCCTAAACTTTTTAATTAATGACGATTTCATCCTTAGGCTAAAAAAAATAAAATTCTTGCAATTTAATCCTTATTTCCAGCTATTATTCTCAAAAAATTGATAACAACCCATGAATTCTATAAAATATCAGAATTTTTCATAATTTCAACAATTTTCAATTTAATCCTTAAAACATGTTTTTCCCCGATCTTGAGCTAAATTAATAATTTCATTCAATTTTGTAATTTTAAATGATAAAATAATCCATTTCATGCAAATTGGTCATTTCTAACATTTTTACAAAATTACCCATAAAGTTTTACTATTATTCAATTCAGCCCCTCAGCCTGAAACATGCAAATTAGCCATGCTAGATGAGTATTCATACATATTTTCCTCCTCCTCCTCTCCGCTCCACATCCTTAATTTATATAACATGCTACAAATAACAATATCAATTATTTCACTATTTACTTATATGTATATTCAAAACTATCCATTTGCGTCATAGTCACTAAATTATTTATATCTTGAGCTACAGAACACGAAATTAAGATCCGATAATTTTCAATGAAACTAGACTTATGTATCTTTTTAATATAAAATTTTCAAAATTTTTTGTTTAGCCAATAAGTACAGTTTATTCTTTAAAGTCACCCTTATTCTGCTGTCTGACAATTTCGACCCTTCTTAACTAAAAATTAATTATCTCATTATACAGAATTCAAATGATTTTCCCGTTTATTTATATTGAATATAGACTCATTTATAATTCTAATCATATAAATTTAAGCCCCTAATTATTTTTCTCCAATGTTTTATTATTTTCCAAAGTTAGAACAGAGGAACCCGAAATCATTCTGACCTTATCTCACCAAATTTACTATATTTCACAATTTACAATTCATTTCTTACACCGTTTCTTTTATAAGAAACTAGACTAAATAAGCTTTAATTTTATGTTTTAATTTAACCTCTAATTTGATTCCCACAATTTTTGGTAATTTTCCAAATTTAGACTATTGCTGCTATCTAGAATTATTTTAGTGCAAGGTATTATTTTCTATGTTTATAACACCCTTATTTTCTTTCTCTACACTATTTTTCATTATTATCTCTTGTTTTCTCTTCACTAACATGACAATAACATAAGGCCATATATAAGAAAACTCTAAACCAACATCAATTCCATGTTTTTTCAACAATATTAAACTTAAAAATATATTGAAATCTTGATATTCTTACCTTTTCTTATTGACTTCAATCTTTAACTTGATTTTTCTCTCTCCTCCAGCTTCTATTTCTTGAATCCAACTTGATATTCTTGCTCCCCATCATCTCCTTGCTATCTTTCTCTCTTAATGGCTATGGAAATTCTTTCAATTTTTAGGTGAAAATAATGTGTTTTTGGTGGAAGGACTAAATTGTAAAGAAAGAAAACTTCTTTTCTTCTTCCTCTCTCACGTTAGTTTGCATGGGAAAGAAAAGATGATGATTCTTCATCTTTCTTTCCTTATATATACTAAATAAAATAAAATAAATTATTTAAAATCAATTTAAAGTATTAATAAACTAATATTTATTTATTTAATTTATCTAAAATATCTCCAACATCATCATTGTCTCTAGATTTCTCTCTCTTCCAATTGTCCATTTTACCCTTAGTGATCTCTTAAAATTCCATCTTGAGTCATCACTTAATTTGGTAAAATTATAATTTAGTCCCTCATAATTCTTCACCTATTCAATTTGGTCCTAATTCATCAATTTTCCTTGGTTTCTAGATCATTCCACCATTAAAATATTTGCACTATTAGTCCTTCAAATTTTCATATTTACACTTTAATCCCTCAAATTTTGAGTATTTACTCTTGGGCCACAAAACTTTTCTCACTTTTACAATTTAGTCCTTTCTTGAATCAATATGTCATAATATACTTCCCAGTGACATAACTCAATTTTTCCTCTTCTTGTTACTTTATTTCCTTATTTTACTATATTAAGGATAATATCTTACTGTAGAAATTTTCAGGGTGTTACATTTCTCTCCCCCTTAAAAGAAATTTCGTCCTCGAAATTTCCTTATTTTCTTTTGATCATGAACTTCATTATTTCCATAATTCTATAGCTCTTTTGTGCACATATTTTTCTAGTTTATCATTTATATCCATTCCCTATCCTTTCATTTCACAATTTATTTTTAATTCAATATTGCGAACATACTTTATAACGAAAATTGCTTACCTTTTTATAAGAGGCCCAATAGACTAAACAGAACACTTAGGATATATGGAACAGATATAGAAGTGAATTATTATGCACTATTAATCAGAGAGCACTTGGTGAGTACCAATGTGCTATTATCGGATAATGCGCTAGAGTCTCGTAATGACATACCACTAATTTCTTAGTAGATCTAATCTCATTTACTTGGGCAAATTACATTATGCACCCATATCACTTTTACACTTTTAGCATAATGTTTTTACATATTTTACAATTTAATCATTGTGCTAATAACTTGTATGTTCATATCTTCTCTTTCTTTAATACATGTAGTATATTTCAAAATTCACTAATAATTTTTTCCTGTACTTCATATATCACTTTCTAATTCCAATTTCATTTTCAATTCATTCATAACTCAATTTAATTTCCATTCAATTCAACAATAACACTACCTCATACTTCTCTGACCATATACATAATTTAAATTTAACATTTAATAATAAATAATTTGAATTATATTGATACATGTAACACCCCGTACCCGAGACCGTGACTGGAGTCGAACACGAGGTGCTAACAGACATAATATATTTATTTTCACAGTCCATTTAAAAATTTCCAGCCAGCAGGCTAACTGTGTCACTGTCACCTTAAAAATCATATCTTGAGTTCCACAACTCGAAAATCAGTTTCGTGATTTTTCCCTGAAACTAGACTCATATATGCATCTACAAATTGTTTTCTAGAATTCTTGGTTGGGCCAATTAGTACAGTTTATTAGTTAAATTCCCCCATGTTACAGGGATCGACTACACTGACCTTTGCGCATTACGACTTGGATATCTCCCTGTACAGGGCTTCAATACTGATGCCATTTGGTTCTATTGAAACTAGGCTCAAAGAGGAATCTATACATATATGTCATGACTCCTAATTATCTCAGGTTAATTTATAATGAATTTCCAAAGCCGGAACAGGGAATCCAGAAACCGTTCTGGCCCTGTCTCACGAAAACTTCAATATCTCTTAACATACTGTTCATATGATCGTTTCATTACTTTCCTATGAAAATAGGTTCATCAAGGTTCATTTGCATAATTTATTCACTATTTAATTCCATTCCTACTATTTTTAGTGATTTTTCACTTCCACATCACTGCAGCTGACAGCCTCTGCCTTTGAGGTAGACTTTACCTATTTCATAGTTTCCATGATTCCATTAGTCCTTTTTACATACATAGCACAAAGCATGATCATGATTAACCATTCCAATGGCTAATCATTCCAAACACTTCCATACCTCTTAATGATCAACATACAAAACGATTATAGTACTATGCTAAAAACGTATATAAGCCATTTTCGCATGGCTATCCAAATTTACACAAAATCCATGGGTACATGACCAACAACAAAAAAGGTAGTCCTATACATGCCATTTCAAAGTTCAACCAAAATTGTACCAAAAAGGGGGGCTTTGATAGTGTGGGAGACTTCGACTTCCAAAAATCCCGAGTCCGATAGCTGACGAGCCAAAATCTATAAAACAGAGAACAAAGAAACGGAGTAAGCAATTTATGCCTAGTAAGTTTTGAGCAAAGAATTTAAACACAACTGAAGTATAGCATTCACATAATTAAACGGGTAATTCCGTGTATACATACTTTCAAATCATTTCTACTTTACATTCCAACCCCTATGTTCATACATAAGGGATCATCTTAGCCAAATACCGGAAGCTCATTACTCAACTGAGCGAATATTATTCGAAGGAACTCAACTATTCCAATGCACATACGAACATACCTCATTGCTGAAATTTTTCAAGCGTATTAACTGGGATTTTTACAGCAAGATCGTTCATTCCCGAATCACGTACCTTCGGATTTTATCCGGATATAGCGACTCGCTCAAAAGCCTTCGGGACATAGCCCGATTATAATAGCTCGCACAAATGCCTTCGGGACTTAACCCGGAGTTGGGAACTCGCACAAATGCCTTCGGATCTTAGTCCGGATATGGTCACTTAGCACAAAGCCTTCGGGACATAGCCCGGACATCATTCGAATAACCATGCACATTTAACACTAAATCATGACACATTTGTATTTCATTTTCATTAGCAAAACTCAAACACAAGACACTTATCACACTTGCAAATTTCGGCTCAATATCCACACACAAAGAGCATGATTTCGATTTGCTTAAAACATGATCTAATCAAATCATAATTTAAGCTCTATTACTCAAGAACTTACCTCGGATGTTGTCGAACGATTTCGATGGCTATTCGACCACTTTTTCCTTCCCTTTATCGGATTTAGATCCCCTTTGCTCTTGAGCTTAATCTAGATACAAGTATGGCCAAACCTCTTCCTAATCCTCTTCCAAACCAAACATGAAGCAAGAACTCCCTCCTTCTTCCTTAGAATTTTCGGCCAAGAGAAGTGAAAAAATGATGAACACTTTTTTTTTTGTTTTCTTTCCCTCAACTCACGGCAATGGGGGGGATCACACACCTTCTCTCTTTTTTTTTCCCATTTCTTTATTCCTAACCTTAGTTTATTGTTTCCTCCCATAATGCACCAACACAACATGTCTATGACATGTTTTGCCCATCATCCTTTGTCATGGCCGGCCACCACTTATAAAAAGAAGGGGTATTTGACATGCAAAGCCATTGTTTTGCATGCATGATGCAATTAGTCATCACACATTTCCCTATCGTACTTTCAAAGTTTACTACTAGGTCCTTTTAGTGAAATTCACATTTATAACCCTAAATCAAAACATCAAAAATGTCACACACGAATTAACACATATTATAGGCATCAAAATGAATATTAAATTATTTTTATGCCTCGGTTTTGTGGTCCCGAAACCACATTCCGACTAGGGTCGTTTTAAGGCTGTCACAACTCTCCCCCACTTAAGAAATTTTCGTCCCCGAAAATCTTACCGGTAAATAGGTTTGGGTATCGCTCTTTTATAGAGTTCTTGGGTTCCCAAGTAGCTTATTCTATCCCGTGTTTGAGCCATAACACTTTCACTAGCGGAACCCTTTTGTTTCGCAACTCTTTCACTTCACGTGCTAGGATACGAATCGATTCTTCTTCATAACTCATATTGGCTTGAATTTCAACCTCTGATGGACTAATTACGTGCGACGGATCAGATCTATAACGTCGAAGCATAGAAACATGAAAGACGTCGTGAATCTTTTCGAGTTCAGGGGGCAAAATCAAACGATACGCAACTGGACCAACTCGTTCGGAGATTTCGTACGGCCCAATGAATCTCGGGCTCAACTTGCCCTTACGGCCAAATCTGAGTATCTTTTTCCAAGGCGAAACTTTAAGAAACACTTTATCTCCCACCTGATATTCAATGTCTTTTCGTTTCAAATCCGCGTACGATTTCTGACGATCTAAGGCCACCTTCAGACTTTCACGGATTACCTTTACTTTCTGTTCAGCATCTTTAATCAAATCTACTCCGAAAATTTTACTTTCACCGAGCTGGGTCCAAAACAATGGTGTACGGCATTTACGACCGTACAAAGCCTCGTAAGGTGCCATCTTAATACTTGATTGAAAACTATTGTTGTAAGCAAATTCAATCAAAGGTAAATACCGCTTCCATGAACCATCGAACTCGAGGATGCAACATCTCAACATATCCTCAAGTATCCGAATTATCCGCCGGATTGACCATCGGTTTGGGGGAAAAGCGGTGCTAAATGCAACTTGGTGCCCAAAGCTTCTTGCAATTTCTTCCAAAATCGTGAGGTGAATCTCGGATCTCTATCCGACACAATAGAATTAGGTACCCCGTGTAATCTCACAATCTGAGAAACATACAATTCAGCTAGTTTATCCAATGAAAAATCCGTACGTACGGGGACAAAGTGAGCCGACTTAGTCAGTCTATCAACAACGACCCAAATCGCATCTTTCTTACTTGCCGACACTGGCAACCCAGATACAAAATCCATCGTTACTCGATCCCATTTCCATTCAGGTATCATGATCGGTTGGAGTAAACCCGTAGGCACTTGATGTTTCGCCTTCACTTGCTGACATATTAAACACTTCGAAACAAAATCAGAAATGTCTCATTTCATACCATGCCACCAAAACTGACGTCTTAGGTCGTGGTACATTTTCGTACTCCCCGGGTGAATTGACATTCGGCTACAATGAGCTTCGTTCAGAATCATTGAAATGAGTTCTGAATTTCTTGGAACACACAACCGATTTCTATACCTCAAACAATCGTCATCATCAATTTGAAACTCCGATTCTACATTTGGAACACATTCAGCCCGTTTTGCGACCAACTCATCGTCGACTTTCTAAGCTTCACGAATTTGATGAATTAATAATGGTTTGGCCTTTAATTCGGCTACTAACACATTGTCGGGTAGAATAGACAAGTGTACATTCATCGCTCATAAAGCAAACAGTGATTTCCGGCTTAAGGCGTCCGCAACCACATTAGCCTTTCCCGGGTGATAATCAATGACAAGCTCATAATCTTTTAACAACTCGAGCCAACGTCTTTGTCGCAGATTCAAGTCTCTTTGAGTCATCAAATATTTGAGACTTTTGTGATCCGAAAATACATGGCACTTCTCACCAAATAAGTAATGTCGCCATATTTTCAAGGCGAATACAATGGCAGCTAATTCGAGATCATGGGTCGGATAATTTTTCTCATGTGGCTTTAATTGTCTGGACGCATAGGCCACAACTCGACCTTCTTGCATCAATACGCAACCTAACCCAAGTAGGAAGGCATCACTATAGATGACAAACTCTTTGCCTGATTCGGGCTGCACTAAAATTGGAGCTTCCGTCAAATAAGTTTTCAGTTGATCAAAACTTTTCTGACATTTTTCCGTCCATTCGAACTTAACATCTTTTTGAAGTAGCTTCGTCATGGGTGTGGCTATCATCGAGAAACCTTTACAAACCGTCGGTAGTAACCAGAAGTCCCAAAAGCTCGAACCTCGGTAATATTTCTGAGGCTTCCAGTTAAGTATGGCTAAAATTTTGCTCGGTCGACTCGAATACCGATGCAGATACCACATGACCCAAGAAGCTAACCTCTCTTAACCAGAACTCACACTTACTGAACTTAGCATATAATTGCTTATCCCGTAGAATTTGCAATACTAATCTCAGGTGTTCAGCATGATCGGTTTCATCTTTTGAATAGACCAAGATGTCATCAATAAACACAACTACAAACCGATCCAAATACGGTCTAAAGATCCGATTCATCAAATCCATAAATACCGAGGGCATTAGTGAGCCCAAACGGCATCACTAAAAATTCGTAATGACCGTACCTCGCTCGAAAGCGGTTTTGGGTACATCCGAATCTCGAATTCATGAATCGGTAGTAACCCGATCTCAAATCTATCTTTGAAAACACCGAGGCTCCTTTCAGTTGATCAAACAAATCATCAATACGCGGTAACGGATATTTATTCTTTATTGTCACTTTATTGAGTTGACGATAGTCGATGCACAACCTCATGGTTCCGTCCTTCTTTTTCACAAACAATACGGGTGCGCCCCAAGGTGAGAAACTTGGTCGAGCGAAACCTCTATCCGTCAGTTCTTGCAGCTGAGCTTTCAACTCTTTTAACTCGGTTGGTGTCATACGATACGGAGCTATCGAAATTGGCGTAGTCCCAGGTACAAGCTCAATACCAAACTCTACTTCCCGAACAGGTGGTAAACCCGGTAATTCTTCGGGAAAAACATCCGGGTATTCACAAACCACCGGCACAGATTCGGGTTTCTTTTCCAATTCCTTGTCATCAAGTACATACGCAATGTATGCTTCGCACCCCTTTCTCACATATTTCTGGGCCAACATTGCGATATTATACGGTGGCAACCCCTTTAAGTCAGTAGACTCAACTCGGATTATCTCGTTATTTGCGCACCTCGGATCAATAGTCTTGCTTTTGCAATTCACAACCGCATCATGCACAATCAACCAATCTAAACCGAGGATAACGTCAAATTCATCAAACGGCAAAAGCATCAAGTCCGCCGGAAAAGCAGAACCTCAATTACTAGGGACATTTCTTACACACTTTGTCGACAAGCACGTAACGACCCAAGGATTTGACACCGAATTACGAACTCATGAGACTCAATAGGTAAAGTCTTCTTTGGATGCTAAGGTTTCACATATATAAGAATGAGTAGAACCAGGGTCAATCAAAGCAATCACATTAGTATCAAAGAGAGTAAAGGTACCGGTAATAACATCTGGCGAGGAAGCATCCTCGCGTGCGCGTATAGCATAAGCCCTAGCAGGAGCACGAGCCTCAGATCTGATCGCAGCATCTCTAGATCCTCTCTGACCACCACTAGCATTGCCCGTATTTCCAGATGGTCTACCTCGAGCAATGGTAGCACCCGGTTTCCCACTCTGATTTATATTCTGTCCAGGCAACCTCGGGCAATCTTTAATGAAGTGGTCGACTGATCTGCACTTGTAACAGGAGCGGTCATGGAATCTACAACTTCCAGAATGCCATTTGCCACAATGCTGACACTCCGTTCAGTCTCGACGTTCATTCCCAACACTAGCGACCGAAGTGCCTTGTGTACACACAGGGGGTCGATCACGATCTCGCCTAAAAAGGCCCGAAGTGCCTCTAGACTGGCCCACATCATCTCGAAATTTCTTCGATGCCTGTTGAAGAGACTTTCCCGAGGATCTTTTATGAAACTCTCCAGTTCCCACATCAACTTTTTGTTTTTCTTTTCTAAGCTCTTCGGCTTTACAAGCTCGCTCGACAAGTACTACGAACTCTCGTATTTCAAGAATGCCAACGAACATTTTTATATCTTCATTCAGCCCATCCTCGGTTGTTTTTACATGATAGCCTCGGACGAAATACATTCCGAGTGTATCTACTAAGTCTAACAAATTTTCGCTCGAATCAAGAATCGACATAGAACCTTGCTTAAGCTCAAGAAATTCCTTCCATTTTGATCAACAAATCTCGATGATATACTTTTTCCAAACTCGGTTTGGAAAAACTCCCAAGTTACTTGCTCTCTAGGCACAGAAGTCAACGTATTCCACCAATAGTAGGCGTAATCACGTAGCAAGGAGATAGTACACTTTAGGCACTCATCGGTGTGCAAGATAGTTCATCGAGTACCGAATAGTGTTGTCCAACCAAAATTCAGCTTGCTCGGCATCATCACTATCCGTAGCCTTAAATTCAGTAGCCCGTGTTTTCGATTCTATCAACTGGGGCTTATTTGGCCTTATTTGGTCGATTCTACGGAGGCATTGTAGGTGCGGGGTTGTGTTTGTTGGGAATGGAGGTTGTGGAACAACAGATTAGTTCGAATGTATTGGTTGAACCAATCATTCATCACGCTATAGAAAGCTTGTCTAGCTTCATCATTTGGATTACTAGCATTAGGTTGAGAGTCCGCCGGTGCTGTCCCTTGTGCGGGAGCCGGCGCTACACTCTCAAGATCATCAGCTACCGCTCGGTTGGGATTGGGATCCATTACTATAAATAAACACATTTGCAAATGTCAGAAATCACCACACTATCAAATAATCACATAAAATGGCATGTATAGCTAGACCCAAACGCATTACGGTAGTCCTAGAATCGACTAAACCGTAGCTCTGATACCAATAAAATTGTAACACCCTGTATCCGAGACCGTGACAGGAGTCGAACACGAGGTGCTAACAGACATAATATATTTATTTTCACAGTCCATTTAAAAATTTCCAGCCAGCAGGCTAACTGTGTCACTGTCACCTTAAAAATCATATCTTGAGTTCCACAACTCAAAAATCAGTTTCGTGATTTTTCCCTGAAACTAGACTCATATATGCATCTACAAATGTTTTTCTAGAATTTTTGGTCGGGCAAATTAGTACAGTTTATTACTTAAAGTCCCCCATGTTACAGGGATCGACTACACTGACCTTTGCGCATTACGACTTGGATATCTCCCTGTACAGGGCTTCAATACTGATGCCATTTGGTTCTATAGAAACTAGGCTCAAAGAGGAATCTATACATATATGTCATGACTCCTAATTATCTCAGGTTAATTTATAATGAATTTCCAAAGTCGGAACAGGGAATCCAGAAACCGTTCTGGCCCTGTCTCACGAAAACTTCAATATCTCTTAACATACTATTCATATGATCGTATCATTACTTTCCTATGAAAATAGGTTCATCAAGGTTAATTTGCATAATTTATTCACTATTTAATTAGATTCCTACTATTTTTAGTGATTTTTCACTTCCACGTCACTGCAGCTGACAGCCTCTGCCTTTGAGGTAGACTTTACCTATTTCATAGTTTCCATGATTCCATTAGTCCTTTTTACATACATAGCACAAAGCATGATCATGATTAACCATTCCAATGGCTAATCGTTCCAAACACTTCCATACCTCTTAATGATCAACATACAAAACGATTATAGTACTATGCTAAAAACGTATATAAGCCATTTTCGCATGGCTATCCAAATTTACACAAAATCCATGGGTACATGACCAACAACAAAAAAGGTAGTCCTATACATGCCATTTCAAAGTTCAACCAAAATTGTACCAAAAAGGGGGGGGGCTTTGATAGTGTGGGAGACTTCGACTTCCAAAAATCCCGAGTCCGATAGCTGACGAGCCAAAATCTATAAAACAGAGAACAAAGAAACGGAGTAAGCAATTTATGCCTAGTAAGTTTTGAGCAAAGAATTTAAACACAACTGAAGTATAGCATTCACATAATTAAACGGGTAATTCCGTGTATACATACTTTCAAATCATTTCTACTTTACATTCCAACCCTTATGTTCATACATAAGGGATCATCTTAGCCACATACCGGAAGCTCATTACTCAACCGAGCGAATATTATTCAAGGAACTCAACTATTCCAATGCACATACGAACATACCTCATTGCTGAAATTTTTCAAGCGTATTAACGGGATTTTACAGCAAGATCGTTCATTCCCGAATCACGTACCTTCTGATTTTATCCGGATATAGCGACTCGCTCAAAAGCCTTCGGGACATAGCCCGGTTATAATAGCTCGCACAAATGCCTTCGGGACTTAACCCGGATTTTGGAACTCGCATAAATGCCTTCGGATCTTAGTCCGGATATGGTCACTTAGCACAAAGCCTTCGGGACTTAGCCCGGACATCATTCGAATAACCATGCACATTTAACACTAAATCATGACACATTCGTATTTCATTTTCATTAGCAAAACTCAAACACAAGACACTTATCACACTTGCAAATTTCGGCTCAATATCCACACACAAAGAGCATGATTTCGATTTGCTTAAAACATGATCTAATCAAATCATAATTTAAGCTCTATTACTCAAGAACTTAACTCGGATGTTGTCGAACGATTTCGATGGCTATTCGACCACTTTTTCCTTCCCTTTATCGGATTTAGATCCCCTTTGCTCTTGAGCTTAATCTAGATACAAGTATGGCCAAACCTCTTCCTAATCCTCTTCCAAACCAAACATGAAGCAAGAACTCCTCCTTCTTCCTTAGAATTTTCGCCAAGAGAAGTGAAAAAATGATGAACACTTTTTTTTTTGTTTTCTTTCCCTCAACTCACGGCAATGGGGGGGATCACACCTTCTCTCTTTTTTTTTTCCCATTTCTTTATTCCTAACCTTAGTTTATTGTTTCCTCCCATAATGCACCAACACAACATGTCTATGACATGTTTTGCCCATCATCCTTTGTCATGGCCGGCCACCACTTATAAAAAGAAGGGGTATTTGACATGCAAAGCCCTTGTTTTGCATGCATGATTCAATTAGTCATCACACATTTCCCTATCGTACTTTCAAAGTTTACTACTAGGTCCTTTTAGTGAAATTCACATTTATAACCCTAAATCAAAACATCAAAAATGTCACACACGAATTAACACATATTATAGGCATCAAAATGAATATTAAATTATTTTTATGCCTCGGTTTTGTGGTCCCGAAACCACATTCCGACTAGGGTCGTTTTAAGGCTGTCACAATACAACCGTACGCTGAGTATGTCTATACTCAGTGGTATTACCATAATTCAAATTATTTAAACTATAATAAATAATAGACATCAAACATGTAACAATATAAGTCATATGTGTTAATTTATGCTTTAATTTCATATCTCAACAGAGTCTTTCATCAAATGGCATTTTATATCATCTATATTATCTTTAATCAATTCATGAACCTTTGGTTCAAGCTTTCAATCTCATATCTCAATTTTAATTTACATTTCAATTCATAATTCCACTTTTTCATACTTTCAATAGTTCAATCGTTTAAATTCATTTGATTTTCTCATTTCATTTATTCAACTTATTTCAATATCAATAATTCGATATTTTAGCAAATTCATGAACCTTAAGTTCAAGCTCCAAATCTCACATTTCATTTCAATTGAGAATTCAACTCATAATTTCTTTCTCATATTTTTTTTAATAGTACGATCAATTAAATTTATTTAATTTTCTCATTTCAGTTATTCACCCTATTAACAATCCGGACTTTGACGGATACACGGATTCCAATCCAAACACACCAGTACGGCACATTGTGCCTAAAACGGTACATAGTACTAGAAAAGAATCGATAATAGTAGCGAGAATAATAATAGTAATGGTAATGAGATTCAACACACAAAGTGTTGAATCGTAATGATAACGATAATAAGAACAATATTTGACACACAAAGTGCCGAATCGGTAATGATAAAGATAACAATATTCAACACACAAAGTGCTGAATCGATAAGAATAAGATAACAATATTCGACACACAAAGTGCCGAATCGGTAACGATGAGCGATAACAATATTCGACACACAAAGTGTCGAATCGTAATAAAGAATAAATAATAATATTCGACACACAAAGTGCCGAATCGATAACGATAGCAGATAATAATATTCGACACACAAAGTGTTGAATCGGTAACAGTAGCAATAGCGGTAACAGTAACTAGCACATAAGTGCCTAAAATACGGCACATAAAGTGCCCGATCGGTAAAGTCGACAAATCCCGTACTCTTCCAATCCTATGGCATGCCAATTATATCCGACTAGCCCGACAAGTTAATAGGGAATTTAATTCTTATTTTAATTTTACTTAATATTCATATTTACCCTTATTAACAAGACTCGGACTTTGGCGGATATACGGATTCCAACCAAACACACCAGTATGGCACTCAGTGCCTGAACACTTCCAAATCCTATGGTATGCCAACTATATTGACTCAGTCCGACTAGTTAATAGGGTATTCAAATCATTTTTCTATTTCAAATTCGCTTTCAATTTAATCACAATTTCTCATATTTCAATATCCAACCAATACACATTTTAATTAATCATAATCTCATTCCATTCAATTCAATTCAATTGAATTCAATTCAATTCAAATTCACTTTTCCACTTTCTAATCAGTATACAATTCAATACCAATACATATTTCAGATACTCACATATAATCATACTTGATTCAATTCCAACCACTTTTCAATCAATACACAATTCATATATTTACACATATTCATAATTTAATTTATTTTATTCAATTCATACTTTTTTATTGTCCAATCAAATTTAAAATCACTAATTTCTTTTCAATCAATATACATTTCAAATAATCACATTCAATTCAATTTGATTAAATTCCAATCACTTTTCACATTTCAAATCCATTCATTTCCATATCATCAAATCAAAGCCATTCCAATATTAACTTCTCATGTATTCTATTTGTTTCACTCTTCCAATCAATTTACATTTTAATTTCAATTTCAATTTCAATTCAATAACAATTCACTTCAAAATTCACTTTCCAACAACATACCATCAAATATCTATCTCAATTTCATTCAATTCAATATTGATACTTACCTTAAAATTTTTGCTTACTATACACATAAATTTAAATATAACATTTATTCATACCTTTATGAGTTCGGACTCATCATAGTCATCTTTTACTCATATACTTGAGTATTGCTTTCAACATTATCGGAATTAGCTTAGTTGGGAAACATCTCTATCTTTAAGTAAAACAAATCTCATCAGAGTCAGAAGATATCACACTATCACAGGTTATGTCATGCATTTATAGACTTCACATGTGCTATATTCGGTCCGAGAACCGACTAAACCTTAGCTCTGATACCACTAAATGTAACGCCCTTAACCCGAATCTGTCACCGAAATAGAGTTACAGAGGATTACCGGAGTTATCGATTTATTTGTCAGATATTTCATTTCATCTAACGTTCATATTTGGAACCAATTAAAATCAAACATATTGTCCCTTAACGTACTTATTTTTCTCGATATGTTGTACTTGAATTTATTACTCGTCTTAATTTAATTAATTTCATTGTATCAACGTATCAAAGATAATCACCTATTTACATGTCATGATAAATATTATTCTTTTGCCATTTCTTCATAAACATAAATCAGGTAATTCATTATATCGATATTTCATGCATTTAAAAATCAATTTAAAGTATTAATAAACTAATATTTATTTATTTATTTTATCTAAAATATCTCCAACATCATCATTGTCTCTAGATTTCTCTCTCTTCCAATTGTCCATTTTGCCCTTAGTGATCTCTTAAAATTCCATCTTGAGTCATCACTTAATTTGGTAAAATTGCAATTTAGTCCCTCATAATTCTTCACCTATTCAATTTGGTCCTAATTCATCAATTTTCCTTGGTTTCTAGATCATTCCACCCTTAAAATATTTGCACTATTAGTCCTTCAACTTTTTATATTTACACTTTAATCCCTCAAATTTTGAGTATTTACTCTTGGGCCACAAAACTTTTCTCACTTTTACAATTTAGTCCTTTCTTGAATCAATATGTCATAATATACTTTCCAGTGACATAACTCAATTTTTCCTCTTCTTGTTACTTTATTTCCTTATTTTACTATATTAAGGATAATATCTTACTGTAGAAATTTTCAGGGTGTTACAACCTCGTGCTATGAAAAGCTCACAATTGAGCTACTCACGGGCCTTTCTATCAAGTTAGGACCCGGAACCCATAGTTATCATGTAACGTTTGCTCATTGAGCCACTCATGGGTCTGTACACAAAGTCAGTACCCGAACCCACGTTACCTATAGCATTTAACTTATGAACTCAGACTCAACTCATGAGTTCAGACCACATAATTTTTTTATAACATGCCCCTTTGTATCCTATGCTATGTCTAAGGTTCAACGGGCTTCATATCCAATCAAATAGCATCGCATTTTGCTCACATCGTAATTTACTCGCATAACATGTCGTTTATACATTCATGGCAATAATTAGAATTTAGGCACATAACAACAATAACCTAGTTATACATGTGTCTTATTAAAATATACCAAAGTAAACTTCGATAACACATTATTTACATATGTACTTACCTCGATATGAAATGATGAAGACGAGCTTAATCCCCATAAACTTTGTTCTTACCCCAATCAAGACACGAATCACGTTTCTCTTGATCTAAATTAATAAAATTCATTTATTTCATCAGCATATCAATTTAAACGCCCGAAAGTTCATAATTGGGCAAATTGACTATTTTGTCCCTAAACTTTCACAAAATGATCATTTTACCCCTATGCTCAAAAATCGATTTTTATCGAATTTCTTCATATTATAAACCTAGATAATTACTTTATATACTAGAAGAAATCCAAAATTTTCGTAATTTCACACATTTATTATCAATTTTAGAACCCATGCAAAATAGTCCTTATTAGGGTTTTCATGAGAAATCCCTTCACAAAAGTTGTTTATTACTCACCAAAGGATTAGATTCTTCCGGAAAAATTCAGAAAACAACCTAAATGCTCTCATAGAAAAACCCTAGACTTTCAACCATTTTGCAAAATAGTCCCCTCATTTAAAAGTTCTTGCTTCAAGGGTCCAAAAATGTAAAAATCATCAAGAAAAGTCATGAAAACCACTTACTTGTGAAGGCTTAAAGTAGCTGAAATTTTCAAGCTTCAAAAACCCCTCTAATGGCCAATTTTTTGGTGGAAGTGGAAAGAGAGAAAAAGATGAAACCTTTTGTTGTTTATTTTATTCAAACTAGTCAAAATTGGTGACCAAACACCACCTAATTTTTAATTTCCCATCAATTTGTCCCCTATGGCAGGCCAACCTAAGAATTAGGGGGTCTAATTGCTCTTTAAGGCCCCAAAATTAGGTTCTTTAGCTAATTGACACTCTTATCTAGCAAAATAGGACTTTTGCACTTTATGCGATTTAATCTTTTTTTACAATTAGGTAAGCAATCGCTAAAATTAATTCACCAAAATTTTTATGTACTTATCTAATCATGCTACAATACATAAAAAAATATTTAAAATAATTTCCTCGACCTCGATTTAGTGGTTCCAAAATCACTATTCTGACTTGCCCCAAAATCGGGCAGTTACACGACCGTATGGTCGGTCGTGTAAAAGATTCTTGGCCATGTGAGATTCAAACTAGCCTAGGTTTCTAGTGCACATGGTTGTGTGAGGGGTCGTGTGGGTGACCGTGTGACCCTAATCCTAAACACGTTTGCCCCAATTGACTTATAAAAGAACACATACCTTTTACTGGAAGCCCGATCAACGTCCCTCACGATCAAATCTGATCTGATTCACCTAAAACGGTTCCTTCAGAGGATATTTATACACGAGTTAACATTAGGAATCAATATTCAACAAGACTTACTAAATATTTTTTGCAAGATTTGTCGAAGGCTATTTAATTGATCACAAGATTAGCATTAGATCAAAATTCTATAAAGATTCGAGATCAATCATTGGAATTGAGACTTACTTACCAATTCTTGGTAAGATCAGGATTTAATTGACGATAATTCTAAAATCGATGGAAAAAATGATCCGGTGGATGTTGTTTTAATTCAGGAAAGCAAAATACTCAGCAACAAAAAGATGTAAAATTTGATGCAAAAGATAGGGAAAAAAAGAAAATAGAGAAGAAATAGGTAGGAAAAGGAAAAATTCTAAAAGGATTTGAAAAGAAACATAATTCAAGTCTAATTAGGTACAATTGGAGTAAACACCTAAAGTTTGGGGTAGCATAATAATTTTTCCCTAGTTACTAAAAAAAAGATACATTTTTGGAATGGAGTGGCTCAAGCTCGAGTCAATAGGAGAGACTAATGCTTAACCGTTAAGCTGTTGCCCATTATTGTTAAGTTTTTACTCCTAACAATATTTTTATTAGTGTGATTTTCATCCTAGTTTGCTGAAAATAAAAGGAAAAGAAATGGGAGAGGAATGACTTGAACCTAAGACCTTTAAGAAGTGCACTAACTACTTAACCATCAAGTTTAATTCATTTCTAAGTCAATTATTTCAATAAACCCTCTATATATTGGGGTGTGACAGTGTGATAGGATTTCTAACATTAATAATGTTGTTGATTGAATTCATGTCACAAGTTCATATTTTTTAAAAATATTAACACTAGAACTCTAATATGAACCTTAGACACCAACATAGAGTGTGACACCTTATACCTGATCCAGTTGTTGGATCCGAATTTAAAATGTCACATTTTGTTATCGAAGCAACTTACTTTTGTACCTTCTTTATCAAAATGTAAAAGTAGTGGTAAAATTATTTTATAAAAAATTCAGCAGCATTTCTACCTATTTTACCATAAACCCCTTGTAAAATTTAGATTTCACAATATATCCACATTTAAATCATCTTCCAAATCAATTCTCAACACTTTGATTTCTTAAAACATACCAACAAACTAGATTTCAACGCTTTACTATTTCATCAAAACATTAGTTATAAAGTACTAACAAAGAAAACATAATAAAAATATTCAAATTCAGTTTACGACATAATATTAAATATATACAGGCCTAGGTATCAATTTTAAAGTAAACCTTTTCACCAACATTGTTTGAGCTGATCTTCTATTCTTCAGATGTTGTTGGAACAACCTATCGAATCTAACTACCTGCACATGGAAAATGAGACAACTGTACGTTAAGTAATTTTTATGCTTAGTGGTGCTAATATCATATAAATTATTACATAAATATTGAACATAAATTAATTGATAGAAATAAATTAAAACATGATTTAAATATTATTAATAACATTACAATAAAAGAAAATTATAATATTAATAAACTTTAATATTACGATTTTAAAAAACTGAATAAAAAAAGCTTTTTTTAATTAAATTCAAAATCGTGTAATTAATTTAATTCGCATAATATGAAAATTCATATAAATTCAAGCTTATTTTTTATTATTTTTCTTTCAATTTAGACCCTGCACTAATGTTTAGACTCATAACCAGATACAAGAATCCGTCACCCCGAGTTATTCGACAATGATGGCTATTAGTGTATTCCACGATCCTTTGGAAATTGGGGCTCATAATAATAAAACCTAACCAAGTTGGCATTTCCTCCCTTGACCCTCTAGGAATTGGGAAGTTCTAATTCCTCTTAGGTAAAGACTCTATAGCATGCCAACTATATCTGATTTAGTCAAACTTAGTGAAATAGGGTAAAAACCCAAATTTAATGATCCATTTCAGTTCCATTTTCATATAATTCTCATTTCAATTTCATTTCATATTCAAATCACATATCACCTAATGTAAAATTAGGCTTCCAATTCAAAACATATTAAACATTTTCTTGCTCAATTATCTAAAATCATAATAATCAAATTTAAATCATAACCATGATTTTTCTAATTTAATCATTTGAAAAGAAAAACATAATCTTCACCTCGAAACCTAATTTTATAAATATTAACTAAATCATTCAAACTCATCCAAAACTCATAAAAACAAAACAAAACAAAATAAATATAACTAGTCATAGTAAACTAAATATTCTAAAGCTTTATGTAATGAAAATAAGATATTAGCACAAACCAAAGTTTCAATCGCTTTACTTCTCTTCGCCTTTCTCTTTCAAGATACTCGCTTAGTTTTTACCTTATGATTGAATTTGAAGGAAAATGATGAAAGAAAAAAAAAATTTCTTCTTATTTCCCCAACTTTCGTGATTGATAAAGAAAATGAAAGAAAGATCATCTTTCTTTTATTTATATTATAATAATATTTAATAAAATACTAATATTTTAAATAAAATATTAAATAAATATTATTTAATAAAAATATTATTTAAAATTTATCATGAAATTATTGATTTTTAAGTAATGGTAAATTTGTCATTAAGTCATTTCTATCAAAATAAAAATGGGATAATTGTAGTTTAGTCTCTATGCTTTTCCAATTTATTCAATTTAGTCACTTGAACTCGATATCGAATTTTTAACTTAACCACATGCTTCTACTAATAATTCTCTATATTTTCATGCTTGATAATTTTCTCTAAAAACGATCACAATTTCTTATACTACTATTTATTTATAAATAATTTATTCAAATACTTCTACCATAAGTATTCTTTTTATTTTTAAGGTGAGATGTTAAAGAGTTTAAGTTCAAGCATTGATATTGTATTTTAAAGGTATTTTAGATGAAGATTTTATATAAATTATTAGAAGACATAAATATTCTTATAATAATATTTATTATAAAAATATTTTAATTATTCTCAATTGAGCTAGTGCATTGGTAACTTGTGACACCAACTAATTTAGAGGCTTTATGCTTTTCGAACAAATTAGAGAATTTATTATAGTAAAGATAAAATAAAAAATATTATTATATACTAAAAATCCTGTCACAAACGTTGGGTGTGGAAACTACAAATTTAAAAATACAAATATTTTTTAAAAGTAACATGCAATAAATAATGAAACATATGGTTTGAAATTAATTAATAATAACACATAAAATATGTATATTATTAAAATGAAAAGAAAATAGATTAATTTGTTTATCATAATATTGTTATCGATATTGAGTCGGTGTCGAGATGACTTATGACACTTGCTCAATCAAATGCATTATTAATATATACAACTGATGGATGTAATATGCATAATAAAATTAAAATGTATGAAAATTAAAATAAAGCTTGATTAGTGGTAAATTAAATATTTTACTAATGCAAGTGATATGGGGTTTAAATTCCAACATAAACATTTTTTAAGTGAAAATACCAAAACACTCTCAAATAATATTATTTATTTTAATTATAGAAGGGTATTGTTACGACTTCCTAACCAAGTTGATGACCTAATTGAAGGTAACACTTAATTAAGAGTTTTATTAATAGTATAGATATAAAGTTGATGAAGGTAGTGTGCATGCTAAAATTAAAATATTTAAAAATGTTCAAATATCACGAAAAAGCATCATCCTAACTTTCTAATCGAATAAGTGACCTAATTGAAGATGACACTAATTCAATTAGAGATTTTGTTAATATTATAAATGTGTAATTTTAATAATTTAATAATCTAATAATGTTATATATTTTATCAATCAAACATTATAATTTTGCAATGCGAAGTAAGAGAACGAAACACATCTATAATAAAAAAATAACGTCTTTATAGTTTGATAAGAAAATACATATCAACGAATGCACAAAATATATTAGCGAAAAGTAATATAAGCTTTTCTGAACACGGGCGGGTGGGGGGGGGGGTGGAATAAAGAAAAAGGAAAAATGTGGAGAGATTGCAATCAATACGTAAAAAAGAATGGTAACATGCAGTCGTGCTCTGTCATTTTCTCGCACTTACCTCCCCGATGCAAGTCTTGATGACCCCTCTTTAATTCAAAATATTTGATTTTAAACAATCTGGCCACCATTGACTGTAAATTGTAAAAGTTTTTCTCGCAGAGTTTTCACTGTCATTTTAATTCAAAACCTTACTATTAATGACAGATGTTCTAGTTTTGGAGTTTTCCACATGCATTCTCTATTCACCAATCCTTACTTTTGCATATCATGATGAGAGGGTGGCAGAGGTCTGCAAACTAGTTAATGAATTCATATTGTAATAGTTGGGAATTAAAGAACCGTGGAATCAAAAATAACATTGAATTGAATGCGAATGAGACTTGGAAGTTTCACCCAAGCCATCATCTTAAGATCAACTCAAATGCTAAAATAATCAAAGCTAAAACAAGACTGAAAACCTTAGCAGACCTTTGGTGTGGACCCAAAAACCATATATATTAAAGAAGGAAATAAGGAGTATCGAAAGTAGAAACTCTGTTTCGCCAGTCTTAATGTTTTCTTTTTTAATATTTTCAATATTAATTTTGTTTCACTTTTCATTCTTTTTGTTTGAAGTAAGAGAGAAGAGTTTGTATTATTATTTTTTTACTTCTCGTCCCAAATGAGGAGTCTAGTCTACCAGTTAAAACGGTGACTGATTTGAGAGAAGGGAAGGGAAGGCAGTGAATGAGGAAACGAAGAACAGGGAATAGCAGTGCAAGCAACGTGACTTAACCATCACAAATAAGCATCTGTCTCTGGCCCTCTCTCTCTCTCTCTCTCCTCTGTTTTCACATCTTTTACCTTCTCAGTTACGTTATTTTGGAAGAAAGCATGCATGGGAACTCGGATTTTCAAACTTCTCATAAAGCTAAAAATAATAAGCTAGGTTTGATTCTTAAATTGCTACATTCCTGTTTGGAATTTCATATTTTCTAATTAAATTATTCCTTTGGTTTAATAATACTTATTCTGAATTACAATATGTTACTCTAGTTAGATTCCACGAATGATGTAGGTAACTTTTTGTACATTTCGGGAGAATGTATAAGATTAATCTTCTTTTTAAGAGAAGATTTATCCTATCAAAATTAAACTTCTGGTCCATTACATGTTTCAAAAATCAAATTACAAATAAAAAAATCAAACTCCTCCGACAAAATATTATAGTTGAGCCTTGTAATGAGTTGTAATTTAACATTATAAAAATATAGTGAATTTGAAAATCTTAAGTTGAGTTATATTAAGGAAGTGAAAGTAGGTAATTAGGGTTAAATCACTATAAATTAAATTATCAAAGGTTTTTTCTCTTTTCTTTATTATTTAGAAAAATTGTAAATAAAAATTTAAAATACCAATTCACCCTCTTGGTATTTTTGGACTTATCATATATAATATATATATATATATATATATATATATATTAATAAATTACAAGGTTGTTAAACTTTTAATGTTTTCACATTTTAAAATTTGACACGTGATAAAAGTAAATAATTTTAATTTATTCTTATAAATAAAACTAAGTTTTTAAGTTTTTAATCTATATTATTTTATAATGTAAATAATGTTAATTTATTTAATTTTATTTTATATTTTAATTTTATTATTATCGTTTTATAATTTTTATTTGATAAATATCAAAATTTTAAAATATAAAATTTTATAAAATTTAAAATACTTTCAAATATGTTTAAAATAAATAATTTTAATTATTTTAATAAATTAAATCTATTTAAAATTAAATTTTCATTTTAAATGTAAATGGCGAGAATATAAAAAACAAACAACGTTTATATACTGTGTAAAATAATTAATAACTTTAGTCTGGATATCATGTGCCTGCTGGAACCGAAAGTAACTGGTAAAAAAGCTAAATTTATCATTGGTAATTTGGGTTTTAATTATTCTCACTGTGTTGAAGTTATTGGTTTTTCAGAAGGAATTTGGGTGTGTAACATCCCGAAATATGGCCTAAACAGAATAGTGGTTGCGAAACTACGAATATGAGATAGAAAAGTTTATTGCAATTAATTTTATGATTTACCTAGTGATTAGATGCATGTGTTAGAATACCAATAAGAAATTTCAGTGATTGCATGTCCGATTTGCATATTAGAGCTTAATTGCAGAAGTTGATCAATATGAGGTCTAAATACTAAGGGATTAAATTGAAGTGCATAATTGAAGTAGAGGTCCTTAAATGGAATTAGACCATCATATTTTCATGGACAAAAATGGATATACATATGTGGAAATAACTAAAAATTTTAATGAAGGGTATTTTAATAAAGTGTCAAAGAAAAGAATTAAAAAGGGAAAAAGATGGCAAAAATGTGCTCATCTTCTTCCTTAGGCCGAATGTCAAGGGTCCGCCATAGCTAGGGTTTGTTTCAAGCTTCCAAGCTCCATAGTAAGTGATTCCAAGCCCCGTTTTGAATGTTCTTTACGTTTTTAGAGTCCCTGTAACTTGATTAAGCATATTCTAGCAATAATTTAACCTAGGGTTTATATTTGGAAAAATACTCATAGGTGAAATGTGTTTATTTTGATGTTTTATGGTAGAATATGAAGCTTGAAATTGTGTTAAACAACTTTTGCTAAGCGATTTTATGTAAAAACGAGTAAAACGACATAATCAATAAAAATACCTAATGTTCATAAGTACATGTTAGAGTGAGAATTTGATGTTGCCATAGAAGGGAAAAATGATCAGCATGTCATAAAGCATAAGAAAATAGGATGAATATTAATTTCCGAGCCTTGGGGAAAAAGTGTAAATATGTAAAAGTTTAGAGGTAAAAGTATAATTTTGCCAAAGTTTGAGTCAAGGATTGTTTTAATAAATGTGAGCATTAAATAAGCTAAATTTGTTATTACAGATCAAAAAGGACGAAATCCAGAGTTAGACCTGGGAAAGAAAAAGATAGTGGATTAAATTGATATAGTTGATCGTATTTTGTTTCGAGGTAAGTTTGCGGTAAATAAATGCAATATTCTATTATTTTATGTTAATGTTGTTAATTTCCAGCATGTGTATATTTATTTTATGAAATTATTCAAATAAGACTCAAGCATGAATTGACGGAGAAGTAACTTCAGAAAGTCCTGGTTGAACCTTAGGAATGTGTAGGATACAAATGTTATGACATTAGGGTTTAAAGATACCATGTAAGACCATGCCAAGGCATGACAATTGGTAAGGTTTCTAAGGCAAGGATACCATGTAAGACCTTGTCAAGACATGGCATTGATAAGTTACTATAACGCAAAGGTCCAATGTAAGACCATGCCAAGGCATGTCATTGGTAAGTTCATAAGGCAAGGATACCATGTAAGACCATGTCGAGACATGGCAATGGTAAGTTTCAAAAGGATACCACGTAAGACCATGACAAGTCATGGCAATGGTAAGGTACCCGTGTATCCTTAGTATTCCAAGTGGTTCAACGGGAAAATTTAAAGAGAATATCAAGGTAAGGTAAGGTAAGGTAAGGTAAGACGAGTTATACTAAAAAGGTAAGACAAGTTTATGCTAGAAAAGCAAAGGTAACTTGATAAGGAAAATGGTAAGTAAAATGTATTAATAAATTTGATTAAGTAAGAAAGTATTTAAGTAAGTAAGTAAGTGAAGAAGTTTAAAATATGTCTATGACAATTAATGAAGTTGCATTAAGTAGTATCATGCCAAGTAGTAAGATAATTCTTATGAATGTTGTTCTTTATTTGCATGCAAACTTACTAAGCTTAATGCTTACCCCTTTCATTTTCCTTCCTTTTATGGTTTTGTCAAGCTAACCCGGGGATCGTAAAGTACGTCGGAGGTCTGGGCACACTGTCACAAGGATTATTTTGGTATAGCTAGACATTTCATTTTTAGTATGACATGTATAGCATCGTAGCCATTTTGTGTGTATGATCTTATGATATGGCTAATGAATGGTATGTAAATGCTTTATAATGATTAGCTATTGGAATGGCTAATCAAGGACATGTTTGGTTTTATGTATGCTTAAATGCTAGTTATTCCATGGAAATCATGAAAAAGGTGAAATTAGCTTTAAAATAGTATCAGACAGCAGTAATGACGTGAATTTGAAAAATCACTAAACATAGTAGAAATGGATTTAGATAGTGAATGAGATATAGAATTAACGCTTATTTAGTCTATTTTCATATGAAAGAAACATAGTAAATAAATGATTTGTATTTTATGAGATATTTAAATTTTGGTGAGACAGGGTCAGAGTAATTTCTGAATCCCCTGTTCTGACTTTAGAAATCCACTAAATATTGTAAAACAATAATTAGGAGTTATACTTTATATTTGTAGATTCCTTATTGAGTCTAATTTTAAGAGAAATAAACTTAATGGTTATTTGAATTCTGTACAGGGAGAAAATTAATTCTAAGTGAACAGAGGTCAGAGCAGCCAAACACTGAAACAGGGAAAACTTTAACTAATAAACTGTACTAATTGACTAGACCAAAAATTCTGAAACAAATTTAGTAAGAAGATATATGAGTCTAGTTTTAGAGAAAATTTATGGATTTGAATTTTTAGTTTCGTAACTCGAGTTATGATTTATTGAGTAACTATGACACAGATGGACAGTTTATTTATGAAAGATCAAATAAATTGTTTTGATTTGTTTAAGTGATCGCAAATTTTTTATTGATTCTATTTTGTTCCCGAACCATTTCAATTTCATGTTTTAGGGTCTCGAGGACCCTTTTTAGGGACATATTAAATGAATGAAACTAAATTAATTTTAAAAGCAAATTTTTATGCCCCGAATTAGTAAGCTAAGTCCAGTAACGCATTGTGCTCGACTCCGGCGACGGTCTCGGGTAAGGGGTGTTATAGGGTGGGTTGGAAAGAATTTGTATGGATTAAAATTATCCAAAACCATTCTCAGTTCATTCTCCTTTGCGTTTCTAATAGTGTGCCCTCTAATTCTATTTTTATCTTCTTTGTTTATGGTAGTCCAAATAGGAGGAAAAGAATGCCACTTTGGGACGATTTCAAAGTTGACTTACCTTTAGATTCATTTTCGTGTTTATTAAGAGAGATTTTAATGCCTTTCTCTCACATGATGATAAAAAAAAAGCAAATATGTTTTTGGGATGAGATGTAATATTTTTGGCAATTTTGTTGATTCTTGTTTTTTTTGCAGGATTTGGGTTTCATTAGGCCATCCTTTACATGGCAAAGAGGTAGCACATTAGTGAGGCTTGACTAGGCCCTAGCTAATGACACATGGGTTTCAACTTTCCTGTAATGTCATATTTTTCATCTCCCACGTATAAAATCTGATCATAGGCCCATCCTCTTGAAGACCAAATCGGAAATCGACTTGCCTAAATGAAGACCCTTTTGATTTCTTGCAGGGCGGACAAAACATGCTAAATTTCCCACATTGGTCAAAGATAAGTAGAACTATTCTAGTAATATGGTTAACTTTCTTACTGCTTTTATATCGCATGTTAATGAATGAAACAAGTCAATTTATGGATTTATAGGTACTCACAAAAAGCATCTTATGAAATAGCTTTCAAGTATTCAAAAGGCATTGGATCATTTGACCTCTAATAGGCTAGTCAAACTAGAAATGGATTTTCATGATGAATTGGAAATTTTGCTTAGTTATGAGGAGCTATTATGGAGACAAAAGGCTAGATGTGATTAACTTTAGCTTGGGGATCACAACACCAAAATTTTTCATAGTCGTACGAATCAAAGAAGAAAATTCAATCGTATCATGGCTATATGTATTAATATTGGAGATTGGTGTTCAGATCAAAATATTTTTAAAGATGAAGTAGTAGGTTTTCTTGAGAGACTATATGGTGATCATCTACAACCAATGAGAGGTCTCCCTTCCAATATCTTTCCTCGTCTCAAGTCCCAAGACAATATTTTTTTGGAGAAACTGGTTTCAAAAGAAGAGATTAAGAGGGCCTTATTAAACATGGCTCCTCTAAAGGCTCTAGGAAGTGATGGCTTTCATGCACACTCTTTCCAGAGTCAGTAGGATATAGTTGGTTATGCTATATATTCGTGCTGAAATCGATGCTGAAAAGTGATGTCTAACTCATCTTTCAAGTATAGGGCCGACTCTATCTCAACTATTTTTTTGCGGATGATCTGGTCATTTCTTGCAAAGTGGAGTTGGAACAAGTCAAATTATTAAAGGACATCTTGAAGCATTTTTATGAATTTTTTTGGGCACAAGATCACTGCGCAAAAAAGTAATATGTTTTTTTCTAAAGGAGTTGAGACAGACCTTTGTTCTCAAATTAGTCAATTTTTTTGGGTTTCTAGAAATACATAATCTTAGTATTTACTTAAGTGTACCTCTTTTTCATGACAGAGTTACTAAAAGTACCTTGAATTTTATTGTGGAAAAGGTACGACACAAATTGCAAATTTAGGAAGCTGGGAAGTTATCTATTGTTGGAAGGGTCACTTGGCCTAATCGGTCCTCTCAGCTATTCCAAAGTATTTTATGTAGTTCATGTTAATTCTGAAAGGGGTATGTGCTGAGATTGAGAGAATAGTAAGATAGTTTATTTGGGGTGATTCTGGTGGCCATTCAAAGCTTGCTTTAGTAAGATAGTTATGCATGATGAAACTTGGAATCTGGATCTATTTCATATTTAGCTACTCGAAGAGGTGATTAAACGAATAATAAGCATTTCCCCTCCACATCTTGCATCGGGGCCAGATAGGGTCATTTGGGCTTGCTCGGCTTTGGGTTCCTTTTCTATTCACAGTGCATTTTGAACTTTAAAAGAGGATTCTTGGAACCCCAAAAATGTTTATTGGAAGAACATTTGGAAATATCAAAGACCTCAAAGAGTTTGCTAATTCTTTTAACTAGTTTCTAAGTAGAGACTTCTAACAAATTTGGAACACAATCAGAGAGGTATTGTTCACATTTTTTATTGTCATATATGTGGTCATTAAGTAGATGATACTCTTCATGTGCTTCGAGACATCTCTACAGCAAAAGAAGTGTGGTTGCATGTGGTTCAAATTGAACAACAACACAAATTCTTTTCTGATTCTTTTCAATTTTGGTTTTACTCTAACCTTTGTTTTCCTATGAAGTTGCAGGATCAGAAGTTACCTAGTCATGTATGTTCAGTCTAATCACCTGGCGAATCTAGAAGAATAATAATTTGTTCATCTTCCAAAATATTACTTGGGCAGCCTACGAAATTGTCAAAGCTTCTCTCAGCTAGGCACATCAATTTGATCTCTATCACAATGGATCCAAGGTCAACCTCCTAAAGTAGGTGACCAAACTTACTATGAAGGAACGCGAGTTCATTTATTCACTGATAGAGCACTGGCTAGAGGCTCTAGGAATGCTTCTGCTGACGATTTGGTACGCGATTCGATTGACAATTGGGTATTGGGCTTTCATCGTTATCCGGGCAGATGTACACCTTTTGAGGCAGAACTTTGGGGTATTTTGGACGAGCTTCCCATCTTGTTAAATAAGGGTTACAAAAGGGCCACAATTCAGATAGATAATCTTGAGGTGGTTAGAGCCTTGACGGTTAACGAGTCGAAAGATTCAAGTACTCTGAAGTACAGTGGGAGATCAGATATATACTCAGAGAATGCATCTTAAGTGTGGATAAATTAGCTAAGCTCAGTTTAGCATGGTAGTCAATTAAAATATAAGTAAAATTTACATTTTAGAATTTTATCTATTAAGTAAAACTTGAATAATTTAAGTAAATTAAATAATCTATCTACTATATTGAACAATTTAAGTAAAATTCAAATAATTTAAGTGAAATTTATTTTTAAAATTTCAGCTTCTTAATTGACTTTTAGATATTTTCAATATATTGAAGTCATTAATTTTAAATTTAAAAAAACTTATATATAAAATTTTAAATTGAAAACATTTTATCTTAAAAAACCAATTTTATTTCAATTTTCAAAATCATTTTTTATCTAAAGATACACTATCAAATTAAAAATTAAAAATTATTTTTATATAGCCTAAATAATAAACACATTATTTTGTAATTATTATTATTTTTAATAATCATAAATAAAATGAATATTAAAAATATTTTAAAATTAAAAACTATATATTAATTAAAATTTAAAAATCAATTTCATTTGAAATTTCAAAGTTATGTTTATACTTATCTACAAAAATATAGTGTCTAGGTTACAATTTAAAAATATTTTTAATCTAAATACTGGACAAATATTAATTCTTCCATGTGATTACTTAGCGATATATATTTACTTTTTCTGAATGAAAAATTTACCTACATCTTATTTAAGCCTTTTTATGATTTGATAACCATGTTTTTGTTAAATTAAAAATTTGAGAGTTTAACTGATTTTTTTTTTTGTCTGCATTTCTGATTCTATATTGACAAGACTGTACGACGTTAAGGAGGATTTGGTCAGTGTTGTATGGATTTTTTTACGTTGAATCTACTTTTAATTTATTTAATTTTGTTAGATTTCTAATGGGTTTAGCTTTGTTTGATGCAGAGACATAAGAAAAATGATTTTAGATTGAATGCAGTCGAAGGTAACTTTAAGATTTATGAGGTCACTCTATTTTGTTTTGGGCGCCATTGTATCTCGAAGTGGTTTTAACGGTTGATATTTGTTGTTTATAAAGCTGCGAAAGACTTAAAAGAAAATGTTATTCTTTAATATTCATAATCTTACATTTTTTTCCAAATTTAGAAAATAATTTTTACAAGAAAAATCCTTTCATTTAAAGAAAAAAGCCTAAAATTAAAAGTATTTTTTACAAATAAAAAAAAGAAAGAACGGAGAAGCTTCAAAGATCATCATCTCATTAGATTTGAAGATTCTCACCAAAGAAGATAATGAACCTATAAAAGAGAAAATAACAAGCAAACGACCATGCTAAACTAAGCTTCCGAAGATAAAAATTTTCAGCTGGAGGATCGGACACAACATCCTTCCAACTTTTGATAATATTGCTCGGATTCGTCAGGGTTTTATTAATATTTGTCCGAGATGCCAAAACAAAGATGAGTCGCTGATTCACGCGTTAAAAGACTGCCCAAAGGCCCAAGGAATCATTGTTGCTGGGGGTTTAAACAATAAATTACTGGAAGGGGATTACACCGAGTGTATTGACTGGCTGGAAGATGTGTTTAGAGAGCTTGACAAAAAGGCTGCTGCTGACTTCTTAACCCTTCTCTGGAACAGTTGGAACGATAGGAATAATATGGTTTTTAAAGGCAAGATGGACGATGCATTTCTGATTTGGGAAAGGGCGCAAGCGCTGAGTAAAGATTTTAGAATTTTTAATTTGACTGAGCCACCTGTTATTCCCTCGACTCCAATGAACAAGGTTTGGAAAGCGCCTCCGACTGGTTACATCAAGGTAAATGTGGATGCTGCCGTTTCGGATGGGTGCAGTGGTTTTGGCGTTGTCGTAAGAGACAACGATGGTTTTGTCATGGGGGGATGTTATAAGTTTCGGGCCGAAGCGATGGATGTGTGCTGGGCTGAGCTGCAGGCGTTGACTGAAGGTTTAAAGATGGCTAAAAAGCTAAAGGCGACACAGCTTATTTTGGAATCGGATAATGCAATGCTGGTCAACAAGGTCAACAGGCGGGCGCAGGATATAACCATTCTGGGTCAGCGCACTACGCAAGTGTGCGAAGATTTTAAAAACTTTAATTCGGTCCAAATTAATTGGATCCATCGTCTTTGTAATAAGGTTGCGGATTTTTTGAGTACTTTAGCTATTACGAATAAGTGTGATTTGTACTTTGATATGGATTATCCGATGGAGATCCATAATTTTATTATTCATGATGCTATAAAATGAGGTTGACCCTTGGGTCGTTTTCTTTCAAAAAAAAAAAAATAAAGCAAACGAATACAAACGGAGCCATTGATATTGAGTTCTGAATGAATAGGAATTAAAACGTGCCATTGATAAAATGAATTGTTACTTTTATGTATTTTAGTTTTATAAAATTTTAAATAAATATAAAAATAATGTTAAAATATTAAATATTTACATAATCATCATTTAAATTAAATTTTTAAGAAATGTTGTAAATTATGTAAAAATTAAATACGTTTTAAATTAGAACTGTTAAAATATTTTAAATATATTTTATAGATAATTTTATATATATATATTTCAATTTATAATCTATATTATTAATAAGACCTCTAACTAAATTAGTATCATTGCAATCGGATCACTAACTCAGTTAGAAAATTATAGAATTACTTTTTCGTAATTAAAAAAGTAATATTATTTGAGGATATTTTAGGTCTTTCACTTAAAAATAATAAAAATATAAATATAGTGAGATTTGAACCCACATCAATTGCATTACTAAAACTTTTAATTTTTCACTCGACTAAAGTTTTATTTTAATATTTTATATATTTTAATTTTATTTTGCACATTTTATTACATTCATTAATTGTGTATTTGATTGAGTTTGTGTCAAAATTAACTCGACACCGACTCAAGATTGATAACAACACCATGATAAATAAATTAATCTAACTTTTTATTTTAATAATGTACATATTTTATATGTTATTATTAATTAATTTTAAATCATACGTTTCATTATTTATTGTATGTTATTTTTGAATATATATTTGTATTTTAAATTTGTAATTTTCACACACATATGCATATGATAGCATTTCTATTATATAATAATTTTTGTTTTATCTCTACTATAATAAAGTCTCTAAATGAATTGGTGTGACAAGTTACCAAAACAATAACTCTATTGAGAAATGACTAAAATATTATTTTTATAACAAATATTTATTATTAAAATATCATATCTTTTAATAATTTATATAAATCTTGAATTCAAAATACCTTTAAAATACAATATCAAGCCTGAAACTTAAAATCTTAAGATATTGTTAAAAACAATCTAAATGAGTAAATGGTTAACGTCTAAATTTCATATTGCTAAAAAGTTAATTTAATTAAAATTTAAAGGTAAAGGTTAAAATGATTAAAAAATAAAAGCTAAAATAATAGAACGTAAAGCGTTAAGAGCAAAATTTATTATTATGCCTATTTTTCATTAAATATGTTTAAAATTTTAAAATTATATTAAAATTTAAAAATATTTACTTTAAATTTTTGAATTTTTAAAAAATGATAACAAAATAAATCTATCTTAAATTATAGTTAAATTGGTATAGTTTCACCCATGCTTCGCGTTGGGTTAATTATTTATTTTAATTAAATTATAGAATAAAAATTTTAAGATTATAATATACTCAATGTTTTTATATTCTTCGTATGCTTGAAATTTAATCTTCATATTTTTATTTTAGGAATTTAGTCTCTTTACCTTTTGAATTTAAAAATTTAGGTCTATTTGTGAACATTGTTATAATTCTTTTGTTAAATTTGTTGGCATTCCATTTTGAAATTAAAAGGACTCACTTAGTATTTATGTAACAAAGCGCAATGGACTTGAACTTAATAGAAAATTTTAACAATGTTAACAATGTTTAAAATTCATATCAACATTTTAATCAAAATAACTTATTAAGATTAACTAATGATATTATAAGAGTTGATGTATCGTGAAAATTAAAGTATAGAGATTTAATTTGAAATTTGCTTGAAATATAGAAATATAGATTAAAACTTATTAACATACTTATTTTTAAAGGGTAAACTGTATAGATAGTCACCTAATTATAAAAAAATTTCATTTTATGCACCTAAAATAAATAGTTTACAATTTAAGCACCCATGTTATATAGTTTGGTTATTTTAGTCACTTACGGTAAAATCATGTAATGACAAGCTAGCGTGGAAGTTAAAAAAATTAGTATAATAACAAATTTTACCCCTAAATTTTTACATATTATATCAATTTAGTCATAACTTTAAAAAATTAAATTTCAAAATTTACAAATCTTTTCAATTTAATCCTCAAAATTTATCTTCCTCTTCCCATCTCCACCTTATTAAATTGTTGAGTGAACTGTTTGGGTGCTCGGAGAGGCTCTATCAGGATATTTTTGGTCCATTACTTCAAGTGGGCTTGTTTGCTCCAGCAGACCAAGTAGTTCTGTAGAATTTCTAGTACTGCTATATTATTTAACTCTTGCCGACCAGGTTTGATTGTTGAAATTCCCCTTTATAAATGTTTTGAACCTGTACAAAGCATTTTCAACCCAACTCCCATTCTTGTCGTAGTTAAAATGACTCTCAATTTTCATTGAGATTCATACTTTTGTATTATAGTTTATGTCAAAACCTCAGGTGGTACTCAAATTTTCGGTCCCAAACTTAACCATTCGAACAAATCTCCCTTCTTTTTGAGTTGTTACTCTGATCTTTAATCTGCTGTTTCCTTAAATTTAACTTTGTAAAGTTCTATCTTATGGATGGTTATAAAAACATTTGGATGTAAAATTTGAGCCATGGAAAGGTTGTAAAATGTTGGAGGATAAAAAGGTAATTTAAGAAATAAATTGAGATTATTTGTAAATTTTGAGAGTTATTTTTTAAGGGTAAATTACACTAATAGTCACTAAACTTTGATACAGTTGATAAAACAGTCAATCTAATTTCAATTTAGTCACTCAACATGAGAAGAGAAGAGGAGGGGGAGGGGGAGGGGGAGGGGAAGAATAAGAGAAAAATTATAGAGTGGTTCAATAGCAACATGAGGTTATAGATCGCGACAATTGTGATGGGGCAAACTTCACAAAGAATAGTTCCAGTGACGAGAGTGGTTGAGAGCTTTTCTTCGCCATATCCGATCAAATGCACCATCTCATCTCATCTCAGGTCATCTCCATTTCTTCTTCTTGCAAACATTAAATAAACTCTAGAGTCATTTATGATATTATCCCCTGTTTTATCACTCAAAAAACACCCAAGACAACGAAGGCATCTAGTATCATATCTATCTTAATGTAGCACCCCAAACCCGACCTAGAGGTTATGACCGGATCTTGAGGAATTACATTAACTCGTTTAAAAACTTCCAGTTTAATCAAACTTAGTGTGTGTTTCATAAACATAAAATTTGGCAAACCTCTCACAAATGTTTAGTAAAACTTAAGTTCGGAACCACTTATCTCAAACCCAGAATTTAAATTTGAAACTGTGTGTTTTAAAAATACTAATATTAGTAGATCATTTCCAAAACTAAGGCAAGCATTCATTAAAAACTATTTAATTTTTTTTACAGAAAAATATTTAAGTGATTACTTAATATTTGTAGCAAAAATTTCCAGAGTTTTAATTTTGAAAATCGAATTTTTAGTTTGGTAAATCATGTGATTTTTCAATTTAATGTTAAAATACCTAAATCCAACAAGTAGTGCAAAAACCAAAGAGCGAAGCTCAAAACAAATTTACAGTCCAAAAATAATTAAAACACAAACCGGCTTATGTTTAACTGGTAATAATCTAAGCTCCTGCATGCCGTCCGATTCTAAGTCTATAGTTCACTTGAAACATATAAACAAACGAGTGAACTAGATTATGTGATTTCCTGAGATTGGACTGTTCAAAAAATGGCTTGAATGAAGGATCGTCTTGAATAGGTTCAGTGGATGGTGGAAACTGTGACCTGAAACACTTGAATGTTTTATGGAACCAAAGTTATAGAGGAACCAGACCCTCGTAAATTTGACAAACACTTGAATCTTGGTTTGGTAGAAGTCGCCAGACCACGAGATGGGTTACGTAAAGATAAGAAAAAGGGTTAATACCACAAACTCGTAAGAGTTTGATAAGTTCAGAAGTTCGGTTAAGAACCGAGAGAGAAACAATTCTCACAAAATAAGTTTTATAATCAAGAAAAATGTCTTCTCTTTACAATGACTTGGTTTAGACTATTTATAGAACAAAAGGTAGCTAGAGGGCCACATTTGGCCATTGAAGCATACATGAATATGTGCCATACAATGTATAAGGAAATACATGAATGGTTGGATGCATGGAATGACCGAAAGGTCATATTCATCTTCCATGGACATTCATGAATGTCTCATGTGCATGAAGAAACTAGTTCATCCCCTTTTTGCAAGTGCATGTACGAGAAAATTCATTCTCATTATGTAGATGCATGTATGATCACTTTTAATGCTGCCACTTTAATGCAAGCTTCCCCTTTTTCGTACATGAACTAGTAAGAATCATGCATTCTTTATTAAATCTTGCATTAATACTTTGGATGTGCATGAGTAGTGTTAAACTAAGCCTTATTGGATAATATATTTTGATATAACAAATTAAAGTATTTTTGAATAAAAGTAAAATTGAGCAATTTGATAAAATCAAGTTGAAATGGTTTCAATTGAGTTAAACATTTTTCAAATATGTTTTAACGATTTTAAAACAAGTTAGAATTGCTCCAAGACAAAAAGTATCAATAATTTACAAGATATCGATACTCCTCTAATAATCGATACCAAATTAACATTCTATTTCTTTCAAACCCTGGTAGGTATAGATCCGGTATTGATCCTTTTCTTAAGGTATTGATATGTTTCTAAGGTATCGATATTCTTACTCCAACGGTCATTGAAATCTATATTAATTACAAAAAAAAATATTGATACCCTTTTAGTAGGTCTCGAAACTCGTTGTTGTAGGTGTAGTTAAAGACCTAATATTTCATTCCAACGGCTGCATTCACTTCTATAACAACCACAACGGTTGGAAATAAATTAGAGGGTATAAATACCATTTTCCAGAGGCCTAGCAACAAGAAGAGCAATGTGCAAAGCTTAAAGATAAATCAAAACAACTTAGAGTTGAATTCTTTCATACCTTTTCTTGTAGACACTTGTGAGCTTTCATAGTATTTATTTAGCTCAAGTGTTTTTCTTTATAGTTGTGCTTAATTGACAAACATATTGATCTTGTGAGGATTGTTTTCTTTGTTTTCTTATTTGTTTCTCTTTGAGAGAATTTTTATTCTTAAGGTTTAGGTAGAAACCTTAAGGGAGTTGTATCTTAAGATTTTAGAGTATAAGTCTTAATAGAGATTGTAAGGTTAAACCTTATCCTCAAAGGTTACCAAATTAGTAAATTTGGAAAAATCCTTAGTTGTGGAAAGTTAAGGTAATGGAGTAGGTAATTGGAGTCGAACCATTATAAATCCTTGTGTTCTTTGTTGCACAATTTTTGTTGCTTCCACCACAACTTCTCAAGGGCCGATTCAACCTTCCTATCATTTATCTCGAGTTGATCCTTCTGAGCTAACAAATAGTTGCATGCATCTTTAGGTTCATTCATCTAGCAAGTGCATGTATCATGTGTAACACCCCTATCCCATAACCGTCGCCGGAATAGGACGAGGCGTTACCAGAAAATTTGGAAGCAGATCAAATAGTAAAATTTTGAACATTTTTTTTTCTTTTTCGTGAATAAAGATTGTTCATTTAATTAAATTCTAAACACAAACAAAGGTCAAACTTATAACTTATAAAAGTAGACTTCCAAAGGATGTCATATTCGCATGGCTTATAAACAATAGTTATGATATCATTCTAGTATAATATATCCTATACATGCCATAAGCTAAATCCAAATCACAAGGTTTCCATAATAGTAGATAGTGTGATGAAGTATTGACGATCCCCGACCTAGTAATCAGAGTCCACAATCTATAAAACAAAGACAAAAGACAAACAGAGTAAGCTTACATAAGCTTAGTAAGTCTTAAGTAAAACGATAATTTTGCAGAATCAAATTCAATTATCATTTATCGCTCGATTTTTTTCTAATCAATGAAGTCAATCTAGAGCTCCATAACGAACTATAATTTCAATATCCACATCATTTAGTTACCACAAATTATTTCATGATAATGACCAAAATGGTCAAATATTCGTATGCTCACAAGGTACACTTAGCTCATAAATACACTCCAATCTAAATGCCTCTATTATAGTTTAATCGAATACATTCTTATGGCATAACACATTGACCCACTGTATCATAGTCACATGGACTGTGGTCACATTTGCATTCATACACTTATTCACATATGCATCGCTTTGTATACTTTTGATCTAATCCGAATTGAAAATCACATACGAGTACCTGATACATACCTGGCCAACTTAATGTATTGAACATCTTTAACTGTCGTTTCATTACTAAGCCTCATCATCTTAGACCTTGCAGAAATCCCGTTTAACAATATCAAGAGATCTCACCATTCCGTCAAATAGTTTAAACCTCATGCACGCATATATAGTTTATCTATTTCTTCCAAATTTGATTCACATAGTCTTTCGCATCTAGAAACCTCATATCTACTTATAATTCAATCAATCAAACTAAAACATAATACTTTTACCACGTTTAGTTTCCATATTTTGAAGCACATAGTAATATCATATTCTATCATGAATAGATTCATAGAGTCACTACTCATTTTGCATAACATATATTCTTTCAATAATCATAATCACTTGCTCAAACGTACTCGTTTCATGCACATACATGAATATATATATATATATATATATATATAAACTTAATTCCTTATTTCATAATCGCATCAAAACTTTCGAGTATTTCAACGTGGCATGTATTGAATTACGATGGGTATGCATAAAGAACCAAACATAAACCTTATCACATATACGAGGTTGACAAAATACGTCCTTCCTTGCATTTGTACATCTAGTGAATACAATTTATTCTCAATTTATAAGGCCCTTTTGGCGAATATGCACAATTACATATATAAATCTCAGACGTACTTTTCTTTACTTAAAGCTCATACGATAAATTTAAATCGAATACTTTGTCATACTAACAACCATTGACCGAATAGATTATTCCTTATTCAAAGATATAATAATCAATCACATATCGTTTTCTTGGATGCTAGTGATTCACTTTGAGGTAAACTTACAAATGAGGAGGTAATATGTATTTGAACATCTTAAATGTATAGTACTTACTTGATGGTAGCTCATTGCGAACATTCAAGATCATAATCTTACTTAATTCACCAGCATTAAGCCTGCGGGACTTTAAACCCGGATACAATCCCAAAGATGAAGCCGGTGGTCTCTAACCGGATGCAATCTCAAAGACAATTCATTTAATATATATTTATATTTTACTAACTTTGGCCTCATTAAATATCTAATATTGCACACTTTTCACAATTGGTCATTCGCCTTATCACATATTCACTTGCACATATATCACATTGGCCATTCGCCTTATCACATATACACACTTTGACATTCATCACATTGGCCATTCGATCTTAAGCTGGATATTACGCCTTGTCATTTTATTTCGTCTTAGGTACAAAATCACATTAGTAAATTGATTCAAATACGTAAAATTTTCCATTCGGCATTAGAACATATCATGGCCACGTCATATTTTTCAATTTAGTCATTTCTATAATAGCATCCATTAATCAAAACTCAAAATAAGTTTAATTACTTAGAGACTTACCTCGAATGTCGTCGAACGACTACGGATCGGCTATTTGGTTAGTTTAGCTTTTCCCTTATCCGAATTAGGCTCCTTAAGCTCTTGAGCTTAATCTAAAACAAATTTAACTTATTAAAATCCCATTGTGCTTGCTTATGGCCTAATACCACAAGAAATTTAATAGGCCGTATAACTACTTTTAGCTCAATATAAAATAATCGTACACATCTTTAATCACCTTAAACAAATTACTAAGTATTATAGAAAGTCAAAGCATACTCATCGTTAGCCTTATTCGGCCATCTCAATACGTTCTAAGTGACCATATGTATATACATCTATACTAAAGTGCTTTACATTAATAGCACCATATCAACAATGTATAATGCCGACCCCTTTAAACCAATTATCCATACAAATATTATTTGTACACATTTCCTTACCTAAATTTCACATTCGCAACCACTTAATCAACTTAACAAATTTTCTATACTTCAAAACCACAAGTAAATATCATAATTTGTTTCATTACATCGATTAAACTAAATCATGCATTAGCTTTTAGCACATTCGCCATTAAAGAGACAACCCAATTAACATTCAAACCTTTTAAGCTTAGATTTCCCAAAGCGAATATCACATAAAACCTTTAATACACATGCAAAGTTTACACTTTAACTAATTATAAATATACTAATAAACCGAATATTATTTAAACAACCATTTGAATTGTAACGCCCTTTTGAGACCGTTTCAGAGTCGAACACGAGGTGTTAACGAACTTAATTCATTTATTTTCATAGTTCATTTTAAAATTTCCAGACAAGCTGGCTAACTGCGTCACTGTCACCTTAAAAATCATATCTCGAGTTCCAAAACTCGAAAACTGATTCCGTAAATTTTTCCTGAAACTAGACTCATATATCCATCTATAAATTGTTTTCTAGAATTTTTGGTCAGGCCAATGAGTACAGTTTATTAGTTAAAGTCTCTCCTGTTTCAGGGTTCGACTACTCTGACCTTCATGTACTACGACTTAGATATCTCCCTGCACAGGGCTTCAATACTTATGCCGTTTGTCTCTAATGAAACTAGACTCAAAAAGGAATCTGTGCATATAAATCATGACTTCTAATTATTTCTGGTTAATTTATGGTAACTTTCCAAAGTCAGAACAGGGGATCCAGTAACCGTTCTGGCCCTGTTTCACGAAAACCTAAACATATCATAAAATATGACTCATATGGTCGTTTTGCTTCTTCCATATGAAAATAGACTCATCAAGGTTCGATTACATAATTTATTCATTATTTAATTACATTCCTACTATTTTTGGTGATTTTTCAAACTTACATCACTGCTGCTGTCAGCATCTATTTTAAGGTAGATTTTACCTATTTCATAATTTTCCATGAATCAACTAGCAAATTGACATACATTATTTTCAAGGGAAATCCCGATTAGCCATGACGTACGTAGCGCCAATAGGACCATGATCGGCCATTCCAATGGCTAGTCATTACCAAACATTTCCATACCACTTAGCAACCATATCACAAGACCATCTTAACTCATTTCTCATCTTGTTAACAAAAACATAGTAAAGCAAATCTTTATACACAATTATTATCAATTCATCCATCCACTAGGGACTTAGCCTAACGTTCAATAGCAACTCCTCCTTTATCAATTACGATTCGGCAAGAACATGGTAACTTATACTACATCAATTTTAAGTACATAAATTACTCAAACATAATCAAATTCACATTCGGTCTTGGTACATAATAAGGTAGCCGATTCTTTTCCCTTAGCACCCAATGCTCACATATGCTCATTTGTATAGTTCAAACACTCATCTACCATTGTTCATCTAAATTTATCATAAAACAACAACCATCACCCTTATTAATTACCATAGCCGAACCCCTACTCATTCCCACAATCAAAAATTCAACATGGGTTACTAAAATAACTTGATACCTCATTCAAGATTAACCAAAATTTCAAGAATTAACATAACTTCTTACCTTAATGCTCACTTAAGATGACCTAATGCCTTTCTCCCATCTTCCTCTTTACATTCGGCCAAGAAGAAAGAAACTCAAGCTTTTTTTTTTTTTCATCACCCTTCATTTCCTTATTTCAATTACTTTTTCCTTTTATTTATTTATTTATGTCATATAATATAAAGCTACTAACTAATAATTAATACATATTGCATGTATATAACCCATCATGGCCGGCCACTACTTGTCATAGGTGGAAATTTGACATGCAAACCCATTATTTTCATAACATGCACTAATAGATCCTTATAGATTAACCTATCACATTTCAAAAGTGTCACACATAAGTCCTATTAACTAAATTCACATGCAATTGACTAAATTCAAACATGAAATTTTCACACATGCATATATACACATAATAAGCATCAAATATGACGGTTAATTATTTTTGTGACTCGGTTTTGTGGTCCCGAAACCACTTTCCGACTAGGGTCAATTTAGGGCTGTCACAACTCTCCCCCACTTATGAAATTTTCGTCCTCGAAAATTTCTACCGATGCATAGTTTAGGATAACGTCCTCTTATTGAATTATATCCATATAAACATTAGCTCATCGATAGCAATTGTAATTCATTACTGATTTCGCATCGATCTATAAAATCATTTTCTTATCTTAAAACAAATACATAAACATTTCTACAAGTATGCACATATATCTCATTTTCTTGATTTCATAAGCAATAATCACTTAATTTAATTCACAAATGCATTTCAAATACATATTAAGCACGTATTAACATGTATAATTCACATCATCAACCCACATATTTGTAACCCACATTTTCATTCATGTATAAGCTGTAACCTAACCGAAAGTACACACATACTCAAACATCCCAATAAATATTCTTTATAACTCCATCATATCTCACTATTCAACTTAACCTATTTCCAACAGAAAATCAACTTCCACATACCTGAACATTGAATTCATTTAGTACATTCAATCACCGTTAACGATACCCGTATATAATCGATTAGGCATAAAGCCTCATATAGTATACCGGCATAGGATTTATTTTAGCACATAACCCACATATCCAAAATTATCAACATTCATCAAAAATTCTTACAGACTTTCAAATGTCGAACTTAATCGAAATAACTTCTTGAACATGATTAACAAAAATAGGGGTCATTTAGCAATAGCACATATGACTTCATATACCAAGCATTCCATAAACTAAATCCGTAACACATTTATAACATGAATTCATTTCTTAACAACATATCTACCATCTTAAATCAATGCATTCGTTCCATACGAGGTCTTACATGAATCTTGTTTTACTCACTTAATGTCTCATCGACCGATCTCGCACACATAGTGCTCGATTGAAGAACTCGCACTCTCAGTGCCTCTAATCATTTGCACACATAGTGCCCCTATTCATTTGTTGTTACACATTGAAATGACTTAACCAAGTCTATAAACGTCATGTATGTACACTTTTAAACATATCCTTTCATTTAACTTTGAATTCGTATAGTAATGAACACTTAAACTTTGCTCAAATTACCGGCACGAAGCCTACTAGGCACGAAGGCCCGAATACACGTCACCAGCATGATTGCTCTTTGGGACCTAGCCCGGATACATCACTAGCACGAATGCTCTTCGGGGCTTAGCCCGGATACATCGCTAGCACGAATGCTCTTCGGGGCTTAGCCCGGATATATCACTAGCACGAATGCTTTTCGGAACTTAGCCCGGATATAACACCAGCACGTATGCTCTTCAGGACTTAGCCCGGATATAACTCCAGCACGAATGCTCTTCGGGACTTAGCCCGGATATAACACCAGCACGTATGCTCTTCGGGACTTAGCCGGATATAACACCAAGACGTATGCTCTTGGGACTTAGCCGGATCATCGTGAGACCTTTAGCTCGGATGAAATCTCCACAAGAAGCCAGTGAGTCTTACCGGGCATAATCTCAAGTTTCATGTATAATTATTCACATGGTACAACATTTCACATAAATCATCACATTTGTAATTCATTTGCCTCATTCGCATATAGACATATAACATGCACCTTAACTTTATGTCGTAAATATCATTCGACTCTAATACGTATATACTTCTTTTACTAAACTTTCGGCTCATTAGGCAAACACACATAAGCATATATCCCCAATCTTTTTCTTTGTTTAATTCTCTAATAGCCATTCGGCTGCATATCAAACATGTATAAGGTTTCTTTCCCAACAACCTTATCATGGTAAGGACAATGGGACATCATTCATCTATCATACATGTATATCATGGCATTTTAAATTAAATACCAAAATTAATTACTCAAAACTTACTTATTATACCTTTCACAATATTGACACACCGTAAGCATGTCTCAGTCCTCTCAATACCATCTGCTACAGCTCGATCGGGATCGGAATTCATTACAGTATAAGAAACACTTTTTTTTTTGTCAAAAATCATCACACTATCATATTATCACTCTATGGCATGTACAACCAGACTCACATGTGCTAGGTTAGTCCTAGAATCAACTAAACCGTAGCTCTGATACCAATAAAATGTAACACCCCTATCCCGTAACCGTCGCCAGAATAGGACGAAGCGTTACCAGAAAATTTGGAAGTAGATCAAACAGTAAAATTTTGAACATTTTTTTTCTTTTTCGTGAATAAAGATTGTTCATTTAATTAAATTCTAAACACAAACAAAGGTCAAACTTATAACTTATAAAAGTAGACTTCCAAAGGATGTCATATTCACATGGCTTATAAACAATAGTTATGATATCATTCTAGTATAATATATCCTATACATGCCATAAGCTAAATCCAAATCACAACGTTTCCATAATAGTAGATAGTGTGATGAAATCGACGATCCCCGAGCTGGTAATCGAGTCCACAATCTATAAAACAAAGACAAAGACAAAGCGAGTAAGCTTACATAAGCTTAGTAAGTCTTAAGTAAAACGATAATTTTGCGTAATCAAATTCAATTATCATTTATCGCCGATTTTTTTCTAATCAATGAAGTCAATCTAGAGCTCCATAACGAACTATAATTTCAATATCCACATCATTTAGTTACCACAAATTATTTCATGATAATGACCAAAATGGTCAAATATTCGTATGCTCACAAGGTACACTTAGCTCATAAATACACTCCAATCTAAATGCCTCTATTATAGTTTAATCGAATACATTCTTATGGCATAACACATTGACCCACTGTATCATAGTCACATAGACTGTGGTCACATTTGCATTCATACACTTATTCACATATGCATCGATTTGTATACTTTTGATCTAATCCGAATTGAAAATCACATACGAGTACCTGATACATACCTGGCCAACTTAATGTATTGAACATCTTTAACTGTCGTTTCATTACTAAGCCTCATCGTCTTAAACCTTGCAGAAACCCCGTTTAACAATATCAAGAGATCTCACCATTCCGTCAAATAGTTTAAACCTCATGCACGCATATATAGTTTATCTATTTCTTCCAAATTTGATTCACATAGTCTTTCGCATCTAGAAACCTCATATCTACTTCTAATTCAATCAATCAAACTAAAACATAATACTTTTACCACGTTTAGTTTCCATATTTTGAAGCACATAGTAATATCATAATCTATCATGAATAGATTCATAGAGTCACTACTCATTTTGCATAACATATATTCTTTCAATAATCATAATCACTTGCTCAAACATACTCGTTTCATGCACATACATGAATATATATATATATATATAAAAACTTAATTCCTTATTTCATAATCGCATCAAAACTTTCGAGTATTTCAACGTGGCATGTATTGAATTACGTATGGGTGCATAAAGAACCAAACATAAACCTTATCACATATACGTGAGGTTGACAAAATACTGATCCTTCCCTTGCATTTGTACATCTAGTCGAATACAATTTATTCTCAATTTATAAGGCCCTTTTGGCCGAATATGCACAATTACATATATAAATCTCAGACGTATTTTTCTTTACTTAAAGCTCATACGATAAATTTAAATCGAATACTTTGTCATACTAACAACCATTGACCGAATAGATTATTCCCTTATTCAAAGATATAATAATCAATCACATATCGTTTTCTTGGATGCTAGTGATTCACTTTGAGGTAAACTTACAAATGAGGAGGTAATATGTATCGAACATCTTAAATGTATAGTACTTACTTGATGGTAGCTCATTGCGAACATTCAAGATCATAATCTTACTTAATTCACCAGCATTAAGCTGCGGGACTTTAAACCGGATACAATCCCAAAGATGAAGCCGTGGTCTCTAACCCGGATGCAATCTCAAAGACAATTCATTTAATATATATTTATATTTTTACTAACTTTGGCCTCATTAAATATCTAATATTGCAAACTTTTCACAATTGGTCATTCGGCCTTATCACATATTCACTTACACATATATCACATTAGCCATTCGGCCTTATCACATATACACACTTTGACATTCATCACATTGGCCATTCGATCTTAAGCTAGATATTACGCCTTGTCATTTTATTTCGTCTTAGGTACAAAATCACATTAGTAAATTGATTCAAATACGTAAAATTTTCCATTCGGCCTTAGAACATATCATGGCCACATCATATTTTTCAATTTAGTCATTTCTATAATAGCATCCATTAATCAAAACTCAAAATAAGTTTAATTACTTAGAGACTTACCTCGAATGTCGTCGAACGACTACGGATCGGCTATTTGGTTAGTTTAGCTTTTCCCTTATCCGAATTAGGCTCCTTAAGCTCTTGAGCTTAATCTAAAACAAATTTAACTTATTAAAATCCCATTGTGCTTGCTTATGGCCGAATACCACAAGAAATTTAATAGGCCATATAACTACTTTTAGCTCAATATAAAATAATCGTACACATCTTTAATCACCTTAAACAAATTACTAAGTATTATAGAAAATCAAAGCATACTCATCGTTAGCCTTATTCGGCCATCTCAATACGTTCTAAGTGACCATATGTATATACGTCTATACTAAAGTGCTTTACATTAATAGCACCATATCAACAATGTATAATGCCGACCCCTTTAAACCAATTATCCATACAAATATTGTAATATCCTGATTTTGGGCCTAGTCGGAATAGTGGTTTCGTGACCATGAAATTTGAGATATAAATAATTATTTTATGATTATTTTAAGGTCTATGATATGATTGCATGATTGTGTGAAAATTTCGTGAAGAAATTTTATGCATAAAGTGCTTAATTTGAAATTTGGGACTAAATTGAATAAATTGCAAAACTTGTGTTCTAGAAGTATTTTGAAATTGAATTAGATTATTAATTAGAGGTCCTTAAAGAGTAATTTTACCAATTTCTAAGTCTATGGACAAAATTGGACATGGATGGAATTTTTGGAAAGTTTAGTAGTAAGGGCATTTTGGTCATTTAGGGGTAAAATGAATTAAAATACAAAATTAAAGCCAATTTTGCTCATCTTCAACCCCATGGCCGAATATAGCAAGGAGAAACCATGGCTAGGGTTTTCAAGCTTCCAAGCTCGATTGTAAGTCCGTTCTAGCCTCGTTTTTAATGATTTTTACGTTTTGGAGTCCCGTAGCTCGATTTAGCTTATGCTAGCAATAATTTAACCTAGGGTTTATATTTGGAAAAATACCCATAGGTGAAGTTTGTGTATTTTGGTGTTTTATGATAGAATATGAGGTTTTACATTATGTTAGACAACTTGTGCTACTCGGTTTTAAGTGAAAACGAGCAAAGGGCTTAATCGGTAAAAATACCTAATAGTCATAAGTACATGTTAGAGTGAGAATTTGATGTTGCCATAGAAGGAAAAATGATCAGCATGTCATAAAACATAAGAAAATAGGCTGAATTTTAATTTACGAGCTTTGGGGAAAAAGTGTAAATATGCAAAAGTTTAGGGGCAAATTGTAATTTTTCCAAAATATGATTTTGGGTCAATTTGAATAATGTGAGTCCTAATTAGACTATATTTTAAATGATAGAGCAAGGAAAACTGAAATTGGGCTAAAATGGGGAAAATACCAAGTTGTGGACGAAATGGTAAAATAGCCATTTTAGCATACGAGGTAAGTTCATATGTAAATGTTGGTAACATAGTTATTATTTTAAATGTTTTAATGTTTTTAAATGATATGATAATTATTATGAAATATTATACTTGTGATAATTGTTTGATAATATGTAATTATGTGAATTACTTGATGAGTATGAACTATCACCAAGTATCGATTTCGATATTCCGTGGAAGACGGCAAAGATGTGAGATCGAGGAAAAAAGCCCGTTTGAACCTTAGGAATAGATTAGGATACAAGTGACATGTCACTAGGATGGTTGAGCATCCGAACTCGTTGAGTTGAGTCCGAGTTCACTTATGGATGCGAGCGTCCGAACTCGTTGAGTTGAGTCCGAGTTCGTGAGATGTAACTAGGCATCCGAACTCGTTGAGTTGAGTCCGAGTTCACTTATGGATGCGAACACCCGAGCTCGTTGAGTTGAGTCCGAGTTCACTTATGGGCGGGTTACATGGTAGCTTGGCTACATATGTGGCACTTATGTGCAAACTTTCCATGTATCCGAATTATATTCCGATGTGTTCAACGGGTAAAGTTCTACTCAAATGGAGGAATACTCAAGATGAAAGGGACGTATTGGTAAGTGTTGTGAAATGGATACTTTGAATAGGTATGTACTTAACCCTCGGGTTGAAAACTCGATATAACAACAATATGGTAAGATGATAAATGAAAAGGTGATATGAATGTCTTGGTGATGATTATGCAAATGATGTTTTATGTTTGCTTATATGGTTATGTTACTTGCTATTTGCATGTGAGCTTACTAAGCATTTATGCTTACTCCTCCTTTTCATTCCTTGTAGTGTTGACAAGCCAGCTCGGAAATCGAAAGCGGTCGGAGGCACGCTCACACTATCCGTATACCATCTTGGCATAATGGCTTGTATATTTTGAGTATGGCATGTATAGCATTATAATCATTTTATATGTATGGTCTTATGATATGGTTAATGAGTGGTATGGAAATAGAAATGCTTGGTAATGATTAGCCATTGGAATGGCTAATCATGATCATATTTGGTATTATGTATGTCAAATTGCTAGCTAATCCATGGAAACCATGAAATAGGTAAAATTTACCATAAAATAGATTCAGACAACAGCAGTGACGTGAGTTTGAAAATCACTAAAAATAGTAGAAATGGAATTAAATAATGAATAAGTTATGGAATCGAAGCTTGATGAGTCTATTTTCATATGGAATAAGCAAAACAGGTATATGAGCTATATTTTATGAGATGTTTAAATTTTTGTGAAACAGGGCCAGAGCGATTTCTGGATCCCCTGTTCTGAATTTGGAAATTCACCATAAATTTTACAAAGATAATTAGAAGTCATGCTTTATATGTACAGATTCCTTATTGAGTCTAGTTTTATTAGAGATAAATGGCATAGTCATTGAAGCTCTGTACAGGGAGATATCTGATTCGTAATACACAGAGGTCAGAGTAGTTGAACCCTGAAACAGGGGAGACTTTAACTAATAAACTGTACTAATTGGCCCAACAAAAAAATTCTAGAAAAAAATTAGTAGATATATATATGAGTCTAGTTTCAGGAAAAATTTACGGAATTGGATTTCGAGTTTCGTAACTCGATATATGATTTTTAAAGCGACTGTGATGCAGTTAGCCAGCTTGTCTGGAAATTTTAAAATGAATTGTATGAGCTGTTTAATTAATGAATTAAGTCCGTTAACACCTCGTGTTCGACTTCGAAACGGTCTCGTGCACGGGTGTTACATTTAGTGGTATCGAGCAGGTTTAGTCGGTTCTCGGACTAACCTAGCATGTGTAAAAGTTTAGCTATACATGCCACTGATCTGTGATAGTGTGATGTCTTCCGACGCGTATACGTATCGTCTTATTTAGACAGGGTACTCTCCAACCGAGCTGCGCCAACCATGTTCAATGTTAAGTAAAGGTATTTGAGTAAAATTATGATTATGATAAGTCTCGGTTCAGAAAAGTATGAATAAAGGTTTATGATACATATGTGATAATATGTGAGATGAAAGTTCATGTTGTGATAAATATTCATATTTGCTTAAGCTCATATGATGTAGTGTATGTGGCTTACTTGATAAGATGAACGAAATAAATAGAAAGTAGTAGAGGTATGAATAAAGGTCATAATATTATGATACGAATGAAAATGTCCTTGTCTTGATTGGATGTCGAATGTTGATGAATGTTAATGGTATATAATTTTTATGAGGTAAAGGATTATAATGAAATGAACTTATCTATGTTAAATTGTTGGACTGAATTATATGATTGTAATGATATGTACATGATGATGCACGAAATGAAAGTTGTGATTGTGATGCAAATATCTATGTTTGTTTGGCCTTATATAATGTCATGAGCATGAATTAATTTAATTAATTGAATGGATAAGTAAAGCTATCTAGAAAACATAGAATGTATGCATAAGTATATTGTCTAAATGGGACAATAGGAAAATTGGTGTAAGCCAACATGAATGAATGACATGATTTTGATGATGTTACTATGATGATGGAAGTTGTGTCATATGTGTATGTATAAGAAAGTCGAGTCAGAGGTCCTACAACCCCTCCCCCTTACCAAAGTGGTACTTATAATGGAATTTCATGAGATTTGTATTGAATAAGTTTCCTATTGAAAACCCAAAGAGTTCAAGTGATAGAATAATTATAAGTATGATCCGAGATTGAAAATGAGCTGATAAGTAAAGTCGAGCGAAAGTATCGATTGATATAAAGATTATTGGAATTATGCCTTCGTCCCGAGTTAGAGAAGGAATTCTCTTTGGTAAATCGAATTACTCAAGTGCAAGGTCGAGAAAAGTGTAAATCGAAATTTATTCGAACCGACATTCTTTAGTGAATGATTTAATATGAAATTTGTGACGGCAGAACTAGTTGGGGAAATGATATTTCAAATGTGAATTATCTGAGTGTGATTATGACCGGACAGATTTAGATCTCTTTTGAGATGTTCTATGTGTTCACCCGTTCTCGTAAATATTTCTATGGCTATTGATCTTGAAGAAATTCTTGTTATATGGGAATGTCTTCTAATTTGGTGTTGGATGAAAGCATTGGTAGTCCTGATTGGTTTATAATTTATATTGCTCTATTTCATCGGGTATTCTATTTCATTTAAATCGATAAGAATTGATGAGAGAATTCATATGATATTATGATTCTGTTTCTTCTACTTGATGCTTCATCGATATATATGTATGGGAAGATATATTGATCTTGTTATATTTGATTTCAGTGGGATTAAATAATGTTTTCTTTTGGACTTTCTTTCTTTGAAGAATTATCGGGGTATTCGTATTTTCTCTATGAATTTGGTTTTCGATTCTCGGCATAGTATCGTATCTTGGGTTTCTTTATCCCGGATCTCTTTATTCGGATTTCTTTATTCGGTTTCTCTATCTTGGATTTCTTTATTCGGTTTTCTTGTTATCTTTGTTCCATAATTTGTCAATTATGACTCATGTTCAAGTCGTTCTTCATTCGTGATAATCATGTCAAATATGACTATACTTCTAATTTGATCTTGGTAATGTGGTGATTTTAGTATTGGGATTTTTTCTAATTTCTATGTAAGGATTTGACATCAGTAAAGGCATAGGTGATAAAAGCGAGTTTTAGTCGGTATGGTAAATTATTTATTTGAAAGATTTCATGTGACAATTATGTCGGATTATTTTTCCCAAGTCGATAATAGAATTTCATTTTGTACGTATAAAAGAGTAAATAGTTTGAACGAGAAGTGTATATTTATTAGAAAGAGTTGAATATTAGTTTAAGTCACTACGAATGATAAGGTTTCCATCTTGTGAAAGCTGAAAAGTTTATTACATGTTGACAGAGTTCGGATAGATGAGAATATTGGTAACCAAGGCGTCGAACTAGACTAGTCTACATTGAGCAAAGACTTCCTGACTTTCAGTAATGTATTGTTGTATGAATTGTGATGTGTTTCAAGACAGTGAGGTAATGTGATAGTTTAGAGCAACCGATGTTACATAAAATCGGAGTTGTTAAAGGGGTTAAAGCCGAGCATTGGGATCTATCAAAATTATCCTTGTCAATGTTGATATTGGGATGGAAATAAGAAGGATTATTCTTGAGGCCATATCAGAATTATTTCTATGACGGAAAGAGGAAAATGTGATGTATCCTATTGTTAAATGTTTGGCGAGATCTATAAATCACATCTGTATTGAATGAATTCCTACTCATCAGATTCATGGAATTTCAGGTCTCTTTGATTGTCGGATTTCTTGGAATTCCGGTCTCCATTAAATCAAGTTGAGATCCAGGTTTTATGTCATGATATCATGGGAAATTGAGAAGGGTTGAAAATTTAAGAACAGTTGAGAGTTGAGACTGTAGGCTTTTAGATCATATGAGAAATTGAAGAGATGTATTGGAGGTACAGTCTAAGTGCAAGTTCTTCGACACCAAATATGAGATTAAAAGTGAAGACCACTTTTCTGGTAAGATTTTCGGGGACGAAAATCCCTAAAGGGGGGGAGAGTTGTAATATCCTGATTTTGGGCCTAGTCGGAATAGTGGTTTCGTGACCACAAAATCTGAGATATAAATAATTATTTTATGATTATTTTAAGGTCTATGATATGATTGCATGATTGTGTGAAAATTTCGTGAAGAAATTTTATGCATAAAGTGCTTAATTTGAAATTTGGGACTAAATTGAATAAATTGCAAAACTTGTGTTCTAGAAGTATTTTGCATAAAATTGAATTAGATTATTAATTAGAGGTCCTTAAAGAGTAATTTTACCAATTTCTAAGTCTATGGACAAAATTGGACATGGATGGAATTTTGGAAAGTTTAGTAGTAAGGGCATTTTGGTCATTTAGGGTAAAATGAATTAAAATACAAAATTAAAAGCCAATTTTGCTCATCTTCAACCCCATGGCCGAATATAGCAAGGAGAAACCATGGATAGGGTTTTCAAGCTTCCAAGCTCGATTGTAAGTCCGTTCTAGCCTCGTTTTAATGATTTTACGTTTTGGAGTCCGGTAGCTCGATTTAGCTTATGCTAGCAATAATTTAACCTAGGGTTTATATTTGGAAAAATACCCATAGGTGAAATTTGTGTATTTTGGTGTTTTATGATAGAATATGAGGTTTTAAATTATGTTAGACAACTTGTGCTACTCGGTTTTAAGTGAAAACGAGCAAAAGGGCTTAATCGGTAAAAATACCTAATAGTCATAAGTACATGTTAGAGTGAGAATTTGATGTTGCCATAGAAGGAAAAATGATCAGCATGTCATAAAACATAAGAAAATAGGCTGAATTTTAATTTACGAGCTTTGGGGAAAAAGTGTAAATATGCAAAAGTTTAGGGCAAAATTGTAATTTTTCCAAAATATGATTTTGGGTCAATTTGAATAATGTGAGTCCTAATTAGACTATATTTTAAATGATAGAGCAAGGAAAACTAAAATTCGGGCTAAAATGGGAAAATACCAAGTTGTGGACGAAATGGTAAAAATAGCCATTTTCGCATACGAGGTAAGTTCATATGTAAATGTTGGTAACATAGTTATTATTTTAAATGTTTTAATGTTTTTAAATGATATGATAATTATTATGAAATATTATACTTGTGATAATTGTTTGATAATATGTAATTATGTGAATTACTTGATGAGTATGAACTATCACCAAGTATCGATTTCGATATTCCGTGGAAGACGGCAAAGATGTGAGATCGAGGAAAAAGCCCGTTTGAACCTTAGGAATAGATTAGGATACAAGTGACATGTCACTAGGATGGTTGAGCATCCGAACTCGTTGAGTTGAGTCCGAGTTCACTTATGGATGCGAGCGTCCGAACTCGTTGAGTTGAGTCCGAGTTCGTGAGATGTAACTAGGCATCCGAACTCGTTGAGTTGAGTCCGAGTTCACTTATGGATGCGAACACCGAGCTCGTTGAGTTGAGTCCGAGTTCACTTATGGGCGGGTTACATGGTAGCTTGGCTACATATGTGGCACTTATGTGCAAACTTTCCATGTATCCGAATTATATTCCGATGTGTTCAACGGTAAAGTTCTACTCAAATGGAGGAATACTCAAGATGAAAGGGACGATTGGTAAGTGTTGTGAAATGGATACTTTGAATAGGTATGTACTTAACCCTCGGGTTGAAAACTCGATATAACAACAATATGGTAAGATGATAAATGAAAAGGTGATATGAATGTCTTGGTGATGATTATGCAAATGATGTTTTATGTTTGCTTATATGGTTATGTTACTTGCTATTTGCATGTGAGCTTACTAAGCATTTATGCTTACTCCTCCTTTTCATTCCTTGTAGTGTTGACAAGCCAGCTCGGAAATCGAAACGGTCGGAGGCACGCTCACACTATCCGTATACCATCTTGGCATAATGGCTTGTATATTTTGAGTATGGCATGTATAGCATTATAATCATTTTATATGTATGGTCTTATGATATGGTTATTGAGTGGTATGGAAATAGAAATGCTTGGTAATGATTAGCCATTGGAATGGCTAATCATGATCATATTTGGTATTATGTATGTCAAATTGCTAGCTAATCCATGGAAACCATGAAATAGGTAAAATTTACCATAAAATAGATTCAGACAACAGCAGTGACGTGAGTTTGAAAAATCACTAAAAATAGTAGAAATGGAATTAAATAATGAATAAGTTATGGAATCGAAGCTTGATGAGTCTATTTTCATATGGAATAAGCAAAACAGGTATATGAGCTATATTTTATGAGATGTTTAAATTTTTGTGAAACAGGGCCAGAGCGATTTCTGGATCCCCTGTTCTGAATTTGGAAATTCACCATAAATTTTACAAAGATAATTAGAAGTCATGCTTTATATGTACAGATTCCTTATTGAGTCTAGTTTTATTAGAGATAAATGGCATAGTCATTGAAGCTCTGTACAGGAGATATCTGATTCGTAATACACAGAGGTCAGAGTAGTTGAACCCTGAAACAGGGAGACTTTAACTAATAAACTGTACTAATTGGCCCAACAAAAAATTCTAGAAAAAATTAGTAGATATATATATGAGTCTAGTTTCAGGAAAAATTTACGAATTGGATTTGAGTTTCGTAACTCGATATATGATTTTAAAGCGACTGTGATGCAGTTAGCCAGCTTGTCTGGAAATTTTAAAATGAATTGTATGAGCTGTTTAATTAATGAATTAAGTCCGTTAACACCTCGTGTTCGAATCCGGCAATGGTCTCGGGTACGGGGTGTTACAAATATTATTTGTACACATTTCCTTACCTAAATTTCACATTCGGCAACCACTTAATCAACTTAACAAATTTTCTATACTTCGAAACCACAAGTAAATATCATAATTTGTATCATTACATCGATTAAACTAAATCATGCATTAGCTTTTAGCACATTCGGCCATTAAAGAGACAACCCAATTAACATTCAAACCTTTTTAAGCTTAGATTTCCCAAAGCCGAATATCACATAAAAACCTTTAATACACATGCAAAGTTTACACTTTAACTAATTATACATATACTAATAAACCGAATATTATTTAAAAAACCATTTGAATTGTAACGCCCCACACCCGAGACCGTTTCTGGAGTCGAACACGAGGTGTTAACGAACTTAATTCATTTATTTTCACAGTTCATTTTAAAATTTCCAGACAAGCTGGCTAACTGCGTCACTGTCACCTTAAAAATCATATCTCGAGTTCCAAAACTTGAAAACTGATTCCATAAATTTTCCCTGAAACTAGACTCGTATATCCATCTATAAATTGTTTTCTAGAATTTTTGGTCAGGCCAATTAGTACAGTTTATTAGTTAAAGTCTCCCCTGTTTTAGGGTTCGACTACTCTGACCTTCATGCACTACGACTTAGATATCTCCCTGCACAGGGCTTCAATACTTATGCTGTTTGTCTCTAATGAAACTAGACTCAAAAAGGAATCTATGCATATAAATTATGACTTCTAATTATTTCTGGTTAATTTATGGTAACTTTCCAAAGTCAGAATAGGGGATCCAGTAACCGTTCTGGCCCTGTTTCACAAAAACCTAAACATCTCATAAAATACGGCTCATATGGTCATTTCGCTTCTTTCATATGAAAATAGACTCATCAAGGTTCGATTACATAATTTATTCATTATTTAATTACATTCCTACTATTTTTGGTGATTTTTCAAACTTACATCACTGCTGCTGTCAGCATCTATTTTAAGGTAGATTTTACCTATTTCATAATTTTCCATGAATCAACTAGCAAATTGACATACATTATTTTCAAGGGAAATCCCGATTAGCCATGACGTACGTAGCGCCAATAGGACCATGATCGGCCATTCCAATGGCTAGTCATTACCAAACATTTCCATACCACTTAGCAACCATATCACAAGACCATCTTAACTCATTTCTCATCTTGTTAACAAAAACATAGTAAAGCAAATCTTTATACACAATTATTATCAATTCATCCATCCACTAGGGACTTAGCCTAACGTTCAATAGCAACTCCTCCTTTATCAATTACGTATTCGGCAAGAACATGGTAACTTATACTACATCAATTTTAAGTACATAAATTACTCAAACATAATCAAATTCACATTCGGTCTTGGTACATAATAAGGTAGCCGATTCTTTTCCCTTAGCACCCAATGCTCATATATGCTCATTTGTATAGTTCAAACACTCATCTACCATTGTTCATCTAAATTTATCATAAAACAACAACCATCACCCTTATTAATTACCATAGTCGAAACCCTACTCATTCCCACAATCAAAAATTCAACATGGGTTACTAAAATAACTTGATACCTCATTCAAGATTAACCAAAATTTCAAGAATTAACATAACTTCTTACCTTAATGCTCACTTAAGATGACCTAATGCCTTTCTCCCATCTTCCTCTTTACATTCGGCCAAGAAGAAAGAAACTCAAGCTTTTTTTTTTTTTTCATCACCCTTCATTTCCTTATTTCAATTACTTTTTCCTTTTATTTATTTATTTATGTCATATAATATAAAGCTACTAACTAATAATTAATACATATTGCATGTATATAACCCATCATGGCCGGCCACTACTTGTCATAGGTGGAAATTTGACATGCAAACCCATTATTTTCATAACATGCACTAATAGATCCTTATAGATTAACCTATCACATTTCAAAAGTGTCACACATAAGTCCTATTAACTAAATTCACATGCAATTGACTAAAATCAAACATGAAATTTTCACACATGCATATATACACATAATAAGCATCAAATATGACGGTTAATTATTTTTGTGACTCGGTTTTGTGGTCCCGAAACCACTTTCCGACTAGGGTCAATTTAGGGCTGTCACATCATGAATGTTGTCTTTCCATGTGAATGGTCACATGATATAAACCCGGTCGCTTCGTGTTACGACCCAACTTGTCGACACCGAGATTGGGCTAAACTTGAGGGGTCCAAGTGCAAAATGAACTTTTTAATTTTAGTTTGTTAATTTGTTGCTGGAAAATAAGGACTTTGATTCATTTATTTTTAGTTATTTTAGTTATTTTAGTGGCTGTCTTTAATTATGCCATAGTTTGAACATCATTAATATGTTTTCTGCATTTAATAAAGTCATGCATTATGTAACTCCCATGTTAGTTAAGTTTTCATCATTAAATTAAGTCATGCATTAAGTAACTCACTTGTTCATTTAGTTTACCTTTTAAACCATGCATTTAAGCATCTTAGTTGTTAAATATGTTTGAGTTTATTTATATAAGTATGTTATTTAATTTAGCTGTTACTTTTTACTACATAAATGAAAGTAGTTTATTTTCATTTTAAATAAGGTGATTTGAGCTGCATGTTCATTAATAAATTTGTGTATGAGTGTTTATAGTGTGCTGATTCTTATGAGTGTCTTTAATGCTTAATTATCTACCTTGTAGGTGACTATTCATATGACTAATTGGCTCTTCAAGTTTTGGACATTTTTCAAGCCTTCAAAAGTCATCATGGTGGCTCTTCAAATGGTCCAAGAGTGTCTCTTCAAATCTGTTCAATTTTAAATCAGTCAAAGCTAGTTAATGAGCCAATTAAAGAGAAGAATGCATAAGTCTTTTGACATTCAGTTTAAGAGAGATGAAGGGACACCAAACAGCACATTAATGGTTCATTAAGTCAATTATAAAGTGAAGAGACATGACTAATGGCTTCCTTACATGACTTAAAAACAAAACTAAAGCTTGTAAAAACCTTAGTTAATTGCTGAAGGTGAAAGGTCACAAATAGGCATTCAAATAGTCATAATAGTGCCTATAAATAGATTGTAAGAAGACATTATTTTGGATAGAAAACTTTTGTACCTTTGATTAATGTTTATAATATTTTGTGAGTTTTTCAGCTCTCTTATTTTGTTTTAGACTGAATGTGACTTATCTAGCTTGCTAGTGGCATTATTCAGTTTCTTTCGAACTTATCACTCATTTTGAGTGTGGCGTTCTACCAAGTTTATATCTTTGGTTCCTACCTTTTTAGGTAATGGTTCAAGGTCTACCTTAAGCGACTTATAAGTCTTGGGTCAATACTCTACATAGTATTGGTTCATTCTTGTCCTTAAGTTGATCTATCCATCCTATCAAACACCTTAACTACTTTGTTTCTTTTTTAACCACTTTCACCATCATTCACTTAGCCCTTTGATTTTTTTTTGTTTCCCCAAAACACTCACTTAGCCAAATCCATCCATTGCTTAAACTAAAGAACAATACTTCTCCATTTTACGACTGGGCACCAAATATGACTCGAAACATCAACAACTGAGTTCGTATCATATGGTATTAGAGCTAGCTAAAATCAAGAAGTACGGACATTCGTGAAGTTTTGGAGTAAGTGTTTGAAAAAAAAGAAAAAAAATTCAAAAAATAAAAACTCAAATTTTTTTTTTGTGAATCAAAGTATTCCATTTGTATTTATCATTTGTAATTGAAAAAAAAAGGAATTTTGAAGTGATATAAAAAAAAGTCTTGAAAAGTTGCATTTTGTATTCCCGATTAGCAAATTCCCTTCTATTATCATCCAACCTTTTTCACACCACACTTAATAACCAAATATCTTTCTTTTCAGCCTACCCACACCTATTTTATCATTACCTTTGCATAACCTTTTTTGAAGCCGACCCTTAGGCTTGCTTATAAGTCTAATCGAGTCTTCTACGAATTTCGAGAGGCGAAATGAGTGATAAGAGGCACAAGAGTTAGTGAGAGCATTCAAGTGTAGAAAAAGTCGTAAAAGAGCGTAAACACTAGTGGAGTGCCATATTTTTTTTTTGCGAGTGAATAGTGAGGTTTGAAGTGAGGTTCAAATAAAATGTCTCTAAGTTTCGAAAGCAAAGTTGCTACTGTTGGTGGCTGGTTCAATCCAACATACCAAGCATCCAATCAAAGTGAAAGGCGACGCGTTCATAGAAACCGAGGCTTTAGAGAGCATGAACTTATTGATGGCGATTTGAAGAATCACAATTTAGCCATTCCACCATTTTAAGGTCGATCCGACCGAGAGGTATACCTTGAATGGGAAAAGAAGGTAGAATTGGTTTTTGAGTACCACGACTACTCGGAAAGTAAGAAAGTGAGGCCTGCAGCGAACAGTTTCTCCGATTATGCCATGACTTGGTGGGATCAGTTCACCACGAGTTGAAGGCAAAACAGAGAGTGCCCAATATCAACTTGGTCCAAAATGAAAGATGTGATGTGCAAGCTATTCCTTCCATCTTCCTACCATTTGGAGTAAAATTCTTCAAGCCAAAGGACAAAAATGAGATTGTCAAAGAGTTCCACGTCTAACGAATATGTTAGAAAAGACTCCTATCGAGATTCCTATTCAATAATCAAGCCGAAATAACTCAAGCTTTGAGTTTGAAGCCTATTATGGTGGCAAGTGAGAAGATTCAAGTAATTCAGCGTATACATCAAGATATTCATCCATGAAGATTCAATCTCAAAGAGATGATCATCTTTTATATGAAGACCTTTCCTCTTATTCTCAATGAAAGGCTTCTCATTTTGATGATTTCTTATTGTTGTCTTTCTTTTGTAATGAAATCAAAAAAGCAGGTGAAAAAGAAAAAAAGGAAGAAATAAAGCAAAAGGAAAAAGAGATCGAAAGAGAATAAAAAGAGATTGAGAGTGAAAAAGAAAGTGAAAAAGAAAAAAAGAGAGAGAGAATGCAAAAAGAGATCGAGAATATGAAAAAAACGAGTGGAAAAGATAAAAGTGAGCAAGAAGCGAGGAATGTCTTTACTAACCAACCTACGAGTTATCCTCGTATTACTTTTTCTTTTCAGGTTTTTAAAGACTCAAGTGACAAGTTTCAACTTCAGTACCTTCCTGATGAAAGACGATTCCATTTGATTGAAAAAGGTAAGAACATAGATGACCTTAGTCCACAAGCATCTAAAGGTAAGCAAGGTAAGGGTCTCATGTTATTTGAGTCGCAACAATTTCATATGAATGATGAGAAAGCTGGAAACCTAGTTGGTGAAAGAGCTCTTCGTCTTGATTTGGTTGACATTCATAATCCGATTGATGGTTTTATTTTACATATTGATATGAAGTGTTTTTCTGTTAATGAATATGACCTTGGCAAAATTGTTAAAAAAGAAAGACTAGATCAGCACAAAATTGGTCTATTGTGATAAAAAGTTGATATGTGAAATGTCTAATCTACTTGTGTGTAACAATGATTTGAACTTTCTGATTTTTTGTGTAAATCCCACATGTTTGAGTAAGTCTGTTTGAATGAGACTTAATATATATGATTGTTTGAATGTTTACAAGTTCACACCATCTTTGATTAACATGTGTGGATCATTGGAGACAAAGAAATTATTGTTGCAAGCTAGAATGAGAGACAAAAATCGTGTGTTCAAACCTGGAGTTTACTATTCTGAAATGTCTTTGAGAGAAAGCAAGCATCCGTAATTTTGTGTGACTAAATATGTGAACAATTTTTGCTTACTTGATGCCTTGTCTCTAAGTTTGAAAAGAAAACAAGTGAATTTTGTTGGATTGCGAAGTCCAAATCAAGTTTTTGATTTTCGAGACTATAACTGTAACACCCTATACCCGTAACCCACGCCAGGAGGAGTACAAGGCTTTACCTAACTTGATCTCATGCATACAACCAATCTCAAGTCATTGAAACTCAGACCAAACTTAAAACTTTTTCAATATCTACTTTAGACTTCTTATTATGGGCCTACGATCCCCAAATCGATCATTGAAAACTATTCGGAACCATTCCAAGTCCTTAAACCAACCTTAAGAAATTTACCTGTAAAATAGGGCACACGCCCATGTGACCATTTCGACATGGTCGTGCTGATGGCCCATGTGGCTCACACGGCTTTAGCACCCTGGGACACACCGGTGTCCCACACCCGTGTCCCACACCCATGTAGAATTAATTTCTAATTCACACCTACAGGGGTTTCCACGCAGCCAGACAGACGCTCGTGTCATTAGCCCGTGTCCCTCACACGGCCACGACACACCCATGTCCTAGCTCGTCTGTAAAAACATGGACATTCTATTTCTGATGTCAGCATGCTCATGATGTCACACGGCCAAGGCACACGCCCGTGTGTTAGGCCATGCCCTCCACACGTCTGAGACACACGGCTGTCTCTTTGCCTGTGTGTTTATTACCATGTATACTGACTTGAAATTTTTACGTGTAGGGGACACACGGCTGGACTACATGCCCAAGGGGTAGGCTCTATGTCACACACGACCTAGACACACACTCTTGTGCCTACCCGTATGGACAATATAAGGCTATTTACCTACCTATTTTCATACAAATGCCAACCAATATCAAAATGAGCACAATTTCTAGAATCCAACCAACCATATTAGACATTCATTCAACTATGATAATGCATCTTTTATAAATTCAAAATGAACGTTAGCCATCATTCAAAGCTTACTACAAATTGAAGGGTTTCCAACCCCAAGCCAACACATTTGGCTAATTCTCAAAGACACAAAATAATAAAGTCTAAATCCTATACATGCCATATTCAAAAATATAAATCCAACTATACTGAAAGCTTCAGTCGATAGTGTGATTGATATCTCTGACTTCTGGTACTCTTTTTACTCTTATAGCAATGCCAAATTCTCTCTATTTCACATATTTATCATTTATTTTAGAACTTGTGTAAAATGGTCCCTTTAGGTGTTTTCATGGTAACACCTTTCACAAAAGTTGTCTATTACACAAATAAGACTCATATTCTTCCATAAAATTTCAGAAAACACTCTAAATTCTCTCATGGCAAGACCCTATACCTTCAACCATTTTGCAAGATATAGCCTAATTTGAAAGCTCATGCTTCAAGGGTTTCAAAAATACAAAAATCATCAACAAAGGACATGAAAATCACTTACTTGTGAGTGCTTCAAGTTGCTGAAAATTTTAAGCTCTCAAACCCCCCTTTAATGGCCAATTTTTGGTGGAGAGAAGAGATGAGAAAGGGATGATATCATTCTTCTTTTATTTATTTCTATTTTAGTCAAAATAAGTTACCTAACCCACCAAATTTTGACAATTTAACTACCTTTGTCTCTTATGGCCGGCCAAGCAATCTCAATAGGGTCTAATTGCCCTTTAAAGACCCCCAATTTTGGTTAGGACTTTTTTACTTTATGCGATTTAGTCCTTTTTCGCAATTGGGCTCACAAACGTCAAAACTAACTCACTAAATTTTTCATGTACTATTATAAACGTGCTATTACTCCAAAATAATAATAAAATAATTTCTCTGACGTTAAATTTGTGGTCTCGAGACCACTATTCCAACTAGCCCCAAAATTGAGCTATTACATTTCTCCCTCATTAGGGATTTTCGTCCTCCAAAATCCTACTGGTGAATAATTTCGAGTACTGATCTCTCATAGTCTCCTCGGGTTCCCATATGGCTTCCTCGACTCCATGTCTACACCATAAAACTTTCACAAGTGCAATACTTTTATTTTTCAATTATTTGACTTCTCGGGCTAAAATCTTGACCGGCTCTTCACCATAAGTCATGTCTGGATGAATCTCAACCTCTGATGGCGTAATCACATGCAAAGGGTCTGATCTATATCGACGTAGCATGGACACATAAAACACATCGTGAATCTTTTCCAATTCTGGTGGCAAATCTAATCGATAGGCAACCGGTCTTACTCTCTCAATAACCTCATAAGGCCCTATAAAACGAGGACTCAGCTTGCCCTTTCTACCAAATCAGAGGACTTTCCTCCACGGGGACACTTTCAAAAATACCTTATCACCGACTTGAAATTCAATTTCCTTTCGTTTCATATTCACGTCGGATTTCTGTCTATCCGAGGTGGCCCTCAAGCAGTCACAAATTACTTTAACTTTCTCTTTAGTCTCTCTGACTAAATTGACCCTGTGAACTTAACTCTCTCTGAGCTCAGTCCAATATAAGGGCATTCGACACTTTCGCCCATACAAGGCCTCATAAGTTGCCATTTTCATACTTGTCTGATAACTGTTATTATAGGTGAATTAAACAAACGGTAGATACTTTTCCCAACTACCTTGGAACTCATGGATGCAACACCGTAACATGTCCTCTAATATCTGAATTACTCTCTCTAACTAATCGTCGATTTGCGGATGAAAAGTTGTGCTAAAACTCAACTTTTTTCTCAATGCCTCTTGTAATTTTTTTCAAAACCTCAAGGTAAATCTCGGGTCTCTATTTGAAATAATCGATATGAACACCTTGTGTAGTCTCACAATCTAGGAAACGTACAAGTTGGCTAATCTCTCAAGGGAGTAGTTGGTACACACAAGTATGAAGTGTGCTAACTTTGTTAGCCTATCCACAACAACCCAGACAACATCTTTTTTTGTTGGGGTTACCGGCAAACCCGTCACAAAATCCATAGTAATCCAATCCCACTTCCACTAAAGGACTATGATAGGCTGAAGTAGACCCAAAGGTACTTGGTGTTCAGCCTTTACTTGCTGACACACTAGGCACTTAGACACAAACTCTAAAATGTCTCATTTCATAACCAGTAGATTTTTTTAAGATCGTTGTACATTTTTACATTGCCCGAGTGGACGGACAAACAACCACTATGTGCCTCTCTTAGAATCTTTTGAATAAGCTCATTGTTTTCGGGTACACAAACTCTATCTTTGAACATTATACATCCATTGGTACCAATACAAAAATCTGATTCGATTCCCAATTCACACTGAGTTCTCTTCGCTTGCAATTTCTCATCACCTTTCTGAGCTTCACGAATCTCTTGAAGAAACATCGATCTAGCTCCCAACTCTACTAGAATTGAACCATCATTAGACAAAGCCATATTGACATTCATTGCTCTCAGCGCAAATAATGATTTTCTACTCAATGTATCGGCAACAACGTTCGCTTTCCCCGGGTGGTAGTCGATAATCAATTCGTAATCCTTTATTAGCTCTAATCATCGTCATTGCCTTAGGTTCAACTCCTTTTGAGTCATCAAGTACTTAAGGCTCTTGTGATCAGTGAACACCTTACACTTCGCGCCATAAAGATGGTGTGACAGCCCAAAATTGACCCTAGTCGGGATGTGGTTTCGGGACCACAAAACCGAGGCATAAAAATAATTTAAAATTTATTTTGATGCCTATAATATGTATGTGCTCATGTGTGACATTTTTGATGATTGATTTAGTGTTATAAAGGTGAATTTCACTAGAAGGGACTTAGTAGTGAACTTTGAAAGTACGATAGGGAAATGTGTGATGACTAATTAAAGCATGCATGCAAAACTATGGACTTGCATGTCAAATTTCCCCAAAACAAGCTAGTGGCCGGCCATGACATGGTTTATGGGCAAAGAAAACATGTTGAAACATGTTTTGTTAATGCTTGATGAATTAAATGATAAAATAATTAATGATGTTGGATGAGAAACAAAAAATAAAAAAATAGCTCATCCTTTCCCCATTGCCGTACAAGTGAAAGAAAAACAAAAAAAATTGTTCATCCTTGTTCTTTCCTTTTGGCCGAAAATACTAAGGAGGAGATAGGATTTTGCTTCATGCTTGGTTTAGAAGAGATCTAGAAGGAGATTTGGCTAAATTTGCATCAAGATTAAGGTATGTATGAGGTTGTGTTAGCAGTTTCATGCATGTTTTGGTTGCTAACTTGATGTGCATGTTAGCCATGGTTCAAATCCTTGTTATGCCATGGAAATGGCATTTGGCCAAAGTTGTTATTGTGTTAAAGCCATTGCATTCTAAATGTGAAGCTTGCTAATGATGCATGCAATGATGGATTGACTACTCTTGAAACTTCTTTGTACCAATTTTAAGTAAGACATTGAGTTTTTTGTTTAACCATGATTGAAGTTGAAAGGGCATGATTGTGATGTATTCGCCATGATGCATTCATGAGCATGGTTCATGCTTCTTGCATGTTAGTTAAAATTTGTGTTTTGGATGGCTATGGACACCTTGAAATTGACCTTGCACTTATATGTGTATATATGATTGCACATGATATTTTGATTGTGAAGAAAGTGATGAATATGTTGTTTAAAGAAGAAGTTTGTTGAAGAATGTGGTGAAATTTGCATGTACATTCGACCTAGTACACATATGATGTGAAAATCTTGCAATTTATTTTTGATTTTATGCAAGAATGACTAAGCATAATCGGCCACATGAGGGGAATTATTGTGCATGCATTCGGTTAGAGGCAAGCTTAATGATGCCTATTCTTGACTTAGGTAATCGGCTACCTTGTTGTGAGCTAAGGCCGAATGTGTGCGTAATTAAAGAAATTTGACTAAAGTGCTTAGTTATGTGATGTTGAATCAATGATATGTGTATTCGGCCAAGGCTAGCAAGCGAGACTTTAATAAATTGAATTTGTTTTAATTAGCTCAAGAGCTTAGAGGGCCACAATTGGATAAGGGGAAGGAAAAAGTGATCGAATAGCCGCCGTCAAAGCCGTTCGACAACATCCGAGGTAAGTCCTCAAGAAATGACCCTACTCGAATTATGTGAAATGAAAAATTGATGTGTAATGACTATTGATTTATGTGTGTATGAGTATTTGAATGATACCGGGCTAAGTTCAAGGCGATTATGCTAGTGATATGTTTGTGTTTGAGCCTTAGTAACTGAAAATGAAATATGAATGGGAAATGATTATTGATGTATATGTGTGCATGAGCAATTGAATGATATCCGGCTAAGTCCCAAGACATTTATGCTGGTAATTACATCCGGTTAAGACCGAAGACAATTGTGCTAGTGACTACATCCGGGCTAAGACCAAGGCATTTGTGCAAATTGTGAAATCCGGGTTAAGTCCCGAAGGCCTTTGTGCGGGTTACCATAACCGGGCTATGTCCGAAGGCGTTTGAGCAGTAGCTATATCCGGTTAAACTCGAAGGTATGTGATTTGAAAATTTTAAGCTTGCTGGAAAATTTTCAGCTAATACACTTGTGAAACTTCCCAATAACAAGGTATGTGTTGTGTGTGCTTCTGCGCTAGGAGTAAGAGCGTATGAATATTCGCTCCTATGATGGAACGAGTTATCGGCCTTAACGAAGCAGTTATTTGTGTATGAACATAAGAGTTGGGATGGTGAAGTAAGTATGATTATGTGAATGTGTATTAATGAAATGGTTCATTTGGCTATGTGAATGTAATGCTTTGGTTAAAGCTGATTTTATTGCTTGAGACTTACTAAGCATAAAAATGCTTACTCCGTTGCTTTGGCTCTCTGTTTTATAGATTTTGCTCGGTAGCAATCGGATTCGGGATCATTAAAGTCGAAGTCATCTACACTATCAAAGCCTGCATTTTGGTATAATTTTGGTTGAACTTTGAAATGGCATGTATAGGACTACCCTAATGTTGAAGGTCATGTACCTTTCGGTTTTGTGTAAGCTTGGATAGCCATGCGAAAATGGCTTATATACGTTTTTAGTATGATTCTATAATAGTTTGTATGATAATCATTATGGGGTATGAAATTTTTTGAAAGGATTAGCCATTGGAATGGTTAATCATAATCACACTTTGTGCTATGTGTGCAAAAAGGGCCATTTGAATCGTGGAAATCATGAAATAGGTAATGGTTACTTGGAAAACAGATGCTGGCAGCGGCAGTGGTGTGGTTTTGAAAAATCACCAAAATTTGTAGGAATGGTATTAAATAGTGAATAAATTATGTAAATTAACCTTAATGAGTCTACGTTCGTGTGGAATAAACGAAACGGTCATAGGAGTTACATGTTAAGAGATATTAAAGCTATTGTGAGATAGGGCCAGAACAGTTTCTGGGTCCCCTGTCTCAACTTTAAAAATTTATTATAAATTATCCAGAAAGAATTAGGAGTCATTCCTTATATGTACAGATTCCATTTTGAGTCTAGTTTCATTAGAAACAAACGACACCAGTATTAAAGCCCTGTACAGGGAGATATTCAAGTTGTAACGCGCGAAGGTCAGAGCAGTCGATCCCTGTAACATGGGTGACTTTAACTAATAAACTGTACCAATTGGCCCGACCAAAAATTCTAGAAATAAATCCATGGATGGATATATGAGTCTAAATTCAGGGAAAATTGACGGAATCAGTTTCTGAGTTTTTAAACTCGAGATATGATTTTTAAGGTGACAGTGACGCAGATTTCCAGCCTGTCTGGAGTGTCAAATTGGTGGGTGAAATATGTGGATTTGGCTTGTTAACCCCTCGTGTCCGACACCGGCGATGGTCTCGGGTTCGGGGTGTTACAATTTTATTGGTATCAGAGCCACGGTTTAGTCGATTCTAGGACTACCGTAATATGTTTGGGGTCTAGCTATACATGCCATTAAGTGATAAATTGATAGTGTGGAGATTTCTGACAATTTGAATTTGTGTTTGTTTATAGCAATGGATCCCGATCCCAATCGAGCAATAGCTGATGATGTGGAGAGTGTGGCGCTGCTCCGCGCAAGGGGCAAAGTCTTGGTAGACTCTCAACCTATGGCCACAATCCGAATGATGAGGCTAGGCAAGCCTTTTCTAGTGTGATGAATGATTGGTTCAACCAATACATTCGAACTAACACTACTGTTCCACAACCTCCATTCCCGACTAATGCAACCCCGCACCTACAATACCTCCGATGAATCGACCAAATAAGGTCAAGTAAGCCCTCAATCGACAGAATTAAGTAAACATGGGGCCACTGAATTCAAGGCTACGGATAGCGACGATGCCGAGCAAGCTGAATTTTGGTTGGATAACACTATCCGGTGCTCGATGAGCTATCTTGTACACCGATGAGTGCTTAAAGTGTACCATCTCCTTGCTACGCGATTCCGCCTATTATTGGTGGAGTACTCGACTTGTGGTGCCTAGAGAGCAAGTGACTTGGGAATTCTTTCAAACCGAGTTCGAAAAAGTATATCATCGAGATTCATCGACCAAAAGCGAAGGAATTTCTTGATCTTAAGCAAGGTTCTATGTCGCCATCGACTACGAACGAAAATTTGTGAGGCTTAGCCGATGACGCGAGAATGCATTTCGTCCGAAGCTATTATGTGTAAACGCTTCGAGGATGGGCTGAATGATGATATAAGGATGTTCGTTGGCATTCTCGAAATACGAGAGTTCGTAGTACTTGTTGAGCGAGCTTGTAAAGTCAAGAGCTTAGAAAGGAGAAACAAAAAGTTGATGTGGGAACCGGAGAATTCGAAAAGGTCCTCGGAAAGTCTCTTCAACAGCATCAAGAGATTTTGAGATGATGTGAGCCGGTCTAGAGGCGCGGGCTTTTCTAGACGAGGACGCGATCGACCCCTGTGACCACACGAGTCACTTGATCGCTGATGGTGGAAATGATCGCCGAGAGAGGCGGAGTGTCTGCGCATTGTGGCAAATGGCATTCGGGAGCTGTTGGTTCCGTGATCGCTCTCGCTATAAGTGTGGATCGGCCGACCACCTTATGAAGGATTGCCCGAGGTTGCTTGAACAAAATGTAAGTCGAGTGGAAACCCGGTGCTACCATCGCCGAGGTAGGCCACCTAGAAATGTGGGCAATGTTAGTGGCGGTCGAGAGGATCTAGAGATGCTACCATCGATCCGAGGCTCGTGCTCTGCTAGGACTTATGCCATATCTTGCACGCGAGGATCTTGCCTCACCGGATGTCATTACGGTACTTTCACTCTTTTCAATACTAATGTGATTGCTTTGATTGACCCGGTTCTACTCATTCTTATATATGTGAAACCTTAGCATCCAAAGAAGACTTTGCCTATTGAGTCTCTCGAGTTTGTAATTCGGTGTCAAACCCTTGGGTCATTACGTGCTTGTCAACAAAGTGTGCAAGAAAAGTCCCTTAGTGTTCCGAGGTTCTTGTTTTCCGCGGACTTGATGCTTTTGCCGTTCGATGAATTGACGTTATTCTTGGTTTGGATTGGTTGACCATGCACGATGCGGTTGTAAATTGCAAAAGCAAGACTATCAATTTGAGGTGAGCGAATAACGAGATAATTCGGGTTGAGTCTACGGACTTAAAGGGGTTACCGGTGTAATATCGCAATGTTGGCCCGGAAATATGTAAGAAAAGGGTGCAAGCGTACCTTGCGTATGTGCTCGATGACAAGGAATCGAAAAGAAACCCGAATCGATGCGGTGGTTTGTGAATACCGGATGTTTTCCACGAAGAATTGCCGGGTTTACCACTGTTCGGAAATAGAATTTGGCATCGAATTGGTACTGGTACCACTCCAATTTCGATAGCTCCGTATCGTATGGCACCAACGGAATTAAAGGAGTTGAAAGCTCAGTTGCAAGAATTGGTGGATAGAGGTTTTGCTCGCCCAAGTTTTTCACCTTGGGGTGCGCCAGTGTTGTTTGTGAAAAAGAAGGATGGAACCATGAGGCTATGCATCGACTATCGTCAGCTTAATAAAGCGACGATAAAGAACAAATATCCGTTACCACGTATCGATGACTTGTTCGATCAACTGAAGGGAGCCTCAGTGTTCTCGAAAATAGATTTGAGATCGGGCTATTATCAATTGCGAATTCGAGATTCGGACGTACCCAAGACTGCCTTCAGAACGAGATATGGTCACTATGAGTTCCTAGTGATGCCGTTTGGGCTTACTAATGCCCCTGCGGTATTTATGGATTTAATGAATCGGATCTTCGACCATATTTGGATCGATTCAGTAGTCGTGTTCATTGATGACATCTTGGTCTATTCAAGAAATGAGACCGAACATCTTTGAACACCGAGGTTAGTCTTGCAAATTTTATGGGATAAGCAATTATATGCTAAGTTCAGCAAGTGTGAGTTACGGTTAAGAGAGGTTAGCTTCTTGTGTCATGTGGTATCTGCATCGGGTATTCGAGTCGACCGAATAAAATTTCAGCCATACTTAATTGGAAGCCTCGAGAAATATTACGAGGTTCGAGCTTTTTGGGGCTTGCGGTTATTACCGACGATTTGTAAAAGGTTTCTCAACGATAGCCACACCGATGACGGTTACTCCAAAAGGATGTTAAGTTCGAATGGACGGAGAAATGTCGAAAAGTTTCGATCAATCGAAAACTTATTTGATGAAGCCCCAATTCTAGTGCAACCCGAATCGCAAAGAGTTTGTCATCTATAGTGACGCCTCCCTACTTGGGTTAGGTTGCGTATTGATGCAAGAAGGTCGAGTTGTGGCCTATGCGTCGAGGCAATTAAAGCCACACGAGAAAAATTATCCGACCCATGATCTCGAATTGGCTGCCATCGTATTCGCCTTGAAGATTTGGCGACATTACTTATTTGGTGAGAGGTGCCATGTGTACTCGGATCACAAAAGTCTCAAATATTTGATGACCCAAAGAGACTTAAATCTCGACAAAGACGTTGGCTCGAGCTGTTAAAGGATTATGAGCTGGTCATTGACTATCACCGGGAAAGGCGAATGTGGTTGCGGATGCCTTGAGTCGTAAATCATTATTCGCTTCTGAGCGATGAATGTGCACTTGTCCGTTCGATCCGCCAACGTGTTAGTAGCTGAATTGAAAGCCAAACCATTATTGATACATCAAATTTGTGAAGCTCAGAAGGTCGACGATGAGTTGGTTACAAAACGGGTCGAGTGTGTTCCGAACAAGGAATCGGAGTTTCAGATCGATGATGACGATTGTTTGAGGTTAAGAAGTCGTCTGTGTGTTCCAAGGAATTTGGAAATTATTTCGATAATTTTGAACGAAGCCCATTGTAGCCGAATGGCAATCCACCCGGGGAGTACGAAGATGTACAACGATTTGAAACGTCGATTTTGGTGGCATGGTATGAAACGAGACATCTCCGACTTTGTTTCGAGATGTTTGATATGTCAACAAGTGAAAGCGGAACATCAAGTGCCTTCAGGATTACTTCAGCCGATCACGATACCCGAGTGGAAATGGGATCGAGTCACAATGGACTTTGTGTCCGGACTGCCATTGTCAGCAAGTAAGAAGGATGCGATTTGGGTTGTTGTTGATAGATTGACTAAGTCGGCTCACTTTATCCCTGTGCGTACGGATTTTTCATTGGATAAACTAGCTGAATTGTACGCGTTTCTCAGTTGTGAGATTACACGGGTACCGATTTCTGTTGTGTCGGATAGAGATCCGAGGTTCACCTCGCGATTTTGGAAGAAATTGCAAGAAGCATTGGGTACCAAGTTGCATTTCAGCACCGCCTTTCACCCCCAAACCGATGGTCAATCCGAGCGGATAATTCAGATAATTGAGGATATGTTGAGATGTTGCATCCTCGAGTTTAGTGGTTCATGGGAACGGTACCTACCTTTGATTGAATTCGCCACAACAATAGTTTTCAATCAAGTATTAAGATGGCGCCTTACGAGGCTTTGTATGCGGGCGTAAATGCCGTACACCATTATTTTGGACCGAGCTCGGTGAAAACAAAATTTTGAGTGGATTTGATTAAAGATGCTAAACAGAAAGTAAAAGTAATCCGTGAAAGTCGAAAATAGCCTCCGATCGTCAAGTCGACGCGGATTTGAAACGAAAGGACATTGAGTATCGTGGGAGATAAAGTGTTTCTTAAAGTTTCGCAGTGGAAAAAGATACTCAAATTCGACCGTAAGGGCAAGTTGAGCCGAGATTCATTGGGCCGTCTGAAATCTCCGAACGAGTTGGCCCGATTATGTATCGTTTGATTTTGCCCCGAACTCGAAAAGATTCACAACATCTTCCATGTTTCAATGCTTCGACGCTATAGATCGATCCATCGCACGTGATTGATCCATCGAAGTTGAAATTCAAGCCAATATGAGTTATGAGGAAGAACCGATTCGTATCCCGCACGTGAAGTGAAAGAGTTGCGAAACAAGCGGGTTCCGCTAGTGAAAGTGTTATGGCTCAAACACGGGATAGAAGAAGCTACTTGGGAAACCGAGAACTCTATGAAAGAGCGATACCCAACCCTATTTACGGTAAGATTTTCGGGACGAAAATTTCTTAAGTGGGGAGAGTTGTGACACCCAAAATTGACCCTAGTCGGGATGTGGTTTCGGGACCACAAAACCGAGGCATAAAAATAATTTAAAATTTATTTTGATGCCTATAATATGTGTGTGCTCATGTGTGACATTTTGATGATTGATTTAGTGTTATAAAGGTGAATTTCACTAGAAGGGACTTAGTAGTGAACTTTGAAAGTACGATAGGAAATGTGTGATGACTAATTAAAGCATGCATGCAAAACTATGGACTTGCATGTCAAATTTCCCCAAAACAAGCTAGTGGCCGGCCATGACATGGTTTATGGGCAAAGAAAACATGTTGAAACATGTTTTGTTAATGCATGATGAATTAAATGATAAAATAATTAATGATGTTGGATGAGAAACAAAAAATCAAAAAATAGCTCATCCTTTCCCCATTGCCGTACAAGTGAAAGAAAAACAAAAAAAATTGTTCATCCTTGTTCTTTCCTTTTGGCCGAAAATACTAAGGGAGGAGATAGGATTTTTGCTTCATGCTTGGTTTAGAAGAGATCTAGAAGGAGATTTGGCTAAATTTGCATCAAGATTAAGGTATGTATGAGGTTGTGTTAGGAGTTTCATGCATGTTTTGGTTGCTAACTTGATGTGCATGTTAGCCATGGTTCAAATCCTTGTTATGCCATGGAAATGGCATTTGGCCAAAGTTGTTATTGTGTTAAAGCCATTACATTCTAAATGTGAAGCTTGCTAATGATGCATGCAATGATGGATTGACTACTCTTGAAACTTCTTTGTACCAATTTTAAGTAAGACATTGAGTTTTTTTGTTTAACCATGATTGAAGTTGAAAGGGGCATGATTGTGATGTATTCGCCATGATGCATTCATGAGCATGGTTCATGCTTCTTGCATGTTAGTTAAAATTTGTGTTTTGGATGGCTATGGACACCTTGAAATTGACCTTGCACTTATATGTGTATATATGATTGCACATGATATTTTGATTGTGAAGAAAGTGATGAATATGTTGTTTAAAGAAGAAGTTTGTTGAAGAATGTGGTGAAATTTGCATGTACATTCGCCTAGTACACATATGATGTGAAAATCTTGCAATTTATTTTTGATTTTATGCAAGAATGACTAAGCATAATCGGCCACATGAGGGGAATTATTGTGCATGCATTCGGTTAGAGGCAAGCTTAATGATGCCTATTCTTGACTTAGGTAATCGGCTACCTTGTTGTGAGCTAAGGCCGAATGTGTGCGTAATTAAAGAAATTTGACTAAAGTGCTTAGTTATGTGATGTTGAATCAATGATATGTGTATTCGCCAAGGCTAGCAAGCGAGACTTTAATAAATTGAATTTGTTTGAATTAGCTCAAGAGCTTAGAGGGCCACAATTGGATAAGGGAAGGAAAAAGTGATCGAATAGCCGTCAAAGCCGTTCGACAACATCCGAGGTAAGTCCTCAAGAAATGACCCTACTCGAATTATGTGAAATGAAAAATTGATGTGTAATGACTATTGATTTATGTGTGTATGAGTATTTGAATGATACCGGGCTAAGTTCAAGGCGATTATGCTAGTGATATGTTTGTGTTTGAGCCTTAGTAACGAAAATGAAATATGAATGGGAAATGATTATTGATGTATATGTGTGCATGAGCAATTGAATGATATCCGGCTAAGTCCCAAGACATTTATGCTGGTAATTACATCCGGTTAAGACCAAGGCAATTGTGCTAGTGACTACATCCGGCTAAGACCAATGCATTTGTGCAAATTGTGAAATCGGGTTAAGTCCGAAGGCCTTTGTGCGGGTTACCATAACGGGCTATGTCCGAAGGCGTTTGAACAAGTAGCTATATCCGGTTAAACTCGAAGGTATGTGATTTGAAAATTTTAAGCTTGCTGGAAAATTTTCAGCTAATGCACTTGTGAAACTTCCCAATAAAAAGGTATGTGTTGTGTGTGCTTGCTGCGCTAGGAGTAAGAGCGCATGAATATTCGCTCCTATGATGGAACGAGTTATCGGCCTTAATGAAGCCGTTATTTGTGTATGAACATAAGAGTTGGGATGGTGAAGTAAGTATGATTATGTGAATGTGTATTAATGAAATGATTCATTTGGCTATGTGAATGTAATGCTTTGGTTAAAGCTGATTTTATTGCTTGAGACTTACTAAGCATAAAAATGCTTACTCCGTTGCTTTGGCTCTCTGTTTTATAGATTTTGCTCGGTAGCAATCGGATTCGGGATCATTAAAGTCGAAGTCATCTACACTATCAAAGCCTCCATTTTGGTATAATTTTGGTTGAACTTTGAAATGGCATGTATAGGACTACCCTAATGTTGAAGGTCATGTACCTTTCGGTTTTGTGTAAGCTTGGATAGCCATGCTAAAATGGCTTATATACGTTTTAGTATGATTCTATAATAGTTTGTATGATAATCATTATGGGGTATGAAATTTTTGAAAGGATTAGCCATTGGAATGGTTAATCATAATCACACTTTGTGCTATGTGTGCAAAAAGGGCCATTTGAATCGTGGAAATCATGAAATAGGTAATGGTTACTTGAAAACAGATGCTGGCAGCAGCAGTGGTGTGGTTTTGAAAAATCACCAAAATTTGTAGGAATGGTATTAAATAGTGAATAAATTATGTAAATGAACCTTAATGAGTATACTTTCATGTGGAATAAACGAAACGGTCATAGGAGTTACATGTTAAGAGATATTAAAGCTATTGTGAGATAGGGCCAGAACGGTTTCTGGGTCCCCTGTCGCAACTTTACAAATTTATTATAAATTATCCAGAAAGAATTAGGAGTCATGACTTATATATAAAGATTCCATTTTGAGTCTAGTTTCATTAGAAACAAACGGCACCAGTATTAAAGCCCTGTACAGGGAGATATTCAAGTTGTAACGCACGAAGGTCAGACAGTCGATCCCTGTAACATGGGTGACTTTAACTAATAAACTGTACCAATTGGCCCGACCAAAAATTCTAGAAATAAATCCATGGATGGATATATGAGTCTAAATTCAGGGAAAATTTACAGAATTAGTTTCCGAGTTTTGAAACTCGAGATATGATTTTTAAGGTGACAGTGACGCAGATTTCCAGCCTGTCTGGAAATGTCAAATTGGTGGGTGAAATATGTGGATTTGGCTTGTTAACCCCTCGTGTCCGACACCGGCGATGGTCTCGGGTTCGGGGTGTTACAGATGGTGTCTCCAAAATTTCAACGCGATTACTATGGCAGCCAACTCTAAATTTTGCGTCGGGTATTTTTTTTCATGTGGCTTCAGCTGTCTTGAAGCATAAGCTATGACTTTACCTTATTGCATAAGCACACACCCCAAACCATTCAAGGAGGAGTCACTATATAACACAAACTCCTTGCCCAACTCTGGTTGCACTAACATTAGGCCTTTGGTCAACAAAGCCTTTAATTTCTCGAAACTCTATTGACACTTTTCTGTCCAATCAAACTTGACATCCTTGTGCAGTAGCCTTGTCATTGGCGCAGCTATCATAGAGAATCCGTTTACAAACCATCTGTAGTATCCAGCAAAACCTAAAAAGCTTCAGACCTCAGTCACATTCCTCGGCGGTTTCCACTTCACTATGACCAAGATCTTGCTTGGGTCAACTCTAATCCCATTACCCGACACAATGTGTCGTAGAAACCCAGCCTCATTAAGCCAAAATTCACTCTTACAGAACTTGGTGTACAATTTCTTGTCTCTCAAGGTTTGCAACACAACTCTTAGATGCTCTGTGTGCTTGCTCTCATCACGTGAATAAATCAGTATGTCATCAATAAAGACGACAACAAACTGATCCAGATATGGCCTCAAAATGCAGTTCATCAGATCCATAAAAACCCTCGGGGCATTAGTCAACCCAAAAGGCATAACGAGGAACTTATAATGCCCATATCTTGTCCGAAACACAGTCTTCGGCACATCTTACTCTTTAACCCTTAGCTGATAGTAGCCAGACTTCAAATCGATCTTGGAAAATACAGTGGCCCCTTTTAACTAATCAAACAGATAATCGATCCTTGGCAAAGGATATTTGTTCTTCACTATTACCTTGTTGAGCTGCCTATAGTCGATGCATAACCTCATCAATCCATCTTTCTTCTTCACAAAGAGTACTGAAGCACCCCACAGGGAAAAGCTCGGTCTCGTAAAACCCTTGTCCATTAACTCTTGCAACAGTGCTTTCAACTCCTTCAATTCTATTGGAGCCATCTTATACGGAGCAATTGAGATAGGTGCCGTTCCAGGGACCAACTCAATTTCAAAGTCGATTTCCCTCATTGGAGGTAATACAGGTAATTCCTCTAGAAATACATCTGTAAACTCACGAACCACTGGTACCGATTCAATCTTTAACTTAGACACTTGAGTATTCAGCACGAAAGCTAAGTAGGACTCATATCCATTTCTCAAATACTTCTCAGCAGTCAACGATGATATTATTACAGGCAGATTATCTGACTCCCTTGGCCCAACTCGAAGAACATTCCCGACTTTACATTTCAACTTAATTATCTTTTTCCCGCAGTCCACTACAACACTATGAGTAGTCAGCCAATTCATCCCAAGGATTACATCAAACTCATTAAACGGCAATAACATTAAGTTAGCCAGAAAACAATGACCTCTAAGTTTCAAAGGCAATTTCTACATACTTGGTCCACTAGTACATGTTTGCCTAAAAGATTGGACACTTTGATTACAAATTCAATGGATTCTACTAGCATGCTCATATGAGGTACCAATTCCATACAAATATAAGAGTGGGTAGATCCCAGGTCAATTAATGCAACAATAGATATATCATGGATAGATAAAGTACCCGTGATCACATCGGGAGACTCTTCCTCTTTGCGAGCACGAATAGCATAGGTCCTTGTATGTGCTCTACCCTAGAACCTCACTCTAGCATCTTTTGGCATGCCTCTACTGCTAGCCCCACTTCCGGGGTTCTTTTGTGGTCTACCCCTCAAAGGAGCACTACTTGCTTTCACATCTTGTCTTCTCTCTATCTCATCCAATTCGAGACAATCACGGATGAAGTGTTCCAATGATCCGCACTTGAAACAGCCCTTTTCATTCCCTCAACACTCGCCAAAATGGCACCTGCCACATTGCGAGCATTTTGGCCTATTTGGCCGAGTGCTACCAACACTTGCGACCGAATTGGTCTGGGCTCTAGAAGTTGTGTTCTGCCGGTTCTTGTTCTTATTCGAATACCCCACTGAAATGCTTGATCGGGTAGTGAACTCTCTCGATCTTTTGGATGAGGACTAATGTGATTTCCCCATCTATCTCTTCTTTACATCTCGCGACTCAAAAGCCATTTTCCTCCTTTCTTTAATCAACTCTTCGGCCTTACAGGCTCTTTCAACAAGTGCTACAAATTCCCGTAGCTCTAAGATGCCAACAAGCACTCGGATATCTTCATTGAGGCTTCCTCAAACCTCTTACACATGATGGCTTTTGTAGACACGTATTCCTACGCATACTTGCTAAGCCTCACAAACTCACGTTCATATTCCGTCACTGACATTCGGCCTTACTTTAGCTCTAGAAATTCTTTCCTCTTTTGGTCTATGAATCTTTGACTAATATACTTTTCCCGAAATTCCTCCTAGAAAAATTCCCACGTGATCTTCTCTCTTGGTACGATGGACACGAGAGTGTTCCACCACTAATAAGCCGAACTAGTAGAAGCGACACTGTACAGTTCATGCACTCTTTAGGTGTGCATGATAGTTCATCAAATACCCTAATGGTATTTTCTAGCCAAAACTCTGCTCTCTTTGAGTTATCATCTATGCTAGCCCGACATTCCTCGGCCCCTTGTTTCCGGATCTTGTCTACCGAAGGTTTTTCTCTTCTAAACATGTCCGTGCCTTGCGGAGCTACCAAGGCATACTGAAGAATCGGAGGAGGTGGGAGAGGTGGAGTGTTCGGATTCGCACGAACAAACTCCATGTACCAAGCATCCATCATCAGGAGGTAGGCTTCTCTAGCCCTTCCGCCTTGACCCATAGTTACGGGCTCACTCTCTACTTGCGCGATCCCTTCAGCGGGAGCCGTCGCATTACTTTTCACGTCATCCGCCGTGGTTCTATCAGGATTCATTTATTATATGAAAACATAATTTATAATCGTCAAAAATCATTACACTATCAATATACAATTATGGCATGTATAGCTAGACTCATACTCTCGCTAGGTTAGTCCTAGAATCGACTAAACCATAGCTCTGATACACTAAATGTAACACCCTATACCCGTAACCCACGCCGGGGAGGAGTACAAGGCATTACCTAACTTGATCTCATACATACGACCAATCTTAAGTCACCAAAACTCAGACCAAACTTAAAAATTTTTCAATATCTACTTTAGACTTCTTATTATGGGCCTACGAGGCCCAAATCAATCATTGAAAACTATTCAGAACCATTTCGGGTCCTTAAACCAGCCTTAAGAAATTTACCTTTAAAACAGGGTACACGCCCGTGCGGAAGAGTAACACGCCTGTGCGACCATTTCGACATGGTCGTGTTGATGGTCCGTGTGGCTCAAATGGCCTAAGCACCCTGGGACATGCCCGTATCCCACACCCGTGTAGAATTAATTTCTAATTCACACCTACAGGTGTTTTCACACGGCCAGACACACGCCCGTGTCATTGGCTCGTGTCCCTCACATGGCCACAAAATGCTCGTGTCCTAGCTAGTGTGCAAAAACAAAGACATTCTGTTTCTGACGTCAGCATGCTCATGATGTCACACAACCAAGGCACACGCCCGTGTGTTAGGTCGTGCCCTCCAAATGTCTAAGACACACGACCGTGTCTCTGCCTGTGTGTTTATTACCATGCATACTGACTTGAAATTTTTACGTGTAGGTGTGTCTCATATAGCCTAGACACATGCCCGTGTGCCTACCCGTGTGGACAATATAAGGCCATTTACCTAGCCTCATTGCCACCCTTACGTACCTATTTTCATACAAATGCCAACCAATACCAAAATGAGCGCAATTTTTATAATCCAATCAGCCATATTAGACATTCATTCAACCATGATAATGCATCTTTTATAAATTAAAAATGAATGTTAGCCATCATTCAAAACTTACTAAAAATTGAAGGGTTTCCAACCCCAAGCCAACACATTTGGCCAATTCTCAAAGACACAAAATAATAAAGTCTAAGTCCTATAAATACCATATTCAAAAATATAAACCCAACTATATCGAAAGCTTCAGTCAATAGTGTGATCGATATCTCTGACTTCTGGTAATCCTTGAGCTAGTTAGGCGGCACTGAAAGGAAATGGAAAGGAAAAGGAGTAAGCATAAAGCTTAGTAAGTTGCATATAAATAATTAGAAAACAACAATTTATCCATAATCAACATGCTCATAACACCCAAGTAGGCATAAGTGTAACTTACTCTTTACCATCAATACCGGTCACCTATTATATATATACTGAGCTCATATCTCATACGTACCAATTAGGTACCTGTACCATTCACAACACGGTTATACTTTCCTCATTAGTTTAAGAACATAATGTTCACCGTTGAACTATTTGGAACACTACCGGATATTCATTAAGCCTCAAACGTAGGTAAGGTGCCGATGCCATGTCCCAAACATGGTCTTACACTGACTCACATCTCAAGTCAATGCCATGTCCTAGACATGGACTTACACTGACTATCATCTCGTAGTCGATGCATGTCCCAAACATGTCTTACACTGGCTTACATTTCGACACCGGTGCATATCCCAGACATGTCTTACACTAGCTCTTGTCTAAATACTGATGCCATGTCCCAGACATTGTCTTACACTGGCTCTCATAATGTGGCCGATGCATGTCCCGAACACGTCTTACACTAGCCAACAATAACCCATATGCCACGGCATGAATATCCGATCTATTTCCTAGGTTCAAACAGGTACTCTACTATCTCTATTATCATCATACCATTTCAATTCCACAATCAAGCAATTTATGCTATATTAATTCAATAACAATTCAACACATACATTAGTAATATATTTGTATTATTTACATACAACTTACCTCGGATTACAAAATGAGACAACTAGTTGGTTTAGTCAATTTGCTTGGTTTTCCTCCGATCTAGGTTTAGATTTGGCAATTCTTGATCTAAAATATAAAAATGCACGCATTTAATCACTAAATAAAATTAAGCAATTAAAAATTCACATCTTTAGTAAAATGACCATTTTGCCCCTAGACTTTGGCAAAATGACCATTTTACCCCTATACTCGAAAATTGATTTTTATCAAATTTCTTCACATATTAAGCCTAGCTAAACTCTTTTTACTCTTATAGCATCCACAAATTCTCTCTATTTCACACGTTTATCATTCATTTTACAACTTGTGCAAAACGGTCCCTTTAGGTGTTTTCATGGTAACACCTTTCACAAAAATTGTCTATTACACAACTAAGACTCATATTCTTCCATAAAATTTTAGAAAACACCCTAAATGCTCTCATGGCAAAACTTTATACCTTCAACCATTTTGCAAGATATACCTCTTATTTGAAAGCTCATGCTTCAAGGGTCTCAAAAATACAAAAATCATCAACAAAAGACATGGAAATTACTTACTTGTGAGTGCTTCAAGTTGCCGAAAATTTTAAGCTCTTAAACCCCCCTTTCATGGCCAATTTTTAGTGGAGAAAAGAGATGAGAAAGGGATGATATCATCCTTCTTTTATTTTTTTATTTTTAGTCAAAATAAGTCACCTAACCTACCAAATTTTGACAATTTGACTACCTTTGTCTCCTATGGCTAGCCAGGCAATCTCAATAAGGTCTAATTTCCATTTAAAGACCCCCAATTTTGGTTCTCTAACTATTTGACACCTTTAGCTATCAATTTAGGACTTTTGCACTTTATATGATTTAGTTTTTTTTCGCAATTGGGCTCACAAACGTCAAATTTAACTCACCAAAATTTTTTATGTACTATTATAAACGTGCTATGATTCGAAAATAATAATAAAATAATTTCTCTGACTTTATATTTGTGGTCCCGAGACCTAAAATCGGGCTATTACAATAACCTTCAAAGACTTTGTGAATCCGGTTTGTTTCCATCGAAGAAGAAGGTAAGACTGATTTCTATTTTTGATCCTGGCATCTATTCTTATGTTCAATTTGTGAATAACATTTTAGCATGTTCCTTCGAGTTCATCATCCATGGTGTCACTAACCTCTTTCATTTTCGTGAGGGAAGATAAGCAACTAATCTGCTTCCTTTTCGAGTCTTGTGTATTTTTTAGGTTTATGACGATAAATTTTTTTTCGAGCAAATGGCCCGATTTGAGTACAAATCATCTTCAAGAGGGAGGGTATGATGCGAACCCAGTCGCATCATCTTACGACCCAACTTGTCGACACCGAGATTGGGCTAAACTCGAGGGGCCCAAGTGTTTGTCTTTAATTATGTCATTGTATGAACATCATTAATATGTGTTCTGCATTTAATAAGGTCATGCATTATGTAACTCCCATGTTAGTTAAGTTTGCACCATTAAATTAAGTCGTGCATTAAGTAACTCATTTGTTCATTTAGTTTACATTTTAAACCATGCATTTAAGCATCTTAGTTGTTAAATATTTTTGAGTTTGTTTATATATGTCTGTTATTTAATTTGGCTGTTACTTTTTACTACATAAATTAAAGTGTGTTTATTTTCATTTTAAATAAGGTGATTTGAGTTGCATGTTCATTAATAAATTTGTGTATGAGTGTTTATAGTGTGCTGATTTTTGTGAGTGTCTTTAATGCTTAATTATCTTCCTTGTAGGTGACTATTCATATGGCTAATTGGCTCTTCAAGTTTTGGACGTTTTTTAAGCCTCCAAAAGTCATCGTGATGCAAAGAGTGTCTCTTCAAATCTATTCAGTTTTAAAGCATCCAAAGCTAGTTAAAAAGACAATTAAAGAGATGAATGCACAAATCTTTTGACATTTAGTTTAAGGGAAATGAAGGGACACCAAATAGAACATTAAGGGTTCATTAAGTTAATTATAAAATGAAGAGACATGCCTTTTCATCCACACCAGAATCAAGTAAAGAGACATGACTAATGGCTTCCCTACATGACTTAAAAATAAAATAAAAGCTTGTAAAAACCTTAGTTAATTACTGAAGGTGAAAGGTCACAAATAGACATTCAAATAGTCATAATAGTGCTTATAAATAGATTGTAAGAAGATATTATTTTGGATAGAAAACTTTTGTTCCTTTGATTAATGTTTATAACATTTTGTGAATTTTTCAACTCTCTTATTTCGTTTTAGACTTAGCGTGACTTATCTAGCTTGCTAATGGCGTCATTCTGTTTCTTTTGAACTTATCACTCATTCCGAGTGTGGTGTTCTACCAAATTTATACCTTTGGTTCCTACCTTTTTAGGTAACGGGTCAAGGTCCAGCTTAAGCGACTTATAAGTCTCAGGTCAATACTCTACATAGTATTGGTTCATTCTTGTCCTTAAGTTGATCTATCCATCCTATCCAGCACCTTAACTACTTTGTTTCTTTGTTAACCACTTTCACCATCATTCACTTAGCCTTTTGAATTTTTTTTTGTTTCTCAAAAACACTTACTTAGCCAAATCCATCCATTGCTTAAACTAAAGAACAATACTTCTCCATTTTACGATTGGGCAACAAATACGACTCGAGACATCTACAACCGAGTTCGCATCATCACATGTACCAGCATTGAAAGCTTGAATCTTGATTATTCCAAAAGTTTCTTATGTACATGCATTCCGCAAGATGAAGAGTCATCCTTGGTTCACTAAATAGTCACCTATATCACATATAAATAAATATCACTTTAGGCACAATTCCATACCATAATTTGGCAAGGATCCTAAACTAGGACACACATGCATAAAAATCTAGATATATCACAAGATGGAAACACTCAAAGGTATATGAGCAAATGACACACTTAACACATGCATATATATATATATATATAAAGCAAATGACAATACCTCACATGCATATAATTATGAGCTTATAACATGGATAACATAGGAAACTCACAAATATGATGCAAACAAAAACTATGGAATTAAATTTTGAAACAAAACTTAATTAAAAGCCTTTAAAATCGGCCCATCTGAAACAACAACTTTCATTTTGCACTTGGGCCCTTCGCATTTGGCCCAATCTCTATATCTGCGAATGGCGTCTTAACATGATGTGACCGGAATCACATCATTCCCTCCCTCTAGAAGACGATTTGTCCTCAAATTGGGCCATTTGCTTGAGAAAAACATTTGTTGATCATGATGCCTTAAATTGCAATTTTATTTCATTAAGTTGATAATAACTTTTTAAGGAACCTGGAAAACATCTAGACAAAATAGTTAGAAGTGACTAGTTCTTTCAATTCATCAACTACACGGAATTGAGATAATTTCAAGTTGATGCAATTTGTGTAGACATGATAAATATCAAGGTTTTTTTTTTTCAAATTTTGTAAACTCAAATCAACCTTGGGATCAAACACAAAGTTTTGCCTTTTCTATTTTATCACAAATCTCAAACTTGGTTTTTGATGACAACGGTGCAATATCAAGCAATCGAACATTATTTACAAAATTATGCAACATAAAACTCGATACTCACATCCCTTTATCAATGGAACAAAATAAGTATCTCCAGGATTAAAAACTCAATTTTGATCACTTGTTCTAAAATGCAACAAAAGTTTCTCTTTCACCAACAATTCATGCATACTAATCAAATGAGAATTAGGTATACAAACATTCAAACAACCAAACCTCTCAAGGCACAAAGATTTAAAGAATTCACGTAACCATCATAATCAAACAATTTAAGCTTTTTACGTGAAAATTATTTATCACACACAATCAAATTTTGTATACATCGATTTATTACATTGACAACAATAGAATTACCAACACAATACATATCATAAGAAAAACTCTTCATGACACTACTTGAGACAAAATCATCAACAACAATCAAAGAATGACAATTAACCAAAACAATGTGAGGAGATCATTCAAAAACTAAGTTACTGACATTTTTATCAACAACATTCAAAATAGACTGTCGTGATTTAATTGCTAAAGATTCCTTACCTTGCTTGCCTTTAAGCACTTTTGGATTAATTTCACTTTTGATCTTACCTTTCCTAATAAAAGAGAACCGTTTCTCAGAAGTGCTGTAATGAGGTTAGAACTCATCAAATGCATCTTTGGAAACCTAAAATGAAGAGACAATATGAGGACAACTCACATGTTGGTTAGTAAGAACATTTTTCACCTTTTCACTTGTTTCTTTTTCAATTTCACTTTCTTTTCCAACAATTTCACTCGTATCACTCACACTTTATTTTATTTCTTTAATCTCAATTTCATTCCTCTCATTCTCGTTTTCCATTTTTTTCCATTTTCATTCTCAAACTCTTTCAATTTTCTTTTCTCGTTCACATTCTTTTTATTTCTCTTTTTCTCTCATTTCTTTTTTTTTTCTTTCAATTTCTACACTAGCTTTTAACTTCATTTGATCTTCAAATATTTGTTTGGAAGTTAAAGATACAAGTGTGATGAATTTTCCTCGAAATACAAAGGAAAATGATTAGAATTCACATCATACTTGGCTTGACAATTAAATTGCAAAGGTTGACCCAAAATAATGTGGCTTTCTTGTATGGGCACCACTTCACACCAAACTTCACTGTGGTACTTGCCCATAGAGAATAGAACTAAAACTTGCTTGGTCACTTTTTTGCACTTATTGAACCACTGAAGATGGCAAGGTTGTGGATGTTCCGTTATGAGCAGGTTCATTTTATTAACCATGTAAGTGCTCGAGATGTTAGCACAAATATCGCCATTGATGATAAGACTTCATACATTGCCGTAGACATGACAATGCATTTGGAACAAGTTTTCTCGTAAGCTTCCATCGTGGGTACTAACATTTGTAGCCTTTCTCATAACTAAATTTTATACTAACATAATTTATTTTCCACACAAACAAAACGATTAGAACAAAAAGAAATCAAGATGATAGAAATGTATCTTACCACAAAACCTCGCAAGTTCACTCTGAAGGAAATCAATCCACTCATGTTTACATACAAATTCGACTTTTTCCACTCGAATTATCTCATGCACTCTTGCCTTTTTCCACTCGTAGTTCCTCTCATGGTGTTTTTAAAAGAACTAGGAGAAGATTTTCAACTTTTTGAATGCTTGTGGCAAGAATTTGGGTTAAAAGATGAAAAAGAGATGGTAAGGGTATTTTGGTAATTTGATAAATTTTTTTATTTTTTCACAAAAAAATTCAAAAAAATGAAAATGGGTTTTTAAGGGTTTTTAGAGGAAATTTTGGTGTAGGGGTAAAATGGTAACTTTTTAGGTAAAATTTTTTTCAGTTTTGTGAAAATTCACCAAATGGTGTAAAAGATGCTTCGAAATACGAATCTAACAAAATTTTTCTTGATGGGTCTTCAGACTATTTATTATTTTAGTCTTACTCATCCTTTTTCTTCTTTTTTCACGAATTTATATTTTTTCACTTCAAAATTTTTTTCAACATGAAAAATAAATATAAATACGAACCGTAATCAAGAATCCTAAGCTCTGATACCAAATTATGCAATTTATCGAGCTTTAAGTGTTTGGAAAATGGCTTGAATGAAGGATCATCTTGAATAGGTTTAAAGGATGGTGGAAACCGTGATCTGAAGCACTTGAATGTTTTATAGAATTGACGTTATAGAGGAACCCGACCCTTGTAAATTTGACAAACACTCAAATCTTCGTTTGGAAAAAGTCGCCATAACGAGATGATAAGACAAATGGTGAACACCACAAATTCGTAAAGTTTAATAAGTTTGGTAGTTCGGTTAAGAACCAGGAGAGAAACAATTCTCACAAAATAAGCTTTATATTCAAGAAAGATGTCTTCTCTTTACAATTACTTGGTTTAGGCTATTTATAGAACAAAAGGTAACTAGAGGGCCATATTCGACCATTAAAGCATACATGAGTATGTGCCCTACAATGTATAAGGAGATACTTGAATGGTTGGATGCATAGAATGATCGAAAGGTCATATTCATCTTCCATGGATGTTCATGAATGTCTTAGGTGCATAAAGAAACTAGTTGATCTCCTATTTGGAAGTGCATGTTTGAGCAAATTCATTCCCTTTATGTAGATGTATGTATGATCACTTTTAATGCTGCCGCTTTAATGCAAGCTTCCCTCATTGCTATACATGAACTAGTAAGGATCATGCATTCTTCATTAAATCTTGCATTAATACTTTGGATGTGCATGAATAGTTGCATGCATCTTTAGGTTCATTCATCTAGCAAGTGCATGTATCATGAATGTAGTTTTTCCATGTGAATGGTCACATGTACCAATATTGAAAGCTTGGTTCTTGATTATTCTAGAAGCTTCTTATATGCATGCATTCCGCAAGATGAAGAGTCATCCTTGGCCAACCAAATAGTCACCTATATCACATATAAATAGACATCACTTTAGGCACAATTCCATACCATAATTTGGTAAGGATCCTAGACTAGGACACACACACAAAAATCAAGATTTATCACATTATGGAAACACTCATAGGCATATGAACAAATGACACACTTAACACACGCATATATATATAAAACGAATGACAATATCCTACATGCATATAATTATGAACTTATAACACGAATAACATATGAAACTCATAAATAAGATACAAGCAAAAACTATGGAGTTAAAATTGAAAACAAAACTTAATTAAAATCCTCTAAAACCGGCCCATCCTGAATGACAATTGTCATTTTGCATTTGGGCCTTTCACGTTTGGCCCAATCTTGATATTTTTGAATGGCATCGTAACATGATGTGACCGAAATCACATCAGTAGAAGCCCAGTGTGTAACTCGACCCACAAAAAAAGAATTTCCTTAGAACATATATAAATGTAAATACCAACAAAAATTTTACTTATAATGTTCACACATACGAATACTGTGACGCCCCAAACTCGACCGAGATGGACTGACTCTAACTCAGTACATCAAATTAGCCTTTGAGGTGACTTTTCATTTAAAACTTTAAATGAACCACACCAACCAACCATACACACCATTCAATTGCAAAATATTTCATATAGGAAAATAGACCTAAGTGCATGCTTTTCTAAATTAATCATTTCATTCACACAATCAAAATGTATATAGTGTACCTTAATACTCGACAGTCTCCCTTAGCTAAAAAACTTTTGTTAGTTCATTTAATTAACATAACATTAAGCAAGTAATAAAACCATCCAATCAAGCAAGCAATTATAACATTAAAAAATCGCCCCACCAAAAAAACAAATAGTCCCTAAACCCTTGGAACGGCTTACATTGCCTTCACTTCGAAGCTTAAAACCTCAACATGTATACTTAAAGAAAATGCCTTGCAATGGACCACCAATTTGCCACCCACCTCGTTAACCTAGGAACTATTTATCTACAAGGTAAAATAAAGGGGTGAGCTTGGGAAAACTCAGTGAGTACACTTGCATACAACACAAATAAATATACACACTAGACATGCTAGGATTTAAACATATTTTAACAATTCACATATAACACAATTTTCATACTTAACACAGAGATATATTGGTAAATTGTGAATATGAAACATAGTAAAATTATATACTCATTGGATAAAGGAATCTCCAAAACACACCACATGACTCATAAAGTCATATATTATCTCCATGTAAGTGTAGCACGCATGCTCACACTCTCTAAACACACCACGCTATCTACGGTGAATGGAGCTATGTTCGACATTCCCTTATCTCTCCAACGCTATTTCCAGGCCACAATGCCCAACACATAATAAAAAGGGGTGAGTACTCACAATCCTATGGCATGCAACTGTATCTAATGGTTCCATAAAGTCACAATGCCAACATATCTCTTTTAACACATTCATAATATTCAGTAAATAGGGCTCGCAATTAAGTAGAACTCACACAATATAGCACAGTTAGCAATTCACATTTCACAATTCACAATTCACAAATAATATAACTTCCATGCAACATATATTGCACTCATTCACATATCATTCATGACATAGCTCACATAAATAATTGGTCACATATTTTATTTAGCATAGGACACGCAATAGCTTAGTTTACGTACAATACAACTCAAAACCTCACAATACACAATTTGACAAATTAATATAGTTTGCCACAATAATATAATTCACTAATTAACACAGTTTACAGTATAACACAATACACCAATATAATTGGTTCGCACTACATTTGAGCTTGCACTTAGCATTTCATGATAATATAATTTTGCACTAATCAAAATTCGCAATATCATAAATCTCATAATTCACCTATGGGTTCGTGCATGCACAAATATGCATTATCAATAAAATTTGTATGTTATAAAAGTCCAAATTATATTATTTATTCTTATATCCATTAAGTAAATATTACAAAATCATATACAAATATATATTATATATACATATTTATTTAGTGACAGTTGTCACTTCAAATTTTAAGCATACATTAAAAGCCCCACAAATTTATATATCATATAAAATCATACCCATAATTATATATATTGTATACAATAAAGCCATGCATATATATACATTAAATTATATATATAACATCAAAATCCATTAACATATATTATATCAAACAAAGCCATGCATATGTATAATATATGTATAATCACCCACGCATATATATGTACATATATACAACCCACTCATTTATATATTATAGATAACACACGCACATATATATTTATGTATATTACCAACTCCCCATTTATATATTATATATATAACACCCACTAATATATATATAATGTATACAAAATAAAGCCCATGTATATATATTATAAGTTTATGCATTTTGCACTATTAAAATCATACAGTGAATATACTCAACAATTCAATCAAAATTGCAAGGATTTGCATAAGGAAGAAGTCAAGGTTCACATATCATAAGTGGGGGTTTGCATGCCACACTTCAACTCTCTAGATTTTGCAATTCATGCTAAAACATGACATACAAATTCACTCACCTATAGCTCACCACGGCTTGTCGAAATAGATAACTTTTTGCTTACCTTTGTCCTGGTCTGTTGAGACTCCACCAACGTTTTCAGCTTTGTACAAATATATACATATTAATAAGCATTCAAAAACAATCTAACTTATCTCTTTGTATTCATACAATGGCTCTCCACTTACACATGCTTATTCGGCCTATTTTGTAAAATCTATTTTACTTAATTTCTTCTTTTTCTAAATTTAATTAAATCCTTAATTTCTACCTCCTAATCCCCTAACTTGAGCCTAATTATAGATCTAGGCCGATAATTCAACTCTATTTTACTAGATACTACTTTTCTCGAAAATCTATTGTTCATCCTCATTCTCAAAAGAAAACCATATAATTCATGCAATTATTTAAAGATTTTTGATAAATTGAATTTGTAAACCCCTTAATCACGTGAAAATATACTAAAAATCATTTTAAAAACAGCTCATAGCTCTTTATTATGAGATTCACCAATTTTTTATGCAAAAAAAACTTTAAAACCATGGATTTATAATTTTCGTACATAGATTTATGAAAATTCAAATTAAAAACACCTAATAAAATTTTAATACATAAGGAAATAATACATTTACCTTTAACTCGAAAAGGTCCACGAATTTGTACCAATTGAGCAAAAGCGAGCTAAGCTTAAGTGAGAAATTAGAGAAGAAATAGTGCTTTTCTTGCAAAATTGAAGGAATAGGGAGTGTTTTGGATGCCAAGAAAATATAAGAAATGCAGAAAATATGAGAAAAAACTTTCAGATTTATATCTAACAAAATTTTAAAATGAAAAAAAAAGGAGAGAAAAATGGGATGGTAGTGGCTTTTTATAGCCTAACTAACTTTTTTTAAAAAAAATTGGGCTATTTGCCTCTAGGTCCTTCCTATTTCTCCCTTGTTCTAATAGCTCTTCTTTTTAATTACTAGTCTTAATTTATACAATTAACCTTTACTTTAACCACTACTCAAAATTAGTTTCTATTAATTATTTTTTTAATGCCCCGATTATTAATACCATAATTATTTAATTTAATTATTTTATTTTTATTATTAAAAATTATTTATTTTATCCTACTTTAATTCCTATTACACAAAATCCGATTTTTCTCTCAAACTTATAATCTAATGTCCAATTCTACTAACTCGATTTTCGGGATGTGACAAATATCTTATCATAATGACACAATACCAAAAACATATATGAAATCAGAATATCATATTTTGAGAACATATATCATATCAAAATTTCATATCATATCAGAACAAATCTTACCCCCATCCACTACACACCAACTCTTTCCAACCAATCACACCAATAGGACTACATGAGCCCATCTATTCAATTACGGGTTGTGGTGGTATGCCACTCATAATGGTGCAGTTGAGCTATCAAACATATATTCTGGTTTAGCTGCCAAAATTGCAATAATATTACCTGAAACACTTCCTCCATCATCAAAACCCACCCAAATGCACATGCAAAATCATAATAACATACGTACATATCACATAGTCAATCAGATATCATATCAAAACAAATCAAAAAATATAGATGTCACATATGCTTTACAAAAATAGTCATGCTTTCAAAAATTACCCATATATATATTATATATATAACTCATATATCAAACGTAACAACACATATACCTCATTTCGGTTCTTTTTTAAGCAAACTGGACCACGTGAAGGGTTTAATTAAAAATTATAGATTAAATTAGCCCTAAATAAAAACCTCAAAAAAAATGGGCCACACGCCCGTATGGTTTCTCTTGACCCAGATGACCAGCCCGTGATTCCTACACGACCTACTTGACTTTCCCGTGTAATCGCACACGCCCGTGTGCCCCACATGACCTACCTAATTTTCCCATGTAATCCCATACGCCCGTGTGCCCTACACGGCTAGCCACACGGCCAGCCACATAACCCTGTGCACACACAATCTGCGACATGGGCTACCACACGGTCGTGTGACGAGAACAATTTCAAATTTCTTGGGTTTTTTTCCATATTTTCCAGATTTATTCACGGGGGTTTCGGGTTAGAAATACACACCTAATTGTTTTCCAGTGCTGACTCAAAAGCAACATGACCAACTTTTATTACGACACCAAAAGAACAGATTAAAGCCAAAATATCAAGTAATCTAATATAATTTCAATGAACTCAAAACGTTCATTCGGCTAAAATTGCTAGAAAAATTAACCCTCACCTAGAAGCAATTACTAAGGTACCCAATTTGTCAGGAGAGATTTATGTAGCTCACGATCCTCCCCTAATAGAAATCCCCCCAAAAAATCATCAAAGCGAAATCGAAGCAACAAGAATTCCTCGAATAAAACCTTACCAAAAGGACATCTTTTTTTTTTTACTAATAAAAATAATGACAAAGAATGTAATAGCTCGTTTTTCAATGGTGTCGAAAATAGTAGTTTTGGGGTCACCATTTGACGAGTAAGTTCTTAAATATTATTATTTAATATTTACGAGTCAAACATGGTTTTGAAAAGGTTTTTGATATAGTGATTTATGTTATACAAGCGAGTTCCTAAGTTCAAGCGGTATGACCCTAAGGTCAAATGGTTTTAGAAAATTAGGTATCGGGACCTCGTTTCTATAAACTGAGCCGTAAATATTTATAAAAATATTTACGGAGTGTCATTAAAGTGGTATTATATTTTCGTTGAAAAATTTTAACGTTTCAATAGTTAATTAATTAAAAAGGACTAAATCGTAAAATATGTAAAATTTGATCACTATTTGATTTGAGTGATTAAATGGTTAATTGAATAAATGAAAAGGGACTTAAATGGTAATTAGACCATTCAAGAGGTTAGTGGAAAAATATGGATATGAATTTGGTGTTTTATTTATTTATTATCCAAGGGTAAAATGTTGATTTAATAATTGATTAGAATAAATAAAACCAAAATGTTTTATCATCAACTTAATGTCTTCTTCACCTATTTTGAACGGAGAAAAACTCCATGAAAGCCCTTGAAGTTTCGGCTTACCTTTTGATGATGCATATAAGTCAATTTTAGTCCCGTTTTCAATAATTTTTATGTTTTTTAGATCGTTGCAACTAGGTCCAGCTAGCCCGTAGCTTAGATTTTGAAACAGTTAAAGATTGTGAATGTTTCATCGATGAATTTAGTGATTTTTGAAGTTAAATGATGAATTTGAAATATTAATTGGTATTTAAAAATATTTTTAAGTGATTTTTGATTAATTTTTTGATGAGGTACTAAATTGTTAAAATAGTAAAAGTATAAGGATTTGATGTGAAATTTCTACCATAATGTGCTGTATTGGATGCCATGAGTATTCATCTAGGCTAAATTATGGGTAAAAATGGTTAATTTGCATGTTTTAGGCTCATGGACTAAATTGAATAAAAGTAAAACTTTAGGGGTAATTTTGTAAGAATGTAAAAATGACTATATTGTATAAAACACATTATTTTACTGTTTAAATTAATAGAGTGAATGAATTATTAATTTAGATCCAGATCGAGTGGAAAATTCAGGAGAATAAAAAATTACCAAAATGCCCCTGTACTTTGACATATCTGCAATTTAGCCAGGTAAGTTTGTATGAACTACAAACACTTAAATGTGAGTTAAATTGACTATTTGATGTGTTATTCTATTGTAAATTAATTAATATATAGATGTTATTATGCAATTTATTATGTCATGAAAGGATAGAAATTCAACGATGTATGACGACTATCGAGCCCCGTTTGAACTTTAAGAATTTGTAGTATACAAATGACATGTCATTTGGGTTTACATGATTTAGGTTCTGGTCCTGAACATCCTACGAATGGCTAAGGTCTGGCATGTGTTGCAGATACTCCACAGCTCATGTGAGCAGCATCGTGTAGCTACGTTCCAACCCACAGCTCATGTGAGCAGGCCCATTTTCACAGCTCGTGTGAGCATATATGTATAGGAATTGACGGATTACAATTATATGAGTTAGTACACTTTGTATGAGCTATCCCGGGTATCCAACAGTATTAAAAAAGGTTCAACGGGCATGAATTGGAAAGGAAACGGTAAATATTCAATATGATCAAATACAGGTATATATGAAATACATTGAAATGATGAGATACATGGAGAGCATGTTATGTTATGAATGATGTTATATACAATTGAATCATATTCAAGTATAATGGTTATCCATGTTGAATTCATATGAAATATGTTCAAGTATGCTAACATGTATGGTTGGATTGTATAATGTTTACTTATAAAGTTATGCAATGAAATGATAAGTGCCCAAATGAAAATATGTTTATGTTCATGAATGAGTGGTAAAGTTTAAATTATATAATTTCTTATGAAATGGTTTATCATGTGGTTAATTCAAAAAGAGCTATTTATAAATGCACCAACTTGTGCCTAAGGTTGATGATATGCTTATGTCTTGTGTGTTATGCAAATGAGATGGATGTGGAAAGGTAATGAAATAGTAAGTTCATACTTGAAGTGTAAAATAATGAAAAAAAGAATGGTGAGTTGAATTGATGTTGTTATTAAAGCTAAAGATAGTAAATGCAATGGAAAGTAATGAAATGCAAAAGAAGATAATAAAATTTGAAAGGGTTAAAAGTTTTATAAAATCCTACTATGCTAGGGATGATATGTATATGTGATGCTGTAGATTTATTCACTTTGTGAGTTGTTGAATATGGTTTCATAAATCTTGTGGTATTGGTACAGGATTATTCTGGATATGAATAAATTTCATATTAGAAATGGATTGATATGACTAATGTTTATACAAGCTTACTAAGCATTCTTTGCTTACATAGTTGTTTTTCCTTTACTTTTTAGATTATCGAAAGCTCGATCAGGGTGGAAATTAGTCGGAGATCCATCACATTATCCATCAATTTTATTGATAGATTTCTATGCTTTGTTCACGATTATAATGGCATGTATAGGTGGACTTATGGTTAATGATTAGTTGAATGTAAATTGATGAGTTTGGTATATATATGTCATTTTGGTTAATGATTATGGCATGAAATTTTGCCTTGGATTTGCAGTACTTAAGGTACTCTTGATATCTTGTTGGTTGTGGTTAATATGGTTAAATTGGTGTATGTTTTAAAATAACCAAAATTGGTATGGGTTATTGTATCTTGAAATGGCCAAAATGGTGTGGTTGTTATGTATCAATTATGTTATGTTTTGATATGAAAATAAGTTATGTTATGTATCAATTATGTTATGTTTTGATATGAAAATAAGTTAAGTTATGATTATTTAAATATGCACATGTATAGGTGTATTTATTTGATAATATTGTCATTTGTTTTAGCTTGTATTTATGGTATTTTAGGTGATGAAATGGTGCTATGTTTGCATGTATATATTTGGCCTTGTAGTGGTTGTCATTTTGGATTTTTATGGTTTTTAAATGATGGAAGATGGAATGGTAGTTAAAACTATATGTTATGAGTTGTTCTTTGATATGCTTGAATGTTGTTACTTGATATATTGGTTATAGTTGACATATGGGCTAATGTTTAGTCGATGGATATTAGATGACCAATTGGATAATTAGAGTGTGGATTTGATATGTGAATATGGAGGTAAATGTTGGTATGAATTTGGTTACAAGTTAGTTGTTTTGTGTCTAAATTATACAACTATAAAGTACTTGTTGGTTATTGTGATTGAGATGCCCTTTGGGCATATTGATTTTATGAACATATACCATGTTGTTTTAGCTTGATTATGCATGTAACATCCCAAGTTAAGGCCTAGTCAGAACAGTGGTTTTGAGACCACAAATCTGAGATAGAAATAATCATTTTATGGATGTTACGAGGTCCATGATATATATGCATACCTGTGTGAAAATACCGATGATAAATTTTACCGATAAGGTGTCCAATTGAGTTATTAGGACAAAATTGCAATAAGTGAAAAACATGTGTTCTAGTTGATTTAAGGGCTTAATTGTGATGAGATTTCAAATTTGAAGTCTTTATTTGGCAATTAGACCATTATATGTCATTATGAAAAAAAATAGACATAGGAGGGATAAAATATCAAAGTTATAATGGAAGGGCATTTTGGTCCATTGGTTAATAAAAGAATTAAAAGGGAAAAATAGTCAAAATTTGTGTCCATCTTCATCCTCCTTGGTCGAATTTCACAAGAAGCCATAGCTAGGGTTTCTTTCATCTTTCAAGCTCAAAGTGAGTGCATTCTAGCCCCGTTTTTAATGTTCTTTATATTTTTGAAATCCTCGTAGTTCGATTTAGCTATTTCTACCTTTAATTTGAGCTAGGGTTCATGTTCAAAAACATACCCATGAATGACATACTTGTGCTTTGATGTCTAATGGAAGAATATGGAGGTTTGAGGTGTGATAAACAAATTTTATTAGGTGGTTTTTGGGGAATTGATTAAAAGGACCTAATTGTAAAAGTTGTAAAAACTATGTGTAAATATGTGAATAAATGAAAAATGTGGGGTGGTATAAGAGGGAAAATGATTCGACTAGGCTTGAATAATGAGAAAACGGGTACTTTTCATTTTATGAGCCTAGGGGCAGTTTTGTAATTTTGTAAAATTTTAGGGGCAAAATTTTAATTTTTCCATATCGTGATTTTTGGACTGAAAGAAATAATGCATGTATTAAATAAGATAAATATGCTATTATAGATCAAGAGGGACAAGGGATAACCTTTACCGAGGAAAAGGCAAGGTTGAGGACTAAATCTCAAATTTTCCATATTTTGCACCGAGGTAAGTTGTGTGTAAGTAATTCAACAACTCCAGTATTATGTATCTAATATTTGACATTATATGATACATGTATGTAGGCCTTAATGAAATTGACTTGTGATGATCCAATGGAAGTTTAGTGACAGCCTCGTGTCTCGGAAGCCCAGGTGACCCTAAGGAATATTTAGGACTTGGATGTCGTGACACCGTGCTAAATATTCCTGTGTAAGACCATGTCCTGGACATGGCATCGACGATGATATATGTGCCTGTGTAAGACCATGTTTGGGACATGACATCAACGATGATATGTGTGCCAGTGTAAGACAATGTCTGGGACATGGCATCAATGATGATATGTGGATTCATGTAAGACCATGTCAGGTACATGACATTTATACTTTATTTGGTGTATGACAATCCCACGTTCCCTTTAGTATTCCGGTGGTTCAATGGGCCATTCAAGATGTTGGGTTAAGAAGTGGAGTGATATGAGTAAGAATGTACGGTACATGTATGTACGTAAACCTCATGAGTATTGAACTCGATTCATGACGGGAAATTTAGCATGAGTAGAAAGAAGTAAGATAAGCTTGATGTTTAAGGGCATTTGATTTCAATTTTGACTACGTTCATGTGTTTAGCATGATATTGTGGTGATAATTGATAATATGGTTATTCCATGAATATCTTGACTTATGTTGTTTATTATATACATGCAACTTACTAAGCCTTGTGCTTACCCTTCTCTCCTTTCCCTTTTCTTTTAGCATCATCAAGCTAGCTTGGGGATTGTGGATGTTGGAGCTTGAGTTACACTATCAATAAATATTCTGGGGTATAATTAGTTTACTACATTTAAGTATGGTATGTATAGGGGACTTAGTATTTCATTATATGTGTCATATTTGTTAGACAAAGTGATGGCTCCTTTTGGTATTTTATTCCATTTTGTATATGGTCATGAAATATGGGTCATATTGATTATTGGGTCGAAATCCTTAAATATTGTTACTTGCATGAGATGTGTTATTACTTTTGTGGTGTGTGCCAAATGGTTGATGTGGAATTTATGCTTGATGGATAAATGATGCCCATTGGTATGATCACTATATTAATATAGGTAAAAAAATGTATCGGATGAACTTAACAAGTCAAGGTGTCCCAATTAGGTAAACTTGATATGTATTTATCATGCATGAGTTAAAGCTATGGATGTCTAAGTAACCCTTTTATGCCATGTCAACCACCCATTGGCATGTGACTGTGTGTTGGGTTGTTAAGGGTGACAATAGGGCTTGGAAAATAGCCTCAAAGTTGTCCACATGGGTAGACATACAGGCATATGTCTAGGCTGTGTGTGACACACGGTCAGCCCCATGGGTGCGTAGTCCAGGCGTGTGTCCCTACACCCTGGTTTTACAAGTCACTATGCATGGTAGTAAACACACGGGCATAGACACGGCCATGTGTCTCAGCAGTGCGGAAGACACGACCTTAGGACATGGGCATGTGCCTAGGCCGTGTGAATTCTACACCTTAAATGTGAAAATTAAATTCACCACACGGCCTAGCACATGGGCGTGTGACTTGGCCGTGTGATATTAAATTTATGCTGATGTTATAAACAGAGAGTTACACGGCCTGGGGACACTGGCGTGTCAAGGGCACACGAGCGTGTCCTTGTGTCCATATAGGCTTGTGACCCTATTTTAAGAAATTTTTTTTGAAGTTCATGGTTTAGTCTTGAACTGCCCCTGATGTATATTTTGGGCCTCGTAGGCCCATATAAGGGACGATATGCATGTTCTTAAATAAATTTTAAATTTAAACAAAATTTTATGGCCCGGTTTTACATAGTAGTGTATGTTCAAGTTCGATAATGCCTCGTATCCTATCCCGGCGTTGGATACGGGTAAGGGGTGTTACATTTATTGGGATTAGAGCTACGGTTTAGTTATTTTTAGACTACTAGCGAGTGTGGAAGTCTAGCTATAGATGCCATACGTGTATTATGATACTGTGACAACTCCTAACATTTGAAATTGTGTTTTATATAATAAATGGATACTGAACGAGCAGTTGCTGATGATGTAGAAAGTAATGCGCCAGTTCCCGTCGAAGGAGCAGTGCCAGCTGATAGTAGATCCAATATGATTAGTAGAGGAGAAGGAGGTAGAGAAGCCTTTCTCCACATGATGAATAATTGGCGCACCTAGTTTGTTTGGGCAAACCCAGGTGTTCAACCCCCCCTCCCTCCTATTCCTTAGCCTACCCCTGTAGCTCCCCAAGTTGTTGAGTCAGTGAGAAGGGAAAGGCCTCCGGTTGATCGAATTAGAAAGCAAAGAGCTGAAGAGTTTCAAGCTAACATTGATGATAATCTGAAAATAGCAGAGTTTTGGCTAGAGAACACAGTCTGAGTCTTTGATGAGTTTTCATGCACACCGGAGGAGTGCATTTTGTGTGTGGTATTGCTTCTAAGAGATTCTGCTTACCAGTGGTGGAATACCTTCGCGCCAGTTGTGCCGAGGGAGAAAGTGATTTGGGAGTTTTTCGAAGAGGAATTTCGCAAGAAGTATATCATTCAAAGGTTTATGGATCAAAAAATAAAGGAGTTCCTTGAGTTGAAACAGGGTAAAATGATAGTTACCGAGTATGAACGTGAGTTTGTGAGGCTTAGCAAATACACTCAGGAATGTGTATCTATCGAAACCATCTTGTGTAAAAGGTTTGAGGACAAGAACGAAGACATCTGATTGTTGATTGGCATCCTAATGTTGAAAGAGTTTGTAGTCATGGTCGAAAGAGCATGCAAGGTTGAAGAATTGGCAAAAAAAAAGAGGAAAGCTGATTTGGTGTCTTGAGACTTGAAGAAGAGGCAACTTGAAAAATATTTTCAATCTTCATCTAAGAAGTTAAGAGAGTTTACTACTCGATCTAATGCCTCTACTGGGTATTCGAGCAAGAATAGGAGTAAACAATACACAGTTTCGAAAGCTCAGACTACCTCAATTGCCATTGTTGGGAATGCTCGACCCGATAGACTAGGATGTCCCCAATGTGTTAGCACCACTTTGGCGAGTGTTAAGGGAACGATAGAACTTGTTTTAAGTGTGGTTCCCCTGATCACTTTGTTAGGGACTACAACGAGAGGACGAAAAGAAGAAATCCCTAAGGAACAAGGTCAGATAGTACTGCTAATAAGGGAAAACCTCAGAAGAATTTGGGTAGTGGAACGAATAGTAAAGGTGCACCTAGAAAGTCTGCTGTGAGACCGGAGGGCAGGGCACCTGCTAGGACCTATGCCATTCGCGCTCGCGAAGAGGCCTTATCTGCTGATGTAATTACGGGTACATTTTCTATCTATGAAACTCCTATTGTTGCTTTGATTGATCTGGGTTCTACCCATTCGTATATTTGCATGAAGTTATTGTCTAGTATAAACTTGTTTGTTGAACCTACAAACTCGTAGTAATGGTGTCAAACCCATTAGGCAAGTATCTGTTAGTTGATAAAGTGTGTAAAAATTGCCTTTTAATAATTATAGGTCATTGTTTCCCAGCTAATCTTATTCTATTATCGTTCGATGAATATGATGTAATTGTTGGTATGGATTGGTTGACCACTCATGATGTGGTAGTGAATTGTGGAAGAAAGTTTATCGAACTGAAATGTGAGAATGGTAATGTAACACCCCGAACCCGAGACCGTCGCCGGAGTCGAACACGAGGTGTTAACAGACTTCAAACCACTTATTGAGAATTTTCCAGACAAGCTGCCAATCTGTGTACTAGTCGCTTCAAAAATCATAACTTGAGTTTTACAACTCGAAAATCAGTTTCGTAATTTTTCCCTGAAACTAGACTCATATGTCCATCTACAGATTTTTTTCTAGAATTTTTGGTCAATCCAATTAGTATATTTTATTAGTTAAAGTCTCCCATGTTACAGGGGTCGACTACACTGACCATCGTGTGTTACAACTGGAATAACTCCCTGTGTAGGGATTCAATACTGATTCCGTTTGTTTCTATAGAAGCTAGACTCAAAGAGAAATTTATACATATGTGGTATGACTCCTAATTATCTCTGGCTAATTTATAATGAATTTTTAAAGTCGGAACAGGGAATCCAGAAACCGTTCTGGCCCTGTCTCACGAAATCTTGGATATCTCTTAAAATACAGCTCATATGGTCGTTTCGTTTCATCCATATGAAAATAGACCCATCAAGCTTCGAGTACGTAATTTTTTAGCTATTAATTCCACTTCTACTATTTTTAGTGATTTTTCGATCTCATATCACTGCTGCCATCCGCAACAGTTACTGCGATGAGACTATGCCAATTTCATGAATCCTTCCTTAGCCTTACTAATCATCCATCATACGTGACACAAATTATGGCCATCTTATCAAAATTAAGGTTTCTAAGACTCATGGCTATAGATTCTAGCATCCCACTCAAACGACCACATAGGCCATTTTCACATGGCTTAAAGTTTACAACCCAAAATTTAACAAAACAAAATAGCCCATACATGCCAAATGTTCTCCTAAGTTGACTAAGAAGACAATACCAAAAATTGCTCACGGTGTGATGACTTTGTTGTGATTACGAACACCCAAAAGGAGACGAGTCCAAGAAACCTAAAATGGGTGACAAGAAAACACCGAGTGAGTTTATAACTCGAAGAAGTCATAAGCATTCCACAACCATCCATTAATACAATTATCATAAAATGAAATAATGAAACAAAGCCAAGTGTTCCACCATACCGAACTATACCATAGTTCCTTAGATCTTCGGATCAATCTCATACCAAGTCATACATTTACATTTCATATACTGTTCAATAGGATATTTGAAGCAATTTCCATACATCATTCCATTTCCGCAACAATCATGCAATCAAATGAACTTTCATCTATTCCACGATACCTTATTTACGGAATGCAATTGAAATCATCACATAGATTTAAATCTTACCAACTCCACCCGAGCATGAACATAGCATCTATTAGCCATGACCTCAAGGTACTTACTCTTTCCGCTGTCCATACTCATCTTGATGAAGTCACGCCTCCATATAAATGTTCAATCGGAGATATGTGTAGAGTTCGCACACATAGTGCTTAATACTCAATCATGCACACTTAGTGCCATGTGATTCAAGCCCGCACACATAGTGCCATATAGTCCAAACTCGCACACTTAGTGCCATACATTACAAGCTCGCACACTCAAGTGCCAATCTAGTCCCCAGACACATCTATTTCTCGCACACTTAGTGCCAAGCAAACTTCCTACACATTTCACTATCTCTTTTACGTTCAACAATATCATCTTTTCATACACATACATTTGTATATATTTCATCTCATTAAACACAATTGCATAGATATTACAATCATTTAAGCAATATCAAATATATGCTTAATGACTTACCTTGTGTTGGGTAAAATAGTCCAAGTCGGCTACTCGATGACCTTCGTCTTTCCCTTGCTTGATTCTCCTTCTTTAACTCCTTGAGCTTAATCAATAAATCAACTAGTTTAACCCTCTTGCTAAACATTCATAATTCAATTACACATGCATATGTATGTTTGTATATTCGCAACCATCCTCACTTATTACCCATTTGGTCAACAATCTAAGCCAAGATAAGGCTTCAATATGGTTGCCTCTAACCGAATACATGCACACCAATCTACTTCCTTTGGCGAATATGCATGTCTATGTTGAGGCCAATTTTACACTTAATACTACACAAAAAACAGCATACATTTTCCTAATTAACGCATTACATATTGTAGCTCTATACACATCTCTCATTTATTTCATAACCAAACAACATCACAAGCAAATATACACCTTGAGATAGTATATATGTCATACCAATACATCATGTGCAACATATATGCATGTAGGTGCAAGGTAGAATCTCAAATTGATTATAACTATCCCATATATTTTCATCATGGCGAATGTTCCTTCCACACCATTTACCATCACAAAGCATGGATTTCATCATCCAACTTACAAGCTTACAATGTCATGAAGTTTAATCTCATAGTATCTATCAAACTCTCACTCAAAAGTGTTAAAAGAATATTCAAAATCATCAATCCACCATCACATGCACCATTACAAAGTTTCACTTTTAGCATGCAAATGATGTCAACACAATCTCACCTTAGCGAATATCATCTCCATGACATAGTGAGGATTTGAACCATGGCTAGTTAGAACTCAAGCTAACTACTAAAATATACATGAATCTCATGGCAAAACATCAAACTTACCTTAATCTCAACACAAGTATGGCCAAACCTCCTCCTAATCTCCCTCCAAACCAAGCATGAAGCAAGACCCTTCCTTCTTCCTTAGAATTTCAGCTCAAAGAAAGTGAAAAAATTTTTCTCCTCTTTTCCTCTACTCACGGCAATGGGGGAGAAGCCTTCACACATTTTTTTCTTTCTTTATCACCCATACTTATTTGTTTATTGTTTCTCCCTAATGCACCAACAAAACATGTTTCATGACATGTTTAGCCCATACACCCTTGTCATGGCGGCCATTAGCTAATAAATGGGAAGTTGACATGCAAACCCCTCATTTTGCATGCATGATCAACTAGTCATTACACATTTCCCCTCATACTTTTAAAGTTTACTACTATGTCCTTTCTAGTGAAATTCACATTTATAACTCTAAATTAAAGCATCAAAAATGTCACACATGAGTTAACACATATTATAGGCATCAAAATAAATATCAAATTATTTTTTTTATGCCTCGGTTTTGTGGTCTCGAAACCAAATTCCGACTAGGGTCGTTTTAAGGCTGTCACAGGTAATGTTCTTCGGGTTGAACTAGATGAATTAAATGGCATGCGTGCAGTGATTTCTTCCATGTCTACTCAGAGATGTATAAGAAAGGGGTACGAAGCTTACCTCGCTTTTGTGCTGAACACTAAAGAGTCTGAGTTAAAGATTGAGTCGGTACGGGTAGTATATGAATATCCGGATGTGTTTCTGAAAGAATTTTCGGGGTTACCTCCTATTAGGGAAGTAGAGTTTGGCATTGATTTGACTCCTGGTACTGCGCCTATTTTGATTGCCATGTATAGGATGGCCCCAACAAAATTAAAAGAGTTGAAGGTCCAGTTATAAGAGTTAACTGATAAGGGTTTCACGAGACCGAACTTTTCACCTTGGGGTGCTCCTGTGTTATTTTTGAAAAAGAAAGATGGTTCGATAAGACTATGTATAGATTATCAACAGCTCAAAAAGGTGATAATAAAGAACAAGTATCTTTTGCCAAGGATTGATGATCTATTTGATCAATTGAAGGGAGCTGCAGTATTTTCAAAGATAAACTTGAGGTTCGACTACTATCAATTACGGGTTAAAGAATCAAATGTGCCTAAGCCTACTTTCAGAACGAGGTATAGCCATTACAAATTCCTCGTTATGCCATTTGGGTTAACAAATGCTTCTGTGGTGTTTTTGGATTTAATGAATAGAATATTTTAGCCTTATTTGGATAAATTTGTTGTGGTATTCATCGATGATATTTTGATTTATTTAAGAGATGAGGCAGAGCATGCTGGGAACTTGAGAACTATTTTGTAGACTTTGAGGGACAAACAGTTGTATACCAAGTTCGGTAAAAGCAAACTTTGATTTCGTGTCGTTGGGTTTTTAGGACATATTGTTTTGGGAGACGGCATTAGAGTTAACCCGAGTAATATTTCAGCCATTGTTCATTGGAAACCACCGAAGAATGTGACAGAGGTCAAAAGCTTTTTAGGCTTGGCCGGTTATTACAGACGGTTTGTTAAAGGATTTTCAATGATTGCCACTCTAATGATGAAGTTGTTACAAAAGGATGTTAAGTTCGAATGGACAGAGAAGTGCCAACAGAGTTTTGGGAAACTGAAAGCATTGTTGATTGAAGCTCTAGTGTTAGTTAAACCTGAGTCGGGAAAGGAGTTCATAATCTTCAATGATGCATCCTTGAATGGTTTGGGATGCGTGCTTATGCAGGAAGGTAAAGTGATAGCCTATGCATCTAGACAACTGAAACCGTATGAGAAAAATTACTCGACACATGATTTAGAGCTAGCCGCCATTGTGTTTGTATTAAAGATTTGGAGACACCATTTGTATGGTGAGACTTGCCGAATATTCACTGATCACAAGAGTTTAAAATACCTGATGACCCAAAAAAGATTTAAATCTTAGGCAACGGAGATGTTTAGAGTTGATAAAAGATTATGAGTTAATATTTGACTATCATCTGGGAAATGCGAATGTGGTCGTCCATGCCCTAAGTAGAAAATCCTTATTTGCTTAGAGAGCCATGGATGCTCAGTTAGCCTTATCAGATGATGGTGCTATCGTAGCGGAGTTAAGAGCTAGGCCGATATTCCTTCAAGAAATTTGTGAAGCTTAGAGTAACGACAATGAATTGCAAGCCAAGAGAACTTAGTGTGAGTTGGGTTTTAAATTCAATTTTTAGGTTCATTCCTATGGTTGCTTGATGTTCTGAGATAGAATTTGTGTTCCTAAAGACATCGAGTTGATTCATAAGATTTTGAAGGCACATAATGGTCGTCTGCCAATTCACCTCGGTAGTACTGAAATGTACTACGACTTGAAGAAAATATATTGGTGGAATGGTATGAAGAGAGATATTTATGAGTTTGTTGCGGGATGCTTAATTTGACAACAACTAAAATCTGAGCACCAAGTGCCTTCAGGATTACTACAGCCTATCATGGTTCCCGAGTGGAAAAGGGACCGAATTACCATGGATTTTATATAGGGCTTACCTTTGACACCGAGCAAGAAAGATGTAGTGTGGGTTGTTGTTTATCGATTGACAAATTCGGCTCATTTTATCCCGATACGTACCGACTACTCTCTTGATAAACTGGCTGAGCTATATATTTCTAAAACTGTGAGACTTCATGGAATACACTTATCGATCATATCGGATAGAAATTCGAGGTTTATGTCACGATTTTGGAAAAGGTTACTAGAAGCCTTGGGCACGAGGTTGAGTTTTAGTACCGCTTTCCATCAACAAACCGGTGGTCAATTCGAGAGAGTGATTCAAACCTTGGAAGACATGTTGAAATGTTGTGTTCTAGAATTCCAAGGTAGTTGGGAAAAATACTTACCTTTGGTTGAGTTTGCCTATAACAATAGTTTTCAAACAAGTTTAAAAATGGTACTCTATGAAGCGTTGTATGGCTGGAAGCGTCGAACTCCTTTGTATTGGATAGAGCTCAAGGAAAGTAAATTGCACGGGGTTGACTTGGTTAAGGAACTGAAGACAAATTGAAAGTAATTAAAGATTGTTTAAGAGCGACATCGGATAGACAAAAGTCTTATGCGGATTTGAAAAGAAAAGAAATTGAGTTTCAAGTGGGTGATAAGGTATTTTTGAAAGTATCCCAATGGAAAAAGGTTCTGAGATTCGGTAGGAAGTGCAAGTTAAGTCTTTGTTTCATAGGACCTTACGAGATCACCGAAAGGATAAGACCGGTAGCTTATCGATTGGCTTTGCTACCAAAATTGGAAAAGATCCATGATGTATTCCACGTGTTTATGTTGCACCGTTATAGATCGGACCCCTCACATTTGATATCACCGTCATAAGTTGAGATTCAACCAGACATGACTTATGGTGAAGAGCAGATCAAGATCATGGATTGGGAAGTCAAATAGTTGAGAAGCAAGAATATTGCCTTAGTAAAACTGTTATGGCATTGGCATGGGATAGAGAAGGTTGCATGGAAGCCTGAGGAAGCCATGAGAAATTAATACCCACACTTGTTTACCAGTAAAGTTTTCAGGGACGAAATTCCCTAGGGGAGAATTGTAACATCCAAAATTAAGGCCTAGTCAGAATAGTGGTTTGAGACCACAAATTCGAGATAGAAATAATTATTTTATGGATGTTACAAGGTCCATGATATATATGCATGCCTGTGTGAAAATATCGATGATAAATTTTATCGATAAGGTGTCCAATGAGTTATTAGGACTAAATTGCAATAAGTGAAAAACATGTGTTCTAGTTGATTTAAGGGCTTAATTGTGATGAGAGTTTAAATTTGAAGTCCTTATTTGGCAATTAGACTATTATATGTCATTATGGACAAAATGGACATAGGAGGGATAAAATATCAAAGTTATAATGGAAGGGCATTTTGGTCTGTTGGTTAATAAAAAAATTAAAAGGGAAAAATAGTCAAAATTTGTATCCATCTTCATCCTCCTTGGCCGAATTTCATAAGAAGCCATAGCTAGGGTTTCTTTCATCTTTCAAGCTCAAAGTAAGTACATTCTAGCCCCGTTTTTAATGTTATTTATATTTTTGAAAACCTTGTAGCTCGATTTAGCTATTTCTACCTTTAATTTGAGCTAGGGTTCATGTTCAAAAACATACCCATGAATGACATGTTTGTGCTTTGATGTCTAATGGAAGAATATGGAGGTCTGAGGTGTGATAAACAACTTTTACTGGGTGGTTTTTGGTGAAATTGATAAAAAGGACCTAATTGTAAAAGTTGTAGAAACTATGTATAAATGTGTGAATAAATGAAAAATATGGGTTGGTATTGTAACATCCTGAAATAGGGTCTAAACAGAATAGTGGTTGCAAAACCACGAATTCGAGATCAAAAAAATTTATTCCGATTAAGTTTTAAGGTTTATTCATTGATTGAATAATTATGTGAAAATTTCGTGAAGAAATTTTATGTATAAGTGCCTAATTTGATAATTAGGACTAAATTGTAAAATTGGCAAAATGTGTGTTCTAGATAATAAAAGGGATTTAATTGAAATGAGTTCTTAAAGTGGAGGTCCTTATTCAGAATTAGACCATTAAATTTAAGTTTGGACAAAAATGGGCAAGAATAGGACAAATTTGAAAGAAAAGCCTTTAAGGGCATTTTGGTCATTTAGTAATTAAAAGAATTAAAAAGGGAAAATAAAACCAAAATTGGTCCATCTTCTTCATGGAGGCCGAATATAGCATGGGGGAAGCCATGGCTAGGGTTTCCAAGCTTTTCAAGCTCAATAGTAAGTCCGTTCTAGCCTCGTTTTTAATGTTCTTTACGTTTTTGGAGTCCTGGTAACTTGATTTAGCTTATTCTAGCAATAATTCATGCTAGGGTTCATAGTTGGAAAAATACTCATAGGTTAAATGTGTTTATTTTGATGTTTTATGGTAAAATATGAAGCTTGAAATTATGTTAAACAACTTTTGCAAAGCGATTTTAAGTGAAAAAGAGTAAAATGACATATTCGGTAAAAATACCTAATGTTCATAAGTACATGATAGAGTGGAAATTTGATGTTTCCATAGAAGGGAAAAATGTTCAGCGTGTCATAAAACATAAGAAAAATAGATAAATTTTAATTTCCGAGTCTAGGGGTAAAATTGTAATTTTGCAGAGGTTTAGGGGCAAAATTGTAATTTTTCAAAAGTTTGAGTTAGGGAATGTTTTGAATAGTACATTAATTAAATAAGTGAAATATGATATTTTAGATCCCAGAAAGTGAGATTTGGACCTAGAACGGGAGAAAAACAAAAAATCAGGAAAGTTGGTAAAATGGTCGTTTTGCTATCAAGGTAAGTTCATATGTTTAATAAGCATTTAATTATGCATATTTGAATGATAAATTTATATTTTGGCCATAAATGCATTAGTATTGAGTTCCAGATATAATGATTAATGTTCGATAATAATTCGATATTGGAAAGAGAACTTTATAATTTAAATGTAAGACCATATTTTGTATTATGGCTTTGTATGATTACAAGAAAGTATTGACTAGTATAGTTTGATGAGAATAAGTTAAGTTAATGATATGATGAGATTGAGAATGTAAGTGTGTAAGTTGAGTAGCATTTTATTATTATGCAATTATTGTTATTAGTATTTTTATTATTGAGTTATGCGTCTAACCTTGAGAATTGGAGCAAGTATGTTTCAGCTATGACTTTACAAGGCATTGATATCTCAAAGTCCATGGTTGTACCATGGCAATTAAGGAAGAATTGACGGTTAAGGATACCATGTAATACCATGTCAAGACTTGGCATTGGTATGACAAGGATCCCATGTAAGACCATGTCAAGACATGGCATCGGCATTGATTAAGGACTCCATGTAAGACCACATCAAGATGTGGCATTGGCACTAAGACAAGGAAACCATGTAAGACCATGTTTGGACCATGGCATTTGGTAAGACAAGGATACCATGTAAGACCATGTTTGGAACATGGCATTTGGTAAGATAAGGATATCATGTAAGACCATGCCAAGGTATGGCATTGATAAGTTCTATAAGGCAAGGAAATCATGTAAGACAATGTCAAGACATGGCATTGATGAGTTACTATAAGGCAAAGGTCCCATGTAAGACTATGCCAAGGCATGGCATTGGTGAGTTCATAAGACAAGGATACCATGTAAGACCATGTTTGGAACGTGGCATTTGGTAAGATAAGGATATCATGTAAGACCATGCCAAGGCATGGCATTGATAAGTTCTATAAGGCAAGGAAATCATCTAAGACCATGTCAAGACATGGCATTGATGAGTTACTATAAGGCAAAGGTTCCATGTAAGACCATGCTAAGGCATGACATTGGTGAGTTCATAAGGCAAGGATACCACGTAAGACCATGTCAAGAGATGACAATGGTAAGTTAAAAAGGGAAAAGGTTCCCGAGTAATTCAAAGAGTAAGTCAAAGAAACGACAAGGTGAGAACATGAAGAAAGAGTACAGGTATGCATTTAAGGCTTATTTAATATTGAGATTGTAAGTAATTGAGATTATCAAGTATTAAGTAAGTGATGAGTTTTCAATTATGCCTGTGACACTTTATGACATGATTGGCAATATGCCTATATTATGAAAGAGTACTCATGTGTTAAGTGAGATGTTACAGGTATGTAAGCAAGCTATTAAGTAAGGTTCCTTTTGTGTAACACCCCTAACCCGTAACCGAAATCGAATTAGGGTTACGAGGCATTGCCAGACAGACAGAACATTTTAGACCAATTCAGAATTATAGATATTATGGAACATCATTTCATAAGCAATCGTCTTTTAAGATGGTCTACAAGACCTAAAACATACATTTAAGGAAAGGTCGAAACTAAACCAAACCTATTCAGAATTTTCAGAACTTAACCAAATCTTCCAAAACTGTTAAAGTCACATGCCCATGTGAACCAGCCGTGCTAAAAATAGGTCAATACTGACTTTTTCACATGGTCAATAGACACGGCCATGTGCCATGGCCGTGTGGTACTTAGCTAGCTACTGACTTAAGCCCACGGCCATAAGGCATGCCCGTGTCACCTAACCGTGTGGCATAATGCACGCTTGGTTTAACCCTATTTGCCACTTCTCTAAGGGCCAATCCTTCAAGCAATAATATACAACATTCATACCAAAATTTCCAACCTATTCCATGCCCAAAACATGCTTAAAGATGACCAAAACACATTACAAACATACACCAAAACTATGCACAAACTTATCATTTATTAGCCAATTCACATGGCGTAGCATATATACATATCAAGCTTACTTACTTAAGCATTCTAGCCTATACAGGCCATACTAAAAAAAATATTTACACTTTCTAAAGTACCAAAATGATTTCGATAGTATGGTGACGATCCTCGACTATCCCGAGCCTTCAGTAGCTACGATAACTGTAAATTAGATAGAAATCAGACAGAGTAAGTGACAAAGAGCTTAGTAAGTCAAATACAGCTAGTCCATCTATTAAAACATATAAGTAAAATCAATAGTAAGAATTCAGAGCTATTTCAGGAAGTAATTCATGGCTTCGTACATACTTCACAGAACTGAGTCTTTCATATTTAGAGACTTAGTATGATACATATGTACCTGTATAGATTATACATTTCATAATACATTCATTCCCATATCTCGTACTCAATCCTCAGATGGTTCAAAAATGACACAGTTAATCATAAACAGGTACAATACTGACGTCTCGGACGTGGTCTTACATGTAATTCAATGTCAATACCTCTGTCCCAAACAAGGTCTTACACGAAATTAGATACGATGCCGATGTCCCAGACATGGTCTTATTCATAAATCTCAATCGAGGCCTATGTCCCGGACACGGTCTTACACGATATCTCAGATAGATGTCAACTTTCCTTTAGAAGTAGACAGAGCTTTTCGGATACTAACATATTATTATACTTTATTCCAAAGATATTCATCTGGCACTCAAGGTCATCCAATACAGATTACAGTTTATATGTGCAGAATTTATTCAAATTAACACAATTATAATTTGACTTACCTTGGAAGAATTTCAAACGGAACGAGTCGACTATTCGACTAATTTGGACTTCCCCTGATCTAAGTCCGATTTTCTCTGTTCCTGATCTAATACAATACAAATTTCAACCATTCGATCATGTATTACATTCAATTTAATCCATATTCATATATTTAGGGAACTTTTCATTTTAGCCCTTACAATTTCACACTTTGACAATTTAGTCCATTTTTCACGAAATCACAAACATACAAAATTCACCAAGACTATAGCTTGGCTGAATACACGTGGCTTCTATACAAGCCCAAATAACATATTTAATTCATAATTAAGTCCTTTAAAACCCTATTTTCACAAATTAGCTCAAATAGATCTATTTCATAAAAATTCAAAGACAAAACTTATAACTCATCTACCAAGCCTTCATAATTCATCCCAAGACATCACAAAACTCATGATATCAACAATGGCATTTCATGAAATCTTTAACAGAAATAGAAATTCAGACATGGGCTTTGAAGAACACGAAGCAATGATCACAGAAACGTAGAAATTATCAAAATTTGATAAAAATACATACCTAATTGATGATTGCAAATGCTGAAACCCTAAGGCTCTTTTTCTTTTTATTTTTCTTGGTATTTTCAGCAAGAACACATGGGAAAATGGCTAATTTCATGCATTCTTTTTTACTTTAATTAACATAAAATACTAAATACCAATTTTGCCCTATTTATTAAGGCATTAATAACTCATTATAATAAGGCCATAATAGTCCACTCATGTTTCCAATAGTTTAATAACAATTAAGGACCTTTACTATAGAAAGCCAAGCCAAATAGGCACATTAACAATTAGCATGCAACTTTTTTGTTTTACGCGATTAAGTCCTTATTCATAATTAAGCACATAAACAAACAAATTAAATCACAGAAATTTCGCAGATATAAATTCACATATCACAGACACAGAAAATAATATTAAAATATTTTTTAAACTCGAATTTGTGGTCCCGAAACCACTATTCCAACTAAGGTCTAAACCAGACTGTTACAATTCTCCCCCCTTAGGGATTTTTGTCCCCGAAAATCTTACCGTTAAATAGATTTGAATATTGCTGTTTCATTACATCTTCAGGCTCCCATGTAGCCTCTTCTACTCCATGTCTATGCCATAGCACTTTGACTAACGAATTTCTCTTATTAAGTAATTCTTTGATCTCATGAGACGGAATATGAATCGGCTTTTCTTCATAAGTCATATCAGAATGGCTTCCAATATCAGACGGAGTAATTACATGCGAAAGATCAGATCTGTATAGTCGAAGCATCTATACGTGAAACACATTATGTATCTTTTCCATCTCAGATGGTAGCCTCAATCTATAAGCAACCGGCCCAACTCGCACGGTGATTTCATATAGTCCAATGAACCTTGGACTCAACTTCCCCTTTTTACCAAATCGGAACAGTTTCTTCCACGGAGATACTTTTAGAAACACTTTCTCACCGATCTCAAATTCAATATCTTTTCGTTTTAAATTTGCATACGATTTCTGACGATCAGAGGCAGCCTTTAGACTATCTCGTATTATTTTCACTTTCTGTTCTATTTCTTTTATCATGTCAATATCGTAAGTCTTATTCTCACTAAGTTCAGACCAGTATAATGGAGTTCTACACTTTCTACCATATACGGCTTCGTACGGTGCCATTTTGATGCTCGATTGAAAGCTATTATTATAAGCAAATTGAATCAAAGGTAGATATTGTTCCCACGCACCTTCAAACTCAAGAATGCAACATATCAACATATCCTCAAGTATATGAATAATCCGTTCTGATTGACCATCTGTTTGCGGATGAAAGGCAGTGCTAAAATGCAATTTAGTACCCAGAGCATCTTGCAATTTCTTCCAAAATCGCAACATAAATCTCCGGCTCTATCTGACACTATTGACAATGGCACACCATGCAATCTCACAATATCAGAAATATACAACTCAGCTAGCTTATCGAGTGAGAAATCAGATCGTACTAGAATAAAATGAGCTGACTTTGTTAATTTGTCAACTACAACCCAAATTGCATCTTTCTTTCTTAGAAATAGAGGTAAACCCAAAAAAAAATCCATTGTCACTCGATCCCATTTCCACTCTGGAATCATAATCGGTTGTAATAACCCAGATAGCACCTGATGCTCAGCTTTAACTTGCTAACAGATTAAACAACTTGGAACAAAGTCAGAAATATCTCTTTTTATTCCCGGCCACCAGTATAGTTGTTTCGAATCGTTATACATTTTTGTACTTCCCGGATGTACAGAAAATCTACTACTATGAGCCTCACTCAAAATCATCTAAATTAACTCTGAACTTCTTGGAACACAAAGTCTATTTCTGAATCTCAAACAGCCATCAACATCAACCCAAAATTTAGAATTACACAGAGTTCGTTTTGCTATCAATTCATTATCATATTTCTGAGCCTTGCAGATCTTTTGTATAAACAAGGGTTTTGCTTTCAATTTAGCACAAACCAAGGTATCGTCAGACAGTGCTAAATGAGCGTTCATAGTATGGAACACAGACAATGATTTCCTACTCAGAGCATCAGCAACAACATTAGCTTTGCCCGGATGATAATCAATCACAAGTTCATAGCCTTTTAGCAGTTCAAACCATCTTCTCTATCACAAATTCAAATCTTTTTGCGTCAAATGCAGCTAGTCCATCTATTAAAACATATAAGTAAAATCAATAGTAAGAATTTAGAGCTATTTCAGGAAGTAATTCATGGTTTCGTACATACTTCATAAAACCGAGTCTTTCATATTCGGAGACTTAGTGCGATACATACGTACCTGTATAGATTATACATTTCATAATACATTCATTCCCATATCTTGTACTCAATCCTAAGATGGTTCAGAAATGACACAGATAATCATAAACAGATATAATGCCGACGTCCCAGATGTGGTCTTACATGTAATTCAATGTCGATGCCTCTATCCTAGACAAGGACTTACACGAAATCAGATGCGATGTCGATGTCCCAAACATGGTCTTATACGTAAATCTCAATCGAGACCTGTGACTCAGACACAGTCTTACACGATATCTCAGATAGATGTCAACTTTCCTTTAGAAGTATACAGAGCTTTTCGGATACTAACATATTATTATACTTTATTCCAAAGATATTTATCTGGCACTCAAGGCCATCCAATACAAATTACAGTTTATATGTGCAGAATTTATTCAAATTAACACACAATTTTAATTTGACTTACCTTGGACGGATTTCGGACGGAACGAGTCGACTATTCGACTAATTTGGACTTCCCCTGATCTAAGTTTGATTTTCTTTGTTCTTGATCTAATACAATAAAAATTTCAACCATTCAATCATCTATTACATTCAATTTAATCCGTATACAGATATTTAGGGAACTTTTCATTTTACCTTACAATTCACACTTTGACAATTTAATCCTTTTTTCACAAAATCACAAATATGCAAAATTCACCAAGACTATAGCTTGGCCGAATATACATGGCTTCTATACAAACCCAAATAACATATTTCATGCATTTTGTTTACTTTAATTAACATAAAATACTAAATACCAATTTTGCCCCATTTATTAAGCCATTAATAAATCATTATAATAGGGCCATAATAGTCCACTCATGTTTCCAATGGTTTAATAACAACTTAAGGACCTTTACTATAGAAAGCCAAGCCAAATAGGAACTTTAAAAATTACCATGCAACTTTTGCATTTTATGCGATTAAGTCCTTATTCATAATTAAGCACAGAAATAAGCAAATTAAATCACAGAAATTTCGCAGATATAAATTTACATATCACAGACACAAAAAACAATATTAAAATATTTTTTGAACTCGGATTTGTGGTCCCGAAATTGCTATTCCGACTAAGGTCTAAACCAGACTGTTATATTTTGTATCCTAAGCCTTTGGTAAGGTTACCGATGAGTAAGATGGGAAAGTAAGATCTAAACATTATTTAAGCAAATTATGACAGCATAGTAGTAAGCTAAATTGATTACTAATGCTTATTATTTTACATTTGAACTTAACAAGCTTTATAAGCTTACTTCTTTCACCTTCCCATGTTTTAGAGTACTGAAAAGCAAGCTCGAGTTGGAGGTTATCAGAGATCACTTCACACTATCGACTATCAAGTTACCAAATGGGTATCTTCATTTACAAACGTTCTAGTTTATGGCATATATAGGGACTTAGCCATTTTGTGTGTATGTCCTTATGATATGACTAAAGAATGGTATGTAAATATTTGATAATGATTAGCTATTGAAATGGCTAATGAAGAACATGTTTTGGTGTTACGTATGCCTAAATGGTAGTTAATACAAATAAATCATGAAAAAGTGAAATTAGCATTAAAACAGTATTGAACAGCAGCAGTGATGTGGACTTGAAAAATCACCAAGAATAGTATATGTGACAACCCGAATTAGGGCCTAATCGGAATAGTGGTTTCGTGACCACAAATCCGAGATAGAAATAATTGTTTTATAATTATTTTGGGGTTTATGATATGATTGCATGATTGTGTGAAAATTTCGTGATGAAATTCTATGCCTAAAGTGCTTAAATTGAAAGTAGGGACTAAATCGAATAAGTTGCAAAATTTGCATCCCAGAAATTTTTAGTATGAAATTGCTTTGGAATATTAATTAGGAGGTCTTAAATAGAAATTTGACCAATTTTAAGTTCATGGACAAAATTAGGACATGGAAGGAATTTTGAAAGTTTAGTAAGGAGGGCATTTTGGTCATTTGGATATTAAATGAAATAAAATGGGAAAAATAACACAAAATTGATCATCATCCTCCTTAGTTGCTGCCAAATTCTCCTCTCTCCATAGCTAGGGTTTCTTCAACTTTCAAGCTCCATAGTAAGTGATTCCAAGCCCGTTTTTAATGTTCTTTACGTTTTGGAATCCGGAAGCTCGATTAAGCTTATGCTAGTAATAATTTAACCTAGGGTTCATATTTGGAAAAATACCCATAGATGAAATTTGTGTATTTTGATGTTTTATGATAGAATATGAGGTTTTAAATTATGTTAAATAACTTGTGCTACTCGGTTTTAAGTGAAAAGCGAGTAAACCAAGCATAATCGGTAAAAATACCTATTGTTCATAACTATATGTTAGAGTGAGAATTTGATGTTGTCTTAGAACAGAAAAATGTTCAGCATATCATAAAACATAAGAATAAGGGCTGAAATTAAATTCCGAGCCTAGGGGCAAAATTGTAATTTTGTAAAGTTAGGGGCAAAATGTAATTTTTCCATGATGTGATTTTGGATTGAAATAAATAGTATGAGTATTAAATGAGCTAAATGTGTTATTATAGATCAAGAAAGGCGTGGAATTGACCTCGAGCAGGGGAAGGAAAAAGTTTTCGACTAAATTGCAAAATTTCCACATTTTGCACCAAGGTAAGTTTGTATGTAAATATTACAATAATTTCATGTACATTCTTATATTTCAGCCTATTATATAAATATACTAGCTGATGTTAAAATATAAATCGACTATTGGAAGAATGGAAATAAATATAGAGAGAGATCCGGTTGAACATTGGAGAGATCGAATAAAATAGAGGGACGTAGCTAGGTCACATGTATGATTTGAGTGCACATCATGTGTACAAGAAAGCTACGAGACACCATGTAGTAGCTAGGTCACATGTGTGATACGGGATGTATCTCATGTAGACAAGAGAGCTACGTGAAAGATAAATGTAGCTAGGTCGCATGCGTGATTCCAAGTGAAGGACACCATGTAGACAAGAGAGCTACTGAGACAAATCGGCTAGGTCGCATGAGTGGTACTAAGTGTTCACCATGTGTACAAGAGAGCCGAACTAAATGAAGTATGATGGTGAAATTTGTGTCTTTGAAACCATTAAATATCGAGATTGATCCGAATTGTTCAACAGGATGGTTTTGTGGTGACATTGTGGTTTGGACCTACACTTATGGTGAATGAAATGTGGTGAAAATGATTAGTGGTATATACATATATAAGATAAAATGAGGTTAGCATAAAGAATGTGTGAAAGAGTGAAATTAGCATTAAAAGCTGTTTTGGATGGTAGCGATGACGTGATTTTGAAAAATCACCAAAAATAGGAGGAATATAATTAGAGGTTGAATGAGATGTGGAATTAAATTTTAATGAGTCTACTTTCATATAAAAGAAACAGAGCAAGCAAAGGAATTCTATATTTTTAGATATTTACAATTGTACTTGACTTGCTGAGGATGAATATGTGATCCCCTGTTCCAACTTTGAAAAATAATTAAAAATTGTACAAAGCAAATTAAGAAATATAGTTTACATGCATAAATTCCTTATTGAGACTAGTTTTAAATGAAACAGACTTCAGGGTTGTTTGAATTGTGTACTGAGAGAAATTCAATTCGTAGTGAACAGAGGTCAGATCAGTCGAGCTATGTAATAGGGGAAACTTTAACTAATAAACTGTACTAATCGGCTAAACCAAAAATTATAGAAAAAAATTAACAAGAAGCTTCATGAGTCTAGATTCAGGGAAATTTTACGAATTTGAATTTCAAGTTTTGTAACTCGAGTTATGATTTATTTAGTGAATATGACGCAGTAGAGACAGCTTAATCAAAGTGAAATGAATAGTAAAGATAAAGTAGATATACTTGAGTTGTTGTGTAAACATATTAGATTCTTTAATTATTATTTACATACTTACTTACTAAGCTATAAGCTTACTTTGTTTTCTCTCTTTTGTCTTATAGTGTCCTCCAGCTTGCTCAGGAGTTAAGGATCGTGAAGATCTACCCACACTATCAATACTTTAGGGTATTTGAACTAAACGTTTTGAATTATGGCATGTATAGTAGGCTTAATTATTTTGTTAGGTGTCATAACTGCCTAGGTTTAAAATATTGGTTCTGATGCTCGACCACTACTTCATTACAAGCCATTAAAGTTGGCTAATATTGTTCAAGACATATGTTATCGATGCACTATCAAATTGGATGACATATTTCTATCTCGGTTATGTTTAATGGTATGTATTATGTTCTGGTAATACCTTGTACCCTGTTCCGGCGACGGTAACGGGTAAGGGGTGTTACATTTAGTGGTATCAGAGCTATGGTTTAGTTGGTTCTCGGACTAATAAAGTGTGTGTAAAAGTCTAGTTATACATGCCATAAAATATTGTGATAGTGTGGTGACTCCTGATTATTCTAAACTATGTTTTGTTTTAATATAGTAATGGATCCCTGAAGGAACTGCGGTGATGATCTTTGCTAGTAATCGCTGGCTCCCACACAAGGGACCGCGCTGTGGAAAGTAGACTGAGACATTGAGACAAGGAGATGAGGCTCGGGATGCCTTTCTCCAAATGATGAACAATTGGTATACTGAATTTATTCGAGCAAAACCAAATGCTCAACCTCCTCCACCCCCTCCTATACCTCAGATGATTCCTGTAGCTACTCAAGGCATAGATTTGGTAAGAATGAACAAGCCTCCGGTTGACAAGATTCGAAAAAAAGGGGCCGAAGAGTTTAGAGCAAAGGTCGATGATGATCTGAGAAAGCAAAATTCGGCTTGAAAATTCTACCGTGTATTTGATGAGCTCTCATGTACACAGGAATGCTTAAAGTGTCTTTGTATCACTTTTGAGAGATTCGACCTACCTTTGGTGGAAGACTTTGGTAGCGATGGTGCCAAAAGAAAAAGTTACTTGGGATTTCTTCCGGAAGAATTTAGAAAGAAATGCATAAGTCATCGATTTATTGATCAAAACGGAAGGAGTTCCTTGAATTGAAGCAGGGAAAAATGTCATGGCGAGTATGAACGCGAATTTGTAAGACTCAAGCAAGTATGCCCGAGAATGTGTGTCCACCGAGGCCATTATGTGTAGAAGATTTGAAGATGGGCCAAATGAGGACATTAAAGTGCTTGTAGGAATTTTGGAGTTGAAAGAATTTGTAGTATTGGTTGATCGAGCTCTTAAAGCCGAAGAATTGAACAAAGAAACAAGAAAAGCTGCTATTGAGGCTCGAGATGTCAGAAAAAGGCGGATAAGCAAGCCATTTCAATCTCAATCAAAGAGGTCCAAAGAGACAAACCCTCGAATGACAGTTTTAATTGGGGATTCACACAGAGATCGTGGTAGAGCATATTCGGGGTCTAAAGCTCAAGCTACTTCGGTGGCAAGTATGGGTAATGTGCGACCTAGAAAGCCGAGTGTCAAACAATGTGGCGAGCAGACATTATGGTGAGTGTTGGGGAAAGCGAGCTTGTTTCAGTCTTGTTCTCGTGAGCATTTTATTAGAGATTGTCCGGAGAAAGTTAAAGAAGAAAGATTTGAGTGCTAGCGAGAATACCACCGCTAGTAGAGGTAGACCACCGAGAAATCTGGAGGTGGGACTAGTAGTAAAGCTGCGATGAAAGATTCAACGGCAAGATCGAAGCTAGAGCACTGCTAGAGCTTATGCTATACGTGCGAGAAGATGCATCATCTCCGATGTCATTCTTGGTACATTTCTCTCTATGATACTATTGTTATTGCATTGATTGATCCGGGTCCACTCATTCCTATATTTGCATGAATTTAGTATCCAATAAAAAGTTGCCTGTTGAGTTTACTAAGTTTACGATTAAAGTGTCGAATCCCTTAGGCCAATATGTGCTAGTTGACAAGGTTTGCAAGAATTGCCCATTAATGATTCAAGGTCCTTGTTTTCCGGCCAACTTGATCTTTGTTACCATTTGGTGAGTTTGACGTTATCTTGGGAATGGTGGTTAACATTGTATGATGCTAAGGTAGATTGTAAACAAAAGACACTAGAGTTGAAATGTGAAAATAGAGAAATTACGTGGGTTGAAACAGAACGAATCAAATAAATTTCCTATGGTGATTTAGCACATGTACGCATGAAATACATGAGAAAAGGGTGTGAAGCTTATCGGCTTATGTAATGAATATTGAGTTGCCTCAATGAAGTTTGAATCGATCGATAGTCTGTGAGTTTCGGATGTATTTCGGAGGAATTGCACGGGTTGCCTCCGAACAGAGAGATAGATTTTGCCATTGATTTGTTCTTTGAGTCTTGCACCGATCTCGATTGCTCCATATAGAATGGCTCAATTGAATTAAAAGAATTGAAGGCTCGATTGCAGGAGTTAACGGACAAAGGGATTTGTGAGACCGAGTTTCTCTCCTGGGTTGCTCTGTATTATTCGTAAAGAAGAAGGATGGTTCAATGAGACTTTGCATTGATTACCGTCGACTTAATAAGGTGACTATAAAGAACAAGTACCCATTGCGAGGATTGATGATTTATTCAATCGGTTAAAGGGGCCACAGTGTTTTCAAAGATTGATTTGAGGTCCGGTTACTACCGGTGAGAGTTAAGGAGTCGATGTGCGAAAACCGCCTTTAGGACAAGGTATGGACATTATGAGTTTCTTGTGATGCCTTTCGACAACAAATGCTCCAGCTATATTTATGGACTTAATGAATCGGATCTTAGGCCATATTTGGATAAGTTTGTAGTAGTGTTTATAGATGACATTCTAATTTATTCTCGGGATGAGTCTGAACATGCCGAACACTTGAGAACCATATTGCAGATCTTGAGAGAAAAGAAACTGTTTTCCAAGTTTAGTAAAAGTGAGTTACGCTTCGTGAAGTCGATTTTTGGGGCATATAGTCTCGGTGATGGTATTGGTGGATCCAAGCAAGATTTCTGCGATCGTTGATTGGAAACCGCCCAAGAATGTATCCGAGGTTAGAAGCTTTTAGGCTTAGCGGGTATTATAGACATTTTGTTGAAGGATTTTCGATGATTGCCTCTCCTATGACTAAGTTGTTGCAAAAGAATGTTAAGTTTGAATGGACTGATAAATGTCAGTAGAGTTTTGAAAAGTTGAAAGCGCGATTGACTGAAGCACCAATTTTAGTACAGCCCGAGCCAGGAAAGGAGGTCGTAATTTATAGTGATGCATCATTGACAGGCCTTGGATGTGTGTTGATGCAAGAGGGTAAAGTGGTAGCTTATGCTTCGAGACAGTTAAAACCGCATGAGAAGAACTATCCTACACATGATTTGGAATTGGCCGCTATTGTTTTTGCCTTGAAGATTTGGCGACATTATTTGTACGGTGAAAAATGCTGATTTTTTATTGATCACAAAAGTTTGAAGTACTTGATGAATCAAAAGGATCTGAATCTGCGACAGCGAAGATGGCTTGAGTTATTAAAGGATTATGATCTAGTGATTGATTATCATCCGGGAAAAGCAAATGTAGTTGCTGACGCCTTGAGCAAAAAATTTCTTTTTACTTTGAGAGCCATGAATATGGGGTTAGCATTGTCTGATGATGGGTCAATCTTAGCAGAGATGAGAGCTAAACCGTTATTTCTCCAGTTGATTTGTGATGCTCAAAAGAATGATAGTGAGTTGCGGACCAAGAGAACTCAATGCGAATCAGGTTACGCGTCAGATTTTCGAGTTGGACGAGACGGTTGTTTGATGTTTCGAGACAGGATATGTGTCTTGAAAAAGCGATAAATTGATTGAGAAAATATTACATGAGGCGCACAATGGCTGTTTATCGTTCACCACGGTAGCACAAAAATGTATAATGATTTAAAGAAGTGTATTGGTGGCCGTTATGAAAAGGACATTTCTGAATTTGTAACTAAGTGTTTGATCATCAACAAGTAAAAGTTGAACATCAAGTGCCTTGAGATTACTTCAACCGGTAATGGTGCACGAGTGGAAATGGGACAAGATTACCATGGATTTTGTAACCGGTTTGCCTTTAACTCCTAAAAAGAAGGATCTTTGTTTGGGTAGTGGTTGATAGATTAACAAAGTCATCCCACTTTATACCAGTACATACCGATTACTCACTTGATAAATTAGCCGAATTATATATTGCTGAAATTGTGAAGTTGCACGGAGTACCAATGTCTATAATATCAGATAGAGATACAAGATTTACCTCGAGATTTTGGAAAAAGTTACAAGAAGCTTTGGGTACAAAATTGAACTTTAGTACCGCGTTTCATCCACAAACAGATGGTCAAACGGAAAGAGTAATCCAGGTACTCAAAGATATGCTTAGATGTTGTGTTTTAGAATTTGGAGGTAGTTGGGAGAAATATCTATCTTTGATTGAGTTTGTCTACAATAACAGTTATCAATCAAGTATACAAATGGCACCGTACAAAGCCTTGTATGGTCGTAAGTGTCGGACTCCTTTATATTGGACCGAGCTTAGTGAGAAACAGATTCACGGAGTTGATCTAGTTAAAGAAACCGAAGAGAAAATAAAAGTAATTCGGGATTGCTTGAAAGCTGCTTCAGATCGAAAAAAGTCATATGCAGATTTAAAAAGAAAAGAGATTGAATTTCAGGTGGGAACACTTTAAGGTGTCACCATGGAAAAAGATTATGAGATTTAGCCGAAAAGGCAAGTTGAGTCCGCGTTTTATTGGGCCGTACGAGATTACTGAGAGAATTGGCATATCGGTTGGCCTTACCGGCAGAGTTAGAAAGAATTCATAACGTGTTTCATGTATCAATGTTGCGACGTTATCATTCTGATCCTTCACATGTGATTTCCCCAACAGAAATTGAGATTCGATCGGATATGACCTATGAGGAGGAACCAATAAAGATTTTAGCTCGAGAAGTTAAACAGTTAAGAAATAAAAGTATAGCCTTAGTGAAAGTATTGTGGCACATACATGGGATAGAAGAGGCTACGTGGGAACTGAGGAAGCTATGAGGAAACAGTACCCAAACCTCTTTCTGGGTAAGATTTTTTGGGACGAAAATCTCTAAAGAGGGGGAGAATTGTGACAACCCGAATTAGGGCCTAATCGGAATAGTGGTTTCGTGACCACAAATCCAAGATAGAAATAATTGTTTTATAATTATTTTGGGGTTTATGATATGATTGCATGATTGTGTGAAAATTTCGTGATGAAATTCTATGCCTAAAGTGCTTAAATTGAAAGTAGGGACTAAATCGAATAAGTTGCAAAATTTGCATCCCAGAAGTTTTTAGTATGAAATTGCTTTGGAATATTAATTAGGAGGTCTTAAATAGCAATTTGACCAATTTTAAGTTCATGGACAAAATTAGGACATGGAAGGAATTTTGAAAGTTTAGTAAGGAGGGCATTTTGGTCATTTGGATATTAAATGAAATAAAATGGGAAAAATAACACAAAATTGATCATCATCCTCCTTAGTTGCTGCCGAATTCTCCTCTCTCCATAGCTAGGGTTTCTTCAACTTTCAAGCTCCATAGTAAGTGATTCCAAGCCCGTTTTTAATGTTCTTTACGTTTTGGAATCCGGAAGCTCGATTAAGCTTATGCTAGTAATAATTTAACCTAGGGTTCATATTTGGAAAAATGCCCATAGGTGAAATTTGTGTATTTTGATGTTTTATGATAGAATATGAGGTTTTAAATTATGTGAAATAACTTGTGCTACTCGGTTTTAAGTGAAAACGAGTAAAACGGCATAATCGGTAAAAATACATATTGTTCATAACTATATGTTAGAGTGAGAATTTGATGTTGTCTTAGAACAGAAAAATGTTCAGCATATCATAAAACATAAGAATAAGGGCTGAAATTAAATTCCCGAGCCTAGGGGCAAAATTGTAATTTTGTAAAAGTTAGGGGGCAAAAATGTAATTTTTCCATGATGTGATTTTTGGATTGAAATAAATAGTATGAGTATTAAATGAGCTAAATGTGTTATTATAGATCAAGAAAGGCGTGGAATTGACCTCGAACGGGGGAAGGAAAAAGTTTTCGACTAAATTGCAAAATTTCCACATTTTGCACCAAGGTAAGTTTGTATGTAAATATTACAATAATTTCATGTACATTCTTATATTTCAGCCTATTATATAAATATACTAGCTGATGTTAAAATATAAATCGACTATTGGAAGAATGGAAATAAATATAGAGAGAGATCCGGTTGAACATTCGGAGAGATCGAATAAAATAGAGGGCGTAGCTAGGTCACATGTATGATCTTTGAGTGCACATCATGTGTACAAGAAAGATCTGAGACACCATGTAGTAGCTAGGTCACATGTGTGATACGAGATGTATCCCATGTAGACAAGAGAGCTACGTGAAAGATAAATGTAGCTAGGTGCATGCGTGATTCCAAGTGAAGGACACCATGTAGACAAGAGAGCTACGAGACAAATCGGCTAGGTCGCATGAGTGGTACTAAGTGTTCACCATGTGTACAAGAGAGCCGAACTAAATGAAGTATGATGGTGGGGTGTGTCTTGAAACCATTAAATATCGAGATTGATCCGAATTGTTCAACAGGATGGTTTTGTGGTGACATTGTGGTTTGGACCTACACTTATGGTGAATGAAATGTGGTGAAAATGATTTGTGGTATATACATATATAAGATAAAATGAGGTTAGCATAAAGAATGTGTGAAAGAGTGAAATTAGCATTAAAACTGTTTTGGATGGTAGCAGTGACGTGATTTTGAAAAATTACCAAAAATAGGAGGAATATAATTAGAGGTTGAATGAGATGTGAAATTAAATTTTAATGAGTCTACTTTCATATAAAAGAAACAGAGCAAGCAAAGGAATTCTATATTTTGAGATATTTACAATTGTACGTGACTTGCTCAGGATGAATATGTGATCCCCTGTTCCAACTTTGAAAAATCATTAAAAATTGTTCAAAGCAAATTAAGAAATATAATTTACATGCCTAAATTCCTTATTGAGACTAGTTTTAAATGAAATAGACTTCAGGGTTTCTTGAATTGTGTACTGAGAGAAATTCAATTCGTAGTGAACAGAGGTCAGATCTGTCGAGCTGTGTAATAGGGGAAACTTTAACTAATAAACTGTACTAATCGGCTGAACCAAAAATTATAGAAAACAATTAACAAGAAGCTTTATGAGTCTAGATTCAGGGAAATTTTACGGATTTGAATTTCGGGTTTTGTAACTCGAGTTATGATTTATTTAGTGAATATGACGCAGCAGAGACAGCTTAATCAAAGTGGAATGAATAGTGAAGATAAAGTAGATATACTTGAGTTGTTGTGTAAACATATTAGATTCTTTAATTATTATTTACATACTTACTAAGCTATAAGCTTACTTTTTTTCTTTCTTTTGTCTTATAGTGTCCTCTAGCTTGCTCAGGAGTTAAGGATCGTGAAGATCTACCCGCACTATCAATACTTTAGGGTATTTGAACTAAACGTTTTGAATCATGGCATGTATAGTAGGCTTAATTATTTTGTTACGTGTCATAACTGCCTAGGTTTAAAATATTGGTTACAGTACTCGACCAGCTACTTCGTACAAGCCATTAAAGTTGGCTAATATTGTTCAAGACATATGTTATACGATGCACTATCAAATTAGATGACATATTTCTATCTCGGTTATGTTTAATGGTATGTATTATGTTCTGGTAATACCTTGTACCCTGTTCCGGTGACGGTAACGGGTAAGGGGTGTTACAGTATATATGGAATTAGGTGATGAATGAGACAGAATTAAATATTATTGAGTCTATTTTCATACGAAAGAAATAGAGTAAGCAAAAGAAGTGTATATTAAGAGATATTTGAATTTTAGTGAGACAGGGTCAGAGCGATTTCTAAATCCCCTATTCTGAAGTTATAAATTACTACAAATATTACAAAAAGAATTAAGAGTTATAGTTTATATTTCAGGATTCCTTAATAAATCTACTTTCAAGAGAAACAAACATCATGGTTATTTGAATTCTTTACAGGGAGAAATCTGATTCGTAGTGAGGAGAGGTTAGAGTAGTCAAATAGTGCAATAGGAGAAACTTTAACTAATAAACTGTACTAATTGGCTGGACTAAAAATTATAGAAAAAAATTAGTAAGAAGATATATGAATCTAGTTTCAGGAAAAATTCATGAATTTAAAATTTGAGTTTTTTTGACTTGAGTTATGATTTATTTAGTGACTATGACGCAGGTGGGCAGTTTTATAATGAATATTGAAATAAATTGTTTTGATTTGTCTAAGTATTCAGAAAATTTTTAATGTTCCCGGTTTGGTCCTGAACTGTTTTTGTGACACCCCTAATGTGACCCTAGTCGGAAAGTGGTTTCAGGACCACAAAACCGAGTCACAAAAATAATTAGATGTTATATTCTGTGCTTATTATATGTGGGATTTGTATGTGTGAATATTTCGTGCCTTGATTTTATCAATTAGGTGCTAATTTATAAGAAAGGACCCATGTGATAGGACCTAAAAATGTGATAGGTGAAATTTAAAGTGGCCAAATAATGCATGAGTTATTGACATGAGGGACTTGCATGTCAAATTAGCCAAAAATCTAAATGGTGGCCGGCCATGCTATGGGGTAAGGCATATTATAGACATATTATGTTAAAATGTGTGGGAAGAATAATAAAAAAAGAAGGGAGTGGGAGGAGAAACCAAAGTTGTCTCCCCCTCCATTGCCGTGAAGGGAAGAAAGAAAGACTTCAACATTATTTTCTATCTTGCTTCCTTGTCTCTTGCAAAGGAAGCTAGAGAGGAGAGGCCCACTGCATGTAGTGGAAAACCATGAAATTTGTTTGCTTCTAAGTTGAAATTTTCAAGTAAAAGGCTAAAAAGGGGGATTAAGGTATGTTAATGCTCTTTCATTGAAAATCTTTGTATATTTGGAGTGGTCATCAAGTATAGAAGCTAGCTCATGGCAAATGTTTTTGTAAATTTATGAAGATGACATTCGGTCATGGATGTTTGTATTTTTTTTGATGTTGTTTTTGATGCTTTAGTGTATTGAAGGTTGATTATAGATAAGTTGAGCTTGGTAAAAAAAATTGAATAGATGTGGCTTAATTGCTTAATGACAATCGGCTATGTTGAAGTGCTAAATGAGTGCTAAATTGAGCTTAAGATAGTAATTAGAATTTGGGAAATTCATATACTTTTAAGTGGTTATCTAGTATTTTAATTAGCCTATGGATTGAATTTTATACATTGTTGGGATAGCTCATTTGGCCATGGTTGTCTTGGCGTGAGGACTTGGTGGTTGATGAAATCGGAAATTCATTCATGAATTCGGGAAATTTTCTTTATAATTATATGAAAATGTGGTTAAGGTGTTAGAAATTAGAGATGATTAGATTGTAATTGCCGATTATAAGTTGATTATAAGGTATTATTTTAGTTCGAAGTGAAAATGTTTTGTAAAGTGGTTATGGACATTCGGTTAAGGGAGAGTATTTGTGTTAGAAATCAAGATTGGATAGTGAGTTAGACATGTGATCTTTGTGTTCGATTATTGAATGGAAAACTAAAGGGATGAGGTTGCATGTTGAGCTTGTATTGAATAATACAAATGAATTGCTAATGTGAGATGTTATGTGTTAATATGTGAATTAAGTGATAATTGATAATCAACTAAGTAGCTACATGGCATTTAGATATATATTATAGTAGCTGATTTTGGATTTGATTCTTATTTTGAATTAATAGTTGATATGGAGATTAGACCGAATGAAATTTAAAATGTTAAAGAAATTATTTCGCTAAGTGCTAACCTTGTTTATATTAGCGAATGTGTATATGTATACCATGAAGTGGTTTAGCTTAAAGTAAATCAAGGTTCTTGGAAGGTGATTTGCGGGATGGTTTAAGAAATGAATCTAATTTTGTTATGTATGTGATGACATTGCGAATGTAAATTGAGTTGTTAAATTGGTTGATTTAGTTCACGAGCTCAAGGAATCAATCTTGTATAGCGGGAAGGCGAATGTAATTGAATAGCCGTTTTGAAATTGTTCAACAGTATCCGAGGTAAGTTCTCAAGTGTTTGAACTTTACTTTAGTATACTTAAAGATCGTATAAACTTAGTAGCGAGAAGGATGAATTTATATAGTTTAAGTGCCGAACTAGTCTTGACAGATTTGAGTTACTGCAGTATTGTAACTTTGAAATTACACCAAAAATTGTAGAAGGCGAGTTCGAAGTTGAATAAAATATGAAAATGAAGCTTATTGAGTCTAGTGTCTTATAAAAGAAACTATGTAAGCAAAGGAATTTCCTATAAAGGTATATTTAAAGTTTTGTGAGACAGTGTCGGATTGACTCGAAATTCCTGTTTTGTTTTTGGAAAATCATTATAATTTGTACAAAAATGGTTGTAGGATAAGATTTATATGCTTAGACTCCTTAATGAGTCTAGTTTCAAATGGAATCAAATAGAATACACTATGAATTCTGTACAATGAAAAATTTAATTCGTAGCGAAGAGTGGTCAGATTAGTCAAACAGTGAAACAGGGGAAAATTTAAGAAAAATCTGGTATTGATTGGCCAAACCAAAAATTCTGAAAATTTCATGGATGGAATATATATGAGTCTATATTTTGAGAAAATTAACGGCAAGTGATTTGGAGTCTTGTAGCTCCAGGTATAAATAATTTAGTGACCATTGCTCAGGAAAACAGCTCGTAGCGAATATGTGATTTTGTTGTAAACATGGATAAAAACTTGTTTTAGTTGCTCATAAGCTATTGATTGATCCCATACTTGAATTCTAAATTGTGATATTGTAAAATGATACATGAGTGTTAGATGGATCTCTGATATCAAAATTTGTGAAATTGTAAGTTTATGAGTATTGAATATGAAATGATAGTATGGCGTGAAATTGAATTATTCGTTGGAAAATGATTGATGAAGATTCGCCAAGACCAAGTCTGTACATAATAATATATGTGATAAGGCCTAATGGCCGATATGATAAATGTGAAAATGTATACATATGTGATGAGGCCTAATGGCGATGTGATGAATGTGAAAATGTATATATATGTGATGAGGCCTAATGGTCGATGTGATGAATGTGAAAATGTATACATATGTGATGAGGCCTAATGGCCGATGTGATGAATGTGAAAATGTATATATATGTGATGAGGCCTAATGGCCGATGTGATGAATGTGAAAATGTATATATATGTGATAAGGCCTAATGGCCGGCGTGATGAACGTGAAAGTGTATATATATATGTGGTAAAGTCGAATGGCTAATGTGAATGTTGTAACATGTGATTAAGTGTACATGAAACTTGGAAATATGTTCGGGTGAGACCCGATGACTACGTGTGGAGATTATGTCCGGGTAAGACTTCAGTATTAAGAATTGCTTATAAATATACGCAATGCGAAAGGTTAAACAGTATGTGCTCCAAGTTTACATGTGAGCTTGATTTAAACTAAACCATAAGGTAGTTATGTGATGTATCTGAGAGCAATCTATGAGACTATTCCCATGATTATGATGAGATGTGCATATTCGGATAAAGGGTGGTATGCCCGAAGGAAGAGTGAAATAAAATACGAACAACTATGTTATAACTTGATTGTTATCTGTTGACTTTGCTTGAAACTTACTAAGCATTGTAATGCTTACTCAGGTGTACTTTGTTTCCTCTGTTTTATAGATCTCATTTGGAAGCTACAGGCTCGGGGATCGTCAAGACAACTAGTCACACTATCACTATCCTTTGTTTGGTACTTCTATGTTTTGGAACATCTTATGGCATGTATAGAATAGACTAGTAGTGAGAGGATATCATGGTTAATGTATAGGCTATTATGTTTTGTTTGAACTTGGTATGTAAAATTTTGAATAGCCATGCGAAAATGGCTTATAAATGTTTTGAGCATAATGTTATAATCATTCGGTATGTATATGCTCATTAAGAGGCATGGAAATGTTTGGCAATGATCAGCCATTAGAATGGTTCATCATGATTATATTTTGGACTATATATGCAAAAGGGTTAGTTGAATCATAGAAACTATGTGTTAGAGAAAGTCTACCCTAGAAATAGATCTTTGGCAGCAGCAGTGATGTGGATGTGAAAATTACTAAAAATAGTAGGAATGGAATTAAATAGTGAATAAATTATGTAAATGAACCTTGATGAATCTATTTTCATATGGAAGAAATGAAACAGTCATATGAGTGGTATGTTAAGAGATATTTGGGTTTTCGTGAAACAGGGCAAGAACGGTTTCGGATTCCTGTTCGACTTTGAAATTCATTTTAAATTAACCAGAGGTAATTAGGAGTCATTCCATATATGTATAGATTCCTCTTTGAGTCTAGTTTCTATAGATATTGAAGCCTGCATGGGAGATATCCAGTCGTAATGCATGAAAGTCGTAGGTAGTCGTACCCTTTAATAGGGAGACTTTAACTAATAAAGCTGTACTAATTGGCACGACCAATAATTCTAGAAAAAATTTGTAGATGCACATATCGGTCTAGTTTCAGGAAAAATTACGAAACTGGTTTTCGAGTTTTGGAACTCAAGATATGATTTTTAAAGCGACAAAGGACGCAGATTAATAGCGCCTAAAAAAAATTTAAAATGGACTGTGAAAGTGAATGGTTTAAGCCGTTAACCCCTCGTGTCCGACTCCGGCAGCGGACTAGGGTACGGGGTGTTACAATTTTAATTGCATGTTTTAGGGTCTCGAGGGTCCTTTTTAGGAACATATTGAATGAATGTAAATAAATTAATTTTAAAAGTAAATTTTATGCCCCAAATTAGTAAGTTAAGTCAGGTAACGCTTCGTGTTCAACTCCGGCGACGGTCTCGGGTAAGGGGTGTTACAAGTATAAGATGGAAAATGATTAGGCTAGGCTTGAATAATAAGAAAAATGGGTACTTTTCATTTTACGAGCCTAGGGGCAATTCTGTAATTTTGTAAAATTTTAGGGGTAAAATTATAATTTTTCCATATCGTGATTTTTGGACTGAAATAAATAATGCGTGTATTAAATAAGCTAAATATGTTATTATAGATCAAGGGTGACGAGGGATAGACCTTGACCGAGGAAAAGGGAAGGTTGAGGACTAAATTGCAAATTTGCCATATTTTGCACCAAGGTAAGTTATGTGTAAGTAATTCAACAACTCCAATATTACATATCTAATATTTGGCATTATATGATTCATGTATGTATGCCTTAATGAAATTGACTTGTGATGATCCAATGGAAGTTTAGTGATAGCCTCGTGTCTCAGAAGCCGAGGTGACTCTAAGGAATACTTAGGACTTGGATGTCGTAACACCTTGCTAAATGTACCTGTGTAAGACCATGTCTAAGACATGGCATGTAACACCCCAAACCCGGCCCAGACGTTATGGCCGGATTCGACATGCCACATCGAATCGTTCGAAACATTTTAGGTTGTTGTTCTAGAAAAACTTACTTAGTGTTTTAAAATATAATTTCAATGCAAGTTAAAGTGAATGGAAGTTGTGCACCAGGTAGGAAACCGGGAAAGAGGAGGTGAGTCCTCTGATCGCTAAGTACCAAGCTCCTTCGGATCCAATCCTAGACATGCACACCATTGTTACCACACCTTAACGTCGTGTATATTTCAGAAACCAATTTGATTAAGTCCTTTTTAGGAAAAGTGATTAATTTTGGAAAAATATTCTCATTGTGGAAGCTTTGCTTGTTGTCGTGTTATTTTGAAACCAATTACCGTTTTTGAAAACGTGCCCTAATGCTATCCAAATTCAACAGTTAAATGTAAGTAATACCTATCTTAATAAAACATATAAAACCCCTCAAAGAAAATAATTAAGCGGCCTTATTACATTTTAAAAACCAAAACCTTAAGCGTAAATAAAAAATGTCCAATTCACGAATAAAATCAACTTGCGAGCGTGTGGCCACTCGAATCCCTCACGGCTCCAAGCCCACTATGGTTGGGGATTACTTGCGTGGATGAAAAATAAAGGGGTGAGTTTGGGAAACTCGATGTGTAAATTAACCCAACCATAGCCTATATCGGTTTAAACCACGAGAATGAATAAGTTGGCCTTAGCCGAGCGAGAAGGCAGAATAAAGCCCATAGGCCCATAACAGAACAGAACATATATTACATGTCTATGCAAAACCCAACCCATATCCAACCACATGCACCCCCATACCAACCTTTCACCATGTGGGGAGACTACTCGACCCACCCAACGCTACACTCCACAGAAATATGCAGCATGGTCGCGAGCAGAATAATGTGACAGAGTCACCAGAGCAGATAATTGTGGCAGAGCCACCAGAACAGATATATGTGGCAGAGCCACCAGATCGAATAAATGTGGCATAGCCACCAGGGCGCTTCCTCCATAATATAACCCGTGTCCCTATCGTGAGATATACAATCATGGCATACATCATACGTAATTAAATTATCATGCTTTTCAGTCAAAAGTAACCCTAGGGGTATAATGGTAATTTTGCACCTAGGGGTGTATCAGTAATTTCCATATATAGGGGTATTCAAGAAATTTCACTATTCTTAGGGTTTTCATGCATAGCATAGCCATTTTCATACGACCAGAAACACTTACCGCATTTTCTTACCGAATTGGGCCTGTTGGCCCATTAACCCGTTTTCGGCCCATTAAGCCCAAAATATCATTAATGCACGAAATTGCACGTACTGCAGTTTTATCACTTTATATTACCAAAAATATTAACCCACTTATCATACGAGCATTCGCACACTCGCAAGTTCCCAAAATACCGACTTTTCGGCATTTCGGCTTTTCGACTTTTGCCGATCTAGTCTATGAGAGGGTGTCAGTTACACACCTGTTTATGACGATTCATTGAAGCGATCCATGCACAAACTACCTACAATTATATTACTACCACGTTAATCTAACTACCGAAATGAACTACATATTAACCTCTTACCCTATTCGGCCAATAATACCTTAGGCACTAGCAATCCTACCTTTGCCGGGATTAGCGACTAGATTTAGATCCTATTGTTCCCCTTGTCCAAGCCCTTGATCAGCAGCCTCTAGATCACACTATCATCAAGCTAAACAGTTATCACAACCCCTTAGGGCTACAAGTCCAAGACGACAGCCTCCCTAACCTTTGGGGATTTCGGCTTTTTCTAAAATACGAAATAAAGACTAGGTTGAAAAGACCTACCACTGATTCCTTCAGTCAACAATACCTCTTAATCCCCACTCGATTCTGATGTAGTTCTAAGCCCTCAAATGATAGCAAAATTTGAGCCTTCAGTGATCTCAATATTCGGCTAAGTCCTTAGGAGTGTGGAGTTTTGATATTTTTCCTTGCAACAAGGTAACGAAAGATGAAATAGGAGGGTTTCTTTGTGGTCTTGCCGAGAATCTTGAGGTTTAGAGAACTAAAGAATCGGTCAAGAATGATGAAAACGATGAGAGAATTGGCTAGAGAAATCGCACGAAGGAAATATGGCTTTGGATTTTGGCTTTCCTTATGGCAAATGGCTATGAAGGTTTAGGATAAATCGAAGAAAAGATGGAGATGAGCAGGAGGATAGAAAGATTCAGCTATAGAGAAAAGAAGAAAAGAAAAAGTTGATGGAGAGAGTAGAAAAAGAAAAGAAGAGGAGAATAGTCAGGAAACGGCACAACTTACCCCTAGTGCCGAATTTATACTGGCACTTAACCTAGCCAAAATTTACCCCCCTAAAGCACCCCTTGGCCGGCCAACTCTTGCTCCTCAAGAGTCCACAATTGCCAACAACCTTGTTCTCCCTAATCAGCTCCTAAATCCTCTCCTTATCGACTTCCAAATCTTCTCCTAATGACCTTTCACTTCGGCCCACTGCTACCTTTTCGTACATAAAAATTAATATCACTAATTTGCTTACCTTGCATGAACCTTAGCTCACCTTGGTCATCCACACGCCACCACTAAAGCCCCAAGTGGCGTCACATGCCAACTTACCACAGGCTTCCTTGTGTTTTATTTTACCAGTTAATACTTAAAAGCCTAGCTAACGTAACCTCTTTTCCTATGGATTAAAATCGGTTAAAATTAGGGTTTTAGCTTAAGCTTGGGCCTTCTAGAGGCCCACTAACATAATTAATCCTACGCCAAACAGTGAAAACACAAAAATTTTAAAATTCGTTGAAAACCACAGAAATCCCAAAAATCCCAAAAATTGGGGCGTTACAACTCTACCCTCCTTAAAGAAATTTCGTCCTCAAAATTTTACCTGATTCAAACAGATGAGGTTATTGCTATTGCATCGCCTCTTCTAGCTCCCACGTAGCTTCCTCTCTGCCATGATTACGCCAAAGCACTTTCACTAATGGGACTGATTTCCTTCTGAGAACCCTAACATCTCGTGCCAATATCTGCACAGGCTCCTCCTCAAAGGTCAAATCAGTCTGAACATCAATTTCTGCAACTGGCACGACATGAGCAGGGTCAGAATGATAACGCCTTAGCATGGAGACGTGAAAAACATCGTGAATCCTGTCTAGCTCTGGAGGCAATTCCAATTGATAAGCCACTGGGCCTACTCGCTTCAAAACCCGATAGGGCCCAATGAACCGCGGACTTAGCTTGCCCTTCTTACCAAACCTTAATATCCTCTTCCAAGGTGAAACCTTTAAGAAAACCATATCACCTACTGAGTACTCAATCTCCTTTCGCTTCAAATCTGCATATGACTTTTGCCTATCAGAAGCTTCTTTTAACCGATCCCTAATTATTCTGACCTTATCCTCAGTATCAGCTACCAACTCTGGTCCAAGAACTTGTCGCTCTTCAAGTTCAGTCCAACAACTAGGGGTACGACACCTTTTTCCATACAGTGCTTCATACGGTGCCATTCAAATACTACTTTGTAGCTGTTATTGTGCGCAAATTCGCCAAGCGGCGAGTAATCCTCCCAACTACCTCGAAAGTCAATAACGCATCCCCTCAACATGCCTCCAGAATCTGAATAACCCTTTCTGACTGTCCTTCAGTTTGGGGATGGAAAGCCGTACTAAAGTTCAATTGCGTTCCCAACGCCTCATGCAACTTTTTCCAAAATCGAGATGTGAATCTGGGATCCCGGTCAGAGATAATTGACACTGGGACTCCATGAAGTCGCACAATCTCCGCCACATACAACTTGGCTAACTTTGGAAGTGAGAAGTCAGTACGCACTGGTATGAAATGGACTGATTTGGTCAACCTATCCACAATCACCCACACCGAGTCTTTCTTCGATGGTGTCAAAGGCAACCAACTCACAAAGTCCATGGTTACCCTCCCTCACTTCCAAAGTGGTATCTTCACCGGCTGTAACAGTCCAGAAGGTAATTGATGTTCAGCTTTCACTTGTTGGCATGTCAGACATTTTCCTACAAACTCTGTTACTTCTCGTTTAAGTCCAGGCCACCAGTACAATTCTCGCAAGTCGTGATACAACTTATTCCATCTAAGATGCATAGCACAAAGTCCCCCATGAGCTTCCTTCAATATTGCCTGCCTTAAGTCAGAGTCCTTCGGAACATAAATTCTTCCTCGGAAACACAGAACTCCTTCGCCATTTAACCCAAACTCAGAAGTTTCGCCTTCCTTAATTTTTTGAAAACGAGTGACAAAAGACTTATCGTTCAACTACTTTTCCTTAATCTGATCTACCCAGGTTGGCCTTACTTGCAACTTAGCCAACAGACTTCCATCATCATACAGACTCAGACGAGCAAACATTGCTCTCGGATCGAATCTGATTCTACAACTTAGGCGTCGGCTACCACATTAGCCTTGCCTGGGTGATACTCGATCGAACAGTCATAATCCTTAAGCAACTCAATCCATCTCCTTTGCCTAAGGTTCAGCTCCTTCTGAGTCAACAAATACTTAAGACTCTTGTGGTGTGTGTATATAATACACCTCTCCCCGTACAAGTAATGTGTCCAAATCTTAAGTGCAAATATCACAGCTGCCAACTCCAAATCATGAGTAGGATAGTTCCCCTCATGAGGCTTAAGCTGCCGTGATGCATATGCAACCACCTTGCTCTCTTGCATTAGCACGCAGCCCAAACCTACATGTGATGCGTCACTGTACACAGTAAAATCCTTCCCAGACTCCGGCTGAATTAACACAGGTGCTTCAGTCAAAACTTTCTTCAACTTTTCAAAAGCCTCCTGCTACTTCTCAGTCCATACAAACGGTGCTTCTTTCCTTATGAGTTTTTTCAGAGGTGCTGCCATCATAGAAAAACCTTCCACAAACCTTCTATAGTATCCTGCCAACCCTAGGAAACTTCGAATTTCCGACACCGACCTAGGTGGCTTCCACTCCAAAATCACTTCAATCTTTCGAGGGTCCACCTTAATCCCCTCCTCAGAGACCACATGTCCTAAGAAGGTTACTTCTTTCAACCAAAATTCACACTTGCTAAACTTCGCATAAAGTTCCTTCTCCCTTAACACTTGCAGCACTATACAGAGATGCTCATCATGCTTCACTTCCGTTTCAGAATATACCAAGAAATCGTCAATAAAGACAACTACAAATTGATCCAAAAATGGTTGGAACACATGATTCATCAGATCCATAAACGCTGCAGGAGCGTTTGTTAGTCCGAATGGCATAACCAGAAACTCGTAATGACCATACCGAGTCCTTAATGTCGTCTTATGGATATCTGCCTCCTTGACCCTTAATTGATGATATCCAGATCGAAGGTCAATCTTGGAAAATACAGACTCTCCTCAAAGCTGGTCGAACAGATCGTCAATCCTTGGCAGTGGATACTTATTCTTAATCGTTAGTTTGTTCAACTGGCGATAATCGATGCACATCTGCATCGTACCATCCTTCTTTTTCACGAATAGCACCGGTGCTCCCCATGGAGACACACTTGGCCTAATAAAACCCCTATCCAACAACTCCTGAATTTGTGCCTTTAACTCCACTAACTCCTTCGGTGTCATCCTATACGGTACGAAGGACACGGGTGCCGTTCCAGGCAACAAGTCGATTCCAAACTCAACTTCCCGGTTTGGAGGCAATCTTAGAAGCTCTTCCGAAAAAAAATCTTGGAACTCTTTTACGGTCCTGACCTTATCCACTGTCAGACACTCTTCCTCCAATTGACTTACAAATGCCAAATAGGCCTCACAACCTTTCCGAATCCACTTTTCGACTCTTAATGCCGACACCACATTGGACAAATAATCCCTTCACTCACCTATTACCATAACCTCCTCATCCTCCGTGGTCCTTAACACCATTCATTTAGCAGCACAATCTAAAGTCGCCTTATGCTTAACAAGCCAGTCCATTCCTAAAATGAGATCAAACTCTCTGAACGGTAACTCCATCAGATCTCAAAGGAAAATCCTACCTTGAGTTTCTAAGGGTACATCCCTATACAGTTTGTCTACCCTAACCGAGTGACCCAAAGGACTTAGTACAGATACCCTACTCACAATCTTCTCAGAGTGCACACGCAACGACCTAGATATGGCACATGCAACATAGGAATGAGCAGATCCAATATCCACCAAAGTAGTATACGGTATGTTAGAGGCCAAAAACGTACCCGTTATGACGTCAAGTGCGTCACCCTCCTCTCGACGATGAGCTGCATACACCAATGCTGGCTGTCGAGCTTCAGCATTTCTGGCACCCCTGCCAAGTGCTCCTCGACCTCGACCATTTCCATTTCCATTCCTACCTTGCCCACGTCCTCTCGGTGGTTGTGGTCCACCTCTCATGGGTTGAGCAACCCTCTATACGGCAACCTGAGCCTGATCAGCTCTCTGAGGATAGTCCTTAACTCTATGCTCTATAGATCCACATTGGAAACAAGCACCGGAACATTTCCTACACTCGCCCAAATGTACCTTACCACAGTCTTCACAGATTGGTGGTGTAACCACATTCATTAGCACTGCTCGAACTGGTTCCTCCACTCTTGCTCTCTTAACATTCCTATTAGCACCACCTGAGGGCTCTGAATCCCTCTGAAAATGGTTTCAATCCTTCTCCTGATTCTGCTTTTCAGCCCGCTTAACCTCCTCAGCTATCTTTGCCTTCTCCACCAAGACCGCAAAGTCCCGCTCCCTCTGCGGAGCAATCAACACCCTCAAGTCATCCCTAAGACCATCCTCGAAGCGCACACTTCGGTCATATTCAGTAGCGACTATGCCCACGGCATACCGGCTCAGCCTTAGAAACTCGGCTTTGTACTCAGCAACTGTTTTACCTCCTTGCACCAGATTCAAGAATTCCTTTCTGCGAGCGTCCACATAACTTGCCCCAACGTACTTCCCTTCAAAAGTCGTCTTAAACAGTTCCCAAGTTACCCTATCAACTGGGGTCCCTTCTCTCACAGTGAGACATCACTGATAGGCCTCGTCTCGCAGCAACGATACGGCTCCTTTCAGCTTCTGCTCCACCGAGCAGTCCAAGTTGTCTATAATCCGTTTCGTGGCCTCCAACCAATATTCCACCACATTTGGGGCTACACCAGACACACCCTTAAAGATTTTCGCTCCGTTAGCCCGAAGTCGTTCAGAAATAGATCCCCGAATTTCGTTGCCCGTACTTGCCCCGGCAACCCTTTCCAAAACCCGAAGCATTGCCTGTGACAGGGCATCATCTTCAGCACCGCGGTCATGAGACTTTACCTCGTTGCCGGTGGTACCGGTGCATCCACCGCTGGCATATGTCCCAAAGACGAAGGCCTCGCTCGACTTCCTCGGCCCAGTCCATGGCCTCTTCCACAAGCGGCTCTTGTACTCATATCGTATTATCTGATTATGAATTTTTATGCATTAATTCAATATTCCAGTGTTTATTACCGATGTTTTATGAATCAGACAGTAATTCAAAGTTTCTTTTCGCAGAATCGAAGTCTAACTACAGTTTCAGTCTCTTATCAAATTTTCCTATGGTTTCAGTATCATCCTATCTAGAGTATCCTAGTAGGGTTTCAGTACAGACAGATAATTCAGGAAAATATTCAGAAAAAGTTTAGAGTAATACTTAAAGGCTTGGGCCGGAGATTCGGAATGCCACCTACTGAAGAAAGAGTTATTTTTTTTTCAAAATCTTTGTTTTTGTAAACCCATTCCATAGCTGAGTTGTTGAAACTTGGATCTGATACCACTAAATGTAACACCCCAAACCCAGCCCAGATGTTATGGCCTGATTCGACATGCCACATCGAAGCGTTCAAAACATTTCAGGTTGTTGTTCTAGAAAAACTTTCTTAGTGTTTTAAAAGATAATTTCAATGCAGGTTAAAGTGAATGGAAGCTGCGCACCAGGTAGGAAAAGGTGAGTCCCTCGGACTGCTTAAGTACCAAGCTCCCTTTGGATCAAATCCTAGACATGCACACCGCCGTTACCACACCTTAACATCGTGTATATTTCCAGGAAACCAATTTGATTAAGTCCTTTTTAGGAAACGTGATTAATTTTGGAAAAATATTCTCATTGTGGAAGCTTTGCTTGTTGTCATGTTATTTTGAAACCAATTACCATTTTTGAAAACACGCCCTAATGCTATCCAAATTCAACAGTTAAATATAAGTAATACCTATCTTAATAAAACATATAAAACCCATCAAAGAAAATAATTAAGCGGCCTTATTGCATTTTAAAAATCCAAAAACTTAAACGTAAATAAAAAAATGTCCAATTCACCAGAATAAAATCAACTTGCAGAACGTTTGGCCACTCCGAATCCCTCACATTTCCAAGCCCACTATGGTTGGGGATTACCTGCGTGGATGAAAAATAAAGGGGTGAGTTTGGGGAAACTCAGTGTGTAAATTAACCCAACCATAGCCTATATCGGTTTAAACCACAGAGAACAGAATAAGTTGGCCTTAGCCCAGAACAGAAGTCAGAATAAAGCCCATAGGCCCATAACAAAACATAACAGATATTACATGTCTATGCAAAACCCAACCCATATCCAACCACATGCACCCCCATACCAACCTTTCACCATGTGGGGAGACTACTCGACCCACCCAACCGCTACACGCCACAGAAATATGCACCATAGCTGCCAGAATAGATAATGTGACAAAGTCACCAGAACAGATAATTGTGGCAGAGCCACCAGAACAGATATATGTGGCAGAGCCACCAGATCAGATAAATATGGCATAGCCACCAGGACGCTTCCTCCATAATATAACCCGTGTCCCTATGCAGTAGATATACAATCATGGCATACATCATACAGAATTAAATTATCATGCTTTTCAGTCAAAAGTAACCCTAGGGGTATAATGGTAATTTTGCACCTAGGGGTGTATCAATAATTTCCATATATAGGGGTATTCAAGCAATTTGACTATTCTTAGGGTTTTCATGCATAGCATAGCCATTTTCATACGACCAAAAATACTTACTGCGTTTTCTTACCGAATTGGGCCTGTTGGCCCATTAACCCGATTTCGGCCCGTTAAGCCCAAAATATCATTAATGCACGAAATTGCACGTACTGTAGTTTTATCACTTTAGATTACCAAAAATATTAACCCACTTATCTTACGAGCATTCGCACACTCGCAAGTTCCCAAAATACCGACTTTTCGGCATTTCGACTTTCTGACTTTTGCCGATCTAGTCTATGAGAGGGTGTCAGTTACACACATATTTATGACCATTCATTGAAGAGATCCATGCACGAACTACCTACAATTATATTACTACCACGTTAATATAACTACTGAAACGAACTACATATTAACACCTTACCCTATTCGACTAATAACACCTTAGGCACTAGCAATCCTACCTTTGCCGGGATTGGCGACTAGATTTAGATCCCGTTGTTCCCCTTGTCCAAGCCCTTGATTAGCAGCCTCTAGATCACTGTGACAGCCCTAATGTGACCCTAGTCGAAAAGTGGTTTCGGGACCACAAAACCGAGTCATAAAAATAATTAATTGCTATATTCTATGCTTATTATGTGTGTACATGAGTATGTGGAAGTTTCATTCTCTAATTTTGCCAATTGCATGAGAAATTATTAAATAGGGATCAATATGAGACATAGTGAAATATGATAGGCTAATTTTAAATGGCTTATTAGTGCATGTTAACACAAAGGTGGACTTGCATGTCAAGTTGCCCAATTTCTTTATAGTGGCCGGCCAAGATGGAATGTTGATGGGCAATACATATGTTTAATTAGATATTATAATAAGAAATTGGGTTATTGGAAATAAAATAATGTTAGTAAAAGAAGGAAAAAGAAAAAAAATGCTCATCTGTCTTCTCCATTGCCGTGACTTGAGAAGAAGAAGGAGTGTTCATGTTTTCTTTCTTTTGCAATTGCCGTAACTAGAGGAAGGGGAAGAAGGAAGATTTGGCCAAGGTGGTCCTCTAGATTAAGGTATGTTCAAGGGTATCTTTGGAAGTATATACAACCTTTGGGTGATGAGTCTAAATTCTATCTATCTCATAGTTGGATTTGGGGTTGATGGAGAGTTAGAATTTGGCTAAGGAGCCTAAAAATTTTGGTTGATACCTTGATGCTATTAGCATGCTAGTTATATGGTTGTGTTTAGTTGCTTGGGATGTTAGCATGAAAGTTGGAATTGTTAAGCTAATTTGTTGGAAGTGCCGAATTTAGGACTAAGAAGAGAATGAGTATTCGGCTAACATAGTGAAAAGGTAGGTGTTGCCGATTGTTAGATTTAGACCATGGGAGTGGCTATAATGGGCATTAAGATGTAGAACTTAAGAAATGTAGTTATATGTGAATTTACATGATGTTACAAATAGATGTAAAAATATATGCTAGATTAGGAAATTTTGATTAAGTGTTCATGAGATGAAATTAGGTGTTTAAAAGATGTTATAGTTGACATTGTATATATATACATACATTCGACCATCTAATTGAGTATGAAGGTGGTGTTAAATCTAATTGTGATGCCCATTTGGAAGTGTATATATATATATATAAATATACATAAATACGTATGCTTCATGATGTTACCTTTAATTATGTGTATAATCGACTAAATGGGTAATTAGTGAGGATGGTTGCGAATATACAAACATACATATGCATGTGTAATTGAATTATGAATGTTTAGCAAGATGGTTAAACTAGTTGATTTATTGATTAAGCTCAAGGAGTTAAAGGAGGAGAATCAAGCAAGGGAAAGAGCGAAGGTCATCGAGTTGCCGACTTGGAACTATTTTACCCAACACAAGGTAAGTCACTAAGCATATATTTTGTATTGATTTAAATAGACATAATGTCTATGTAATTATGCCGAAAGGAATGATAAATTTATATACATGTATATATGTGGTGATGAAAGTATTGAATGAAAAGAAAAGAGGTGAGATGTATTGAGTTGTTGATTTGGCACTAAGTGTGCGGGTATAAACATTTATGATCATGAGATTGGCACTAAGTGTGCGGGTTTAAAATTTGTACAGCACTAAGTGTGCGAGTTTGATTATATAGCACTAAGTGTGCGAGTTGATTATATAGCACTAAGTGTGCGGACTCACTATATGTTTTTGAATCACTATTGACACTGAGTGTGCGACATTATTGAGTTGATCACGGACAGCGGATCGGGTAAGTACCTTGAGTTCATGGCTAATAGGCGCTATGTTTATATTTGGAGTTGAGCTTGGTAAGTTTTGAACCTATGTGACAATTTTAATTGAAGTCACGTACATAAGAATTATCGTGGAATAAGTGAAAGGTCATTTAGTTGTATGATTGTAACGAAAACAAAATGATGTATAAAAATGCCTCAAATATCCTATTGATTAGTATATGGAATGTGAATGTGTAACTTGGTATGAGATTGAACCGAAAGGTCTAAGGAACTATGGTATAGTTCGGTTTGGATGGAGTAATTAGCCTCGTTCCATTTTGTTTCCTCTTGTGATAATGTTATTAATGGATGGTAGTGCATTGCTTATGACTTACTGAGTTATATACTCATTTGGTGTTTGCTTGCCACCTATTTTAGGTTCCTTGGACTATTCTTTTTGCGTGCTCGGACCGTCATCTAAGTCATCACACCGGATTGCAACTTTTTGGGGTATCTTCTTCTTAGTTGGTCTAGGAGAACATTTCGGCATGTATAGGCTATTATGTTTTGTTGAACTTTGGTATGTAAACTTTAGCCATGCGAAAATGGCATAATGTTCGGTTGGATTTGGTTCTATGATGTTTGGACACAAGTCTTGGTAATTCGGTTTTGGTTGAGTATTGGTTGAGGCCTACTCGATTATTATGCCATATGTCATGGCTGATTATTTTCAGTGTTAAATTCATGATTTGGTAATAGTGTAGTAGGGAGATGCTCGGTGATGATTAACCTTTGGCATGGCTAGTCATGGTCATAATTTGTAATATGTATGATGAATTATTAGTTAGATCAAGGAAAAATCATGAAATAGGCATAGTTTGCTTGAGTAACAGATGCTGACAGCAGCAGTGATGTAAGATTGAAAAATCACTAAAAATAGTAGAAATGGAATTAAATAATGAATAAATTATGTAATCGAATATTGATGAGTCTATTTCCATATGGAAGAAACGAAACTACCATATGAGCTCTATGTTAGGAGATAATTAAATTCTTGTGAAACAGGGCAGAGCGATTTCTGGATCCCCTGTTTCGACTTAGAAAATTCACCGTAAATTTTATCGAGATAATTAGAGGTCGTGCCTTATATGTATAGATTCGTTATCGAGTCTAGTTTCATTAGAGACAAACGACATAGGCATTGAATCCCTTTACAGTGAGATATTTAAATCGTAAGGTACAGAGGTCAGTGTAGTCGAACCTTGAAACAGGGGAGATAATGAATAAACTGTACTAATTTGCCCAACCAAAAATTCTACAACAATTCTCCCATATAGATATATGAGTCTAGTTTCGGAGAAAATTTACGGAATTGAATTTCGAGTTCCAGAACTCAAGATATGATTTTTAAAGCGACTACGATACAGTTAGCCAGCTTGCCTGGAACAAAAAAAAAATATAAATAGGGGGAAATAAATGAAGTAAGCTCGGTAACACCTCGTATTCGATTTCCGATAACGGTCACGGGGGGGTGTTAGATTTGAGTGGTATCAGAGCTATGGTTTAGTCGGTTCTAGGACTACCATAGCACGTATGAGTCTAGCTATACATGCCTTAATGTTAATGTTTAAATGTGTGATGACTTCTGACGGTTAAAATTTTTGTTTTGATTAGTAAATGGATCCAGGTGTAGAGAGAACCTTGGTGGATGACGTTGAAAGTGTAGCGGCTGCTCCTGCACAAGGGACGCCTCCTGTTGAACCTCAGTCATCTGCGAATAATCAAGGTGAGGGGGCTAAACAAGCCTTCTTTACCATGATGAATGAGTGGGTCGCGCAATATGCCCGAACCAATCCGGCTGTCCAACAATTCTCGAATTTGAATAATCCACCCCAAGAGCCCGTAATGGCATCGCCATCGATCCTGTGAAATTTGAGTAAGCCACCTGTAGACTTGATTAGGAAGCGCGGGGCCGAGGAGTTCAGGCCCATAGTTACTGATGATGCCGAAAGGGCCGAGTTCTGGCTTGATAACACCATTCGGGTGTTTGATGAACTGTCATGCACACCCGATGAATGTCTAAAGTGAGCTATATCCTTGTTATGGACTCGACCTACTATTGGTGGAGGACCTTGATTTCCATAGTCCCAAACGAACGAGTTACTTGGGATTTCTTTCAAATGAAATTTCAAAGAAGTATATTAGTCAACGGTTCATCGATAAAAACGTAAGGAATTCTTGGAACTCAAGCAAGGTCAGATGACAAGATCGAATACGAACATGAGTTCGTAAGACTCGATTAGTATGCCCGAGAGTGTGTGGCCAATGAGGTTGCTATGTGCAAAAGATTTGAAGAAGGATTGAATGAAGATTTAAAGCTACTAGTGGGTATTTTGGAGATAAAGGAGTTCGTAACACTAGTCGAACGAGCCCGCAAGGCGGAAGAACTTGGAAAGGAGAAGAAGAAGGCTGAATTTGAAGCTAGAGACCATCGTAAAAGATCGACGGGTAAAGCTCCGTTCTACCGTAAAGAAGTTCGGGAGGACACTAGTAAGTCGAGGACGATGCGGAATTTCCATCGAGCACGACCATCGACGGACTCTTGAGCTACTTCGTAGCTAGTGTGGGCAATAATCGTCAAGAGAAACCGAATGCCCCAATGTGGAAGACGACACCTAGGTGAATGTTGGGGTAAGTCTACTAACAGGGCCTATTACGGATGCGGTTCAAGGACCACTTCATTAGAGATTGCACGAGCTTGATGAGAAGAATAAGATGCAAGGTGCAAGACCTAGTGGAGTGATGATAGAGGTAGACCACCGAGAATTTTAGGAGGTAGGGTTGGTAGTTAGAGAGGGCCTCGACACGGCTGTTCGAGTCGAGACCAGACTCTGCTAGAGCATATGCCATTCGCAAGACGAGAGGAGGCATCCTCCCCGATGTCATCACCGGTACTTTCACTCTCTTTGATACTAATGTGATTGCATTGATTGACCCGGCTCTACTCATTCATATGTATGTGAAACCTTAGCATCCAAGAAGACTCTCACCGTTGAGTCATCGAGTTCTTAATTCGAGTGTTAAACCCTTTGGGTCAATACGTACTTGTTGATAAAGTGTGTAAGAGATGCCCTCTAATAATCCGAGAATCCTGTTTTCCGGCCGATTTGATGCTTTTACCGTTTGACAAATTTGATGTTATTCTTGGTATGGATTGGTGGACCGTACATGATGCAGTGGTGAACTGCAAAAGAAAAACCATCGATTTGAGGGGTGCAAATGATGAGGTAGTCCGAGTTGAGTCTACCGAGTTGAAGGGGGTGCCAGCGATAATATCTTCAATGCCCATTTAGAGATATGTGAAAAAGGGGTGTGAAACACACCTTGGGTATGTATTTGATAGCAAAGAGACGGAAAGGAAACTTGAATCAGTACCAGTGGTTTGTGAGTATTCAGATGTTTTTCCTGAGGATTTACCGGGGTTGCCACCGGTTCGAGAGGTGGAATTCGGCATCGAGATTGTACCTGGTACCACGCCAATCTCAATAGCCCCGTATCGTATGGCATTAACGGAATTAAAGGAATTGAAAGTTCAATTGCAAGAATTGATGGATAGAGGTTTCGCTCGACCGAAGTTTCTCTCCATGGGGGCACCCGTATTGTTTGTGAAAAGAAGGATGGAACCATGAGATTGTGCATCAACTATCGCCGGTTGAATAAAGTGACCATAAAGAATAAATACCGTTGCCACGTATTGATGATTTGTTTGATCAATTAAAGGGAGCCTCAGTATTTTCCAAGATAGATTTGAGATCTGGTTATTATCAGTTGAGGGTTCGAGACTCGGACATACCCAAAACTGCATTTAGAACGAGGTACGGTCACTACGAATTCTTAGTGATGCCGTTTGGGCTTACTAATGCCCCTGCAGTATTTATGGATTTAATGAATCGAGTATTTAGGCCATACTTGGATCGATTTGTGGTTGTGTTTATTGATGATATTTTAGTTTATTCACAAGGTGAACCCGAACACGCCGAGCATTTGAGGTTAGTATTATAGATTTTACGAGACAAGCAGTTATACGCAAAATTCAGTAAATGTGAATTTTGGTTGAAAGAGGTTAGCTTTTTGGGGCACGTGGTGTCGGCATCGGGTGTTAGAGTGGATCCGAACAAAATTTCAGCCATACTCGGTTGGAAACCTCCGAGGAATATTACTTGAAGTTAGGAGCTTTTGGGACTTGCGGTACTACCGACGGTTTGTAAGGGTTTTCGATGATAGCTGCACCATTAACTGAAACTACTCCAAAAGATGTTGAGTTTGAATGGACGTAAAACTGTCGAAGGGTTTCGATCGACTAAAGACTGCTTAACCAAGCTCCAAGATTAGTACAACCGAGTTCGCAAAGAGTTTGTCATTTATAGTGATGCATCCTTACTTGGGCTAGGTTGTGTGTTGATGCAAGAAGGTCGAGTTGTGGCTTACGCGTCGAGACAATTAAAGCCGCATGAGAGAAACTATCCAACCCACGATCTTGAATCGCTGACCATAGTGTTCGCCTTGAAAATATGGCAACATTACTTGTTTGGAGAAAGGTGTCATATTTATTCGGACCACAAGAGTCTAAAATATCTGATGACTCAAAGAGATCTAAATCTACGACAAAGACGTTGGCTTGAGTTGTTGAAGGACTATGAACTTGTTATTGATTATCACCTGGGAAAGGCTAACGTGGTTGCCGATGCTTTAAGTCGAAAAGCACTGTTTGCTTTGAGAGCGGTGAATGCTCACTTATCCGTCTCACCCGATGGGGTGCTAGTAGCTGAATTAGAGGCCAAACCATTATTGATTCGTCAAATACTTGAATATCAGAAAGTCGACGCTGAATTGGTCACTAAATGAGCTGAATGTGCTTCGAATGAGGAATCGGAGTTTCGGATTGACGACAATGATTGCTTGACGTTCAGAGGTTGATTATGTGTTCCAAGAAATTTGGAACTTATTTCGACGATTTTGAACGAGGCTCATAGTAGTCGAATGTCAGTCCACCTGGGTAGTACTAAAATGTACAACGATCTGAAACGTCAATTTTGGTGGCCGGGTATGAAACGAGGCATTTCTGAATTTGTTTCAAGGTGTTTGATATGTCAACAAGTAAAAGCGGAACATCAAGTGCCATCGGGATTACTTCAGCCAATCATGATACCCGAATGGAAATGGGATCGAGTGACAATGGACTTTGTATCTGGGTTACCTTTGACTCGAGTAGGAAAGACTCGATGCGGGTTATTGTTGATAGATTGACCAAGTCCGCTCATTTTATCCTCGTCTGCATGATTTTTCGCTCAATAAATGGGCAGAATTATACATCTCCCAAATTGTTCGATTGCATGGGGTACCTATTTCTATCGTGTCGGATAGAGACCCAAGATTGACATCGCGATTTTGGAAAAAGTTACAAGAAGCGTTGGGTACTAAGATGCATTTTAGCACCGCATTTCATCCCTGCATCGATGGCCAATCTGAACGAATAATTCATATACTCGAGGATATGTTGAGATGTTGCGTCTTAGAGTTTTGTGGTTCATGGGAAAGATATTTGCCTTTGATTGAATTCGCTTACAACAATAGCTTTCAATTAAGCATTAAGATGGCACCTTACGAGGCCTTATACGGTCGTAAATGCCGTACCCCATTATTTTGGACTGAACTTAGTGAAAGTAAAATTTTTGGGGTTGATTTGATTAAGGATTCTGAGCAGAAAGTTCGAGTAATTCGTGAAAGTTTGAAAGCCGCTTCGGATTGTCAAAAGTCGTATGCGGATTCGAAAAGAAAAGACATTGAATATCAGGTTGGAGACAAAGTATTTCTCAAAGTTTCACCCTGGAAGAAGGTGCTTAGATTTGGTCGTAAAGGCAAACTAAGTCCGAGGTTCATCGGTCCGTATAAAGTATCCGAACGAGTTGGACCAGTCGCATACCGGTTAATTTTACCCCCTGAGCTTGAAAAGATTCACAACGTTTTCCATGTCTCGATGCTTCGACGATATAGGTCTGACCCGTCGCACGTAATCACTCCATCTGAGATCGAGATTCAGCCTAACTTGAGTTATGAAGAAGAACCGATTCGCATTTTGATGCGTGAAGTAAAAGAGTTGGGAAATAAGAAAATCCCATTAGTGAAGGTGTTGTGGCATAAACATGGAATTGAAAAAGCCACTTGGGAACTTGAGGACTCTATGAAGGATAGATATCCAAAATTGTTCACCGGTAAGATTTTTGGGGACGAAAATTTCTTATGTGGGGGAGAGTTGTGACAGCCCTAATGTGACCCTAGTCGGAAAGTGGTTTCGGGACCACAAAACCGAGTCATAAAAATAATTAATTGCTATATTCTATGCTTATTATGTGTGTACATGAGTATGTGGAAGTTTCATTCTCTAATTTTGCCAATTGCATGAGAAATTATTAAATAGGGATCAATATGAGACATAGTGAAATATGATAGGCTAATTTTAAATGGCTTATTAGTGCATGTTAACACAAAGGAGGACTTGCATGTCAAGTTGCCCAATTTCTTTATAGTGGCTGGCCAAGATGGAATGTTGATGGGCAATACATATGTTTAATTAGATATTATAATAAGAAATTGGGTTATTGGAAATAAAATAATGTTAGTAAAAGAAGGAAAAAGAAAAAAAATGCTCATCTCTCTTCTCCATTGCCGTGACTTGAGAAGGAGAAGGAGTGTTCATGTTTTCTTTCTTTGCAATTGCCGTAACTAGAGGAAGGGAAGAAGGAAGATTCGCCAAGGTGGTCCTCTAGATTAAGGTATGTTCAAGGGTATCTTTGGAAGTATATACAACCTTTGGGTGATGAGTCTAAATTCTATCTATCTCATAGTTGGATTTGGGGTTGATGGAGAGTTAGAATTTGGCTAAGGAGCCTAAAAATTTTGGTTGATACCTTGATGCTATTAGCATGCTAGTTATATGGATGTGTTAAGTTGCTTGGGATGTTAGCATGAAAGTTGGAATTGTTAAGCTAATTTGTTGGAAGTGCCGAATTTAGGACTAAGAAGAGAATGAGTATTCGCTAACATAGTGAAAAGGTAGGTGTTGCCGATTGTTAGATTTAGACCATGGGAGTGGCTATAATGGGCATTAAGATGTAGAACTTAAGAAATGTAGATATATGTGAATTTACATGATGTTACAAATAGATGTGAAAATATATGCTAGATTAGGAAAATTTGATTAAGTGTTCATGAGATGAAATTAGGTGTTTAAAAGATGTTATAGTTGACATTGTATATATATACATACATTCGGCCATCTAATTGAGTATGAAGGTGGTGTTAAATCTAATTGTGATGCCCATTTGGAAGTGTATATATATATATATATAAATATACATAAGTAGGCTCGTTCGTGATGTTACCTTTAATTATGTGTATAATCGACTAAATGGATAATTAGTGAGGATGGTTGCGAATATACAAACATACATATGCATGTGTAATTGAATTATGAATGTTTAGCAAGATGGTTAAACTAGTTGATTTATTGATTAAGCTCAAGGAGTTAAAGAAGGAGAATCAAGCAAGGAAAGACGAAGGTCATCGAGTAGCCGACTTGGAACTATTTTACCCAACACAAGGTAAGTCACTAAGCATATATTTTGTATTGATTTAAATAGACATAATGTCTATGTAATTATGCCGAAAGGAATGATAAATTTATATACATGTATGTATGTGGTGATGAAAGTATTGAATGAAAAGAAAAGAGGTGAGATGTATTGAGTTGTTGATTTCGCACTAAGTGTGCGGATATAAACATTTATGATCATGAGATTGGCACTAAGTGTGCGGGTTTAAAATTTGTACAGCACTAAGTGTGCGAGTTTGATTATATAGCACTAAGTGTGCGAGTTGATTATATAGCACTAAGTGTGCGGACTCACTATATGTTTTTGAATCACTATTGACACTGAGTGTGCGACATTATTGAGTTGATCACGGACAGCGGATCGGGTAAGTACCTTGAGTTCATGGCTAATAGGCGCTATGTTTATATTTGGAGTTGAGCTTGGTAAGTTTTGAACCTATGTGACAATTTTAATTGAAGTCACGTACATAAGAATTATCGTGGAATAAGTGAAAGGTCATTTAGTTGTATGATTGTAACGAAAACAAAATGATGTATAAAAATGCCTCAAATATCCTATTGATTAGTATATGGAATGTGAATGTGTAACTTGGTATGAGATTGAACCGAAAGGTCTAAGGAACTATGGTATAGTTCGGTTTGGATGGAGTAATTAGCCTCGCTCCATCTTGTTTCCTCTTGTGATAATGTTATTAATGGATGGTAGTGCATTGCTTATGACTTCTTGAGTTATATACTCATTCGGTGTTTGCTTGTCACCTATTTTAGGTTTCTTGGACTCGACTTTTATGCGTACTCGGGACCGCCATCGAAGTCATCACACCGCTAGCAACTTTTGGTATCTTCTTTTAGTTGGTCTAGGAGAACATTTCGGCATTTATAGGCTATTATGTTTTGTTGAAATTTGGTATGTAAACTTTAGCCATGCGAAAATGGCATAATGTTTGGTTGGATTTGGTTCTATGATGTTTGGACACAAGTCTTGGTAATTCGGTTTTGGTTGAGTATTGGTTGAGGCCTACTCAATTATTATGCCATATGTCATGGCTGATTATTTTCGGTGTTAAATTCATGATTTGGTAATAGTGTAGTAGGGAGATGCTCGGTGATGATTAACCTTTGGCATGGCTAGTCATGGTCATAATTTGTAATATGTATGATGAATTATTAGTTAGATCAAGGAAAAATCATGAAATAGGCATAGTTTGCTTGAGTAACAGATGCTGACAGCAGCAGTGATGTGAGATTGAAAAATCACTAAAAATTGTAGAAATGGAATTAAATAATGAATAAATTATGTAATCGAAGCTTGATGAGTCTATTTCCATATGGAAGAAACGAAACTACCATATGAGCTGTATGTTAGGAGATAATTAAATTCTTGTGAAACAGGGCCAGAGCGATTTCTGGATCCCCTGTTTCGACTTAGAAAATTTACCGTAAATTTTATTGAGATAATTAGAGGTCGTGCCTTATATGTACAGATTCGTTATTGAGTCTAGTTTCATTAGAGACAAACGACATAGGCATTGAAGCCCTTTACAGGGAGATATTTAAATCGTAAGGTACAGAGGTCAGTGTAGTCGTACCTTGAAACAGGGGAGACTTTAATGAAGAAACTGTACTAATTGGCCCAACCAAAAATTCTACAAAAATTCTCCCATATAGATATATGAGTCTAGTTTTGGAGAAAATTTACAGAATTGAATTTCGAGTTCCAGAACTCAAGATATGATTTTTAAAGCGACTATGATACAGTTAGCCAGCTTGCCTGGAACAAAAAAAAATATAAATAGGGGGAAATAAATGAAGTAAGCTCGGTAACAACTCGTATTCGATTTCCGGTAACGGTCACGGGATTGAGGTGTTACAATCACACTATCATCAAGATAAAATAGTTATCACAACCCCTTAGGGCTACAAGTCCAAAACGACAGCCTCCCTAACCTTTAGGGATTTCGGCTTTTTCTAAAATACGAAATAAAGACTAGGTTGAAAAGACTTGCCACCGATTCCTTCAGTCAACAATACCTCTTAATCCCCACTTGATTCTGATGCAGTTCTAAGCCCTCAAATGATAGCAAAATTCGAGCCTTCAGTGATCTCAATATTCGGCTAAGTCCCTAGGAGTGTGGCGTTTTCGGTATTTTTTCCTTGCAATAGTGTAACGAAAGATGAAATAGGAGGGTTTTACTGTGGTCTTGCTGATAGAAGCTTGAGGTTTAGAGAACTAAAGAATCGGTCAAGAATGATGAAAAAGATGAGAGAATTGGCTAGGAGAAATCAACATAGAAGGAAATATGGCTTTCGGGATTTCGGCTTTCCTTATGGAAAATGGCTATGAAGGTTTAGGATCGTCTGAAGAAAAAGATGGAGATGAACAGGAGGATAGAAAGATTCGGCTATAGAGAAAAGAAGAAAAAGAAAAAGTTGATGGAGAGAGTAGAAAAAGAAAAGAAGAGGAGAATAGTCAGGAAACGACACAACTTACCCTTAGTGCCAAATTTATACTGGCACTTAACCTAGCCGAAATTTTCCCCCCTAAAGCACCCCTTGGCCGGCCAACTCTTGCTCCTCAAGAGTCCACCATTCGGCCAACACCGTTCTCCCTTATCAGCTCCTAAATCCTCTCCCTTATTAGCTCCCAAATCTTCTCATGACAACCTTTCACTTCAATTCCACTGCTTACCTTTTCTGTACATAAAAATTAATATCACTAATTTGCTTACCTTGCGACTTGAACCTTAGCTCACTTTGGTCATCCACACGCCACCTCTAAAGCCCCCAAGTCGCATCACATGCCAACTTACCACAGGCTTCCTTGTGTTTTATTTTACCCTGTTAATACTTAAAAGCCTAGCTAACCAGAACCTCTTTTCCCTATGGATTAAAATCACTTAAAATTACCGGGTTTTAGCTTAAGCTTGGGCCTTCTAGAGGCCCATTAACATAATTAAACCTATGCCAAACAGTCAAAACACATAAATTTTAAAATTCGTTGAAAACCACAGAAATCCCGAAAATCCCGAAAATTGGGGCGTTACATGACATCAATGATGATATATGTGCCTAAGTACGACCATGTCTGGGACATGGCATCAGGGATGATATGTGTGCCAGTATAAGACCATGTCCGGGACATGGCATCAACGATGATATGTGGATTCATGTAAGACCATGTCAAGGACTTGGTGTAACAGCCTGAATTTGGGGCTAGTTGGAATAGTGGTCTCGGGACCACAAATTTGAAGTTAAATAAATTAGTTTATAATTATTTAGATGTTAGAGCATGTTTTTAATAGTGCATGAAAAAATTGGTGTAGTAATTTTGACGTTTGTGAGCTCAATTGCGAAAAAGGACTAAATCGCATAAAATGCTAAAGGAGTCATATAGCTAGGGAATAAATACTGGGGGCCTTTAAAGGGCAATTAGGCCCTTAGAAATAGGGTGGCCGGCCATAGGGAACAATGAATTGAAAATTTTCAATGTTAGGTAATTGATTTTGGACTTTTTGACTAAAGTAGAAATAAAATAATCAAAGGATGATATCATCTCTCTCACTTCTCATTCTTTGTCGATTTTACTAGAAAAAAATAGAGCTTTGAGAGCTTGAAATTTTAGCTACTTAGTTAACTCACAAGTAAGTGATTTTCATACCCTTTGTTGATGATTTTTGCATTTTTGAGACCCTTGAAGCTTAAGCTTTCAAATGAGGGTACTATTTTGCAAAATTATTAAGAGCTTAGGGTTTTGACATGAAAGGATTTGTAATGTTTTCTGAGTTTTTATGGAAGAAAATGAGTCTTGGGTGTCTTACAAACAACTTTTATGAAAGGTGTTAGCATGAAAACACCTAAAATGACTATTTTGCATAAGTTGTAAAATAGATGATAAGTGTGTAAAATAGTGGGAATTTGGAGTTGTTATAAGAGTAGTAAGGGTTTGGCTAGGCTTAAGGTCTGAAGAAATTCGATAAAAATCAATTTTCAGGCTTAGGGTAAAATGGTCATTTTGTAAAAGTCTAGGGGCAAATTGGTCATTTTGCCCAATTGTGAATTATAGAGTGCTTAGATTGATAAAGTGACTAAACAAATACATTTTAATATTATAGATCAAGAAATACCGAATCCAAATCTAGACCGGGGGAAAACCAAGCAAATCGACTAAATCGACTAGACGCCACACTTTGTACTCCGAGGTAAGTTGCATGTAAATTGTACAACTAAATTAATAATATATGTATTTGAATTCTATTGAAATTATTATAGTATAAATTGCTTGATTGTGGAAATGAGAAAATGTGATGAGAATCCCGTTTGAACCTAGGAAATAAGTTGGATATTCAGGCCATAACATATGGGCTATTGTAAGCTAGTGTAAGACATGTCTGGGACATGCATCAGCCACATTATGAGAGCCAGAGTAAGACCATATCTGACACATGGCATCAACATTGAGACGAATGCTAGTGTAAGACATGTCTGGGACATGCATCGACTACGAGATGTGTTAGTGTAAGACCATGTCTAGGACATGGCATCGGCACAAATATGCTAGAGCTTGTGTAAGACCATGTCTGGGACATGGCATCAGCACCTAACCCCATGTTTGAGGCTAAATGAATATCCGATAATGTTCCAAATGGTTGAACGGTGAAAGTATGATTTCAAGTTAACAAGGAAAGTATATCTGTGTTGTGAGGGGTACAGGTACCTATATGGTATGTATGAAATGTGAGATCAATATATTCTATATGAGGTGTATTGAATATTGATGAGTAATTTTTGCTTATTCCACTTGTGTATTATGATACTTGTTGATGAATGTATTAAGTTTTGCTTATTCCACTTGTGTATTATGATCTTGTTGATGAATGGTAAAGTTATGTTGAATAATTATTTATGTACAACTTACTAAGCTTTATGCTTACTTCCTCTCCTTTGTTATTTTCTTACAGTACCGCCTACCTAGCTCAAGGATCAATGGAAGTCAAAGATATCGATCACACTATCAATCGAAGCATTCAGTATAGTTTAATTTATATTTTTGAATATGGCATGTATACGGAATTAGGCTTGTGTTTTGGATTATTATTAAATTGGCCAAATGTGTTGGCTTAGGATAAATCCCTCATTTTGTATTAAGCCTTGAATGATGGCTAACATTCATTTTGATTTATATACAAAGATGTTATTTTCATAGATGAGTGAAATGCACAAATAAAATGTTGCCTATTGTGGCTGATTTGGTTACATGAGATAGTCTTATAATAGTTTTGGTTGCTTTTGTGTAGGTTGTGTAAGCAAGGGTGGCAAAGAGGCTTGGTAAAAAGCCTCATATTGTCCATACAGGTAGACACACGGGCATGTGTCTAGACCGTGTGTGACAGACGGTCTGCTCTATGGGTGTGTGACCCATCCGTGTGTCCCATGCACATAAAATTTTCAAGCTAGTATCCATGGTAGTAAACACACGGACAGAAACACGATCGTGTGTCTCAGCCGTGTAAGGGACACAACCTAGCACATGGGTGTGTGCCTTGGTCGTGTGACATTATGGGGATGCTGATGTCAGAAATAGAATGCCCATGTTTTTGCACACGGGCTAGGACACGGGCGTGTCATGGCTGTATGAAGGACACGGGCCAAGCACACAAGCGTGTGCCAGGCCGTGTGAAAACCCCTGTAGGTGTGTATTTATAATTATTTCCACATAGGTGGAGGACATAGCGTGTCCCGGTATTACCTTGGCTGCGTGAGCCACACAGGCCATCAACACGACCATGTTGAAATGGCCACACGGGTGTGTTGCCTTTCCACATGGGCGTGTGCCCTGTTTCAAAGTCACATTTTTCTATAGATGGTTTTAAGGATCCGGGTTGATCCCGAATAGTTTTCAATGGTCGATTTGGGACTCGTTGGCCCATAATAAAAACTTTCAAAGTATAAATTGAAAAAAATTCTATATTTCACCAAATTGCGGTGACTGGGGAAGTTTGTGTGCATGAGATCGAGTTAGGTAATGCCTCGTATCCCGTTCCGACGTGGGTTATGGGTATGGGGTGTTACACATGGCATTGATAGTTTATTTGGTATATGAAAATCCCGAGTGTCCTTTAGTATTCTGGTGGTTCAACTGGCCATTCAAGATGTTGGGTTAAGAAGTGGAGTGATATGAGTATGAATGAACGGTGTAGGTATGTATGTAAACCTCCTGAGTATTGAACTCGATTCATGATGGGAAATTTAACATGAGTAGAAAGAAGTAAGATAAGCTTGATGTTTATAGGCATTTAATGTCAATTTTGACTACGTTCATGTGTGTAGTATGATATTGTGGTGATAATTGATAATATATTTAACCCCTGAATATCTTGACTTATGTTGTTTATAATTTACATGCAACTTACTAAGCCTTGTGCTTACCCTTCTCTCCTTTCCCTTTCTAGCTCGAGGATCGTAGACTCGGAGCTTGAGTTACACTATCAACAAATCTTTTGGGGTATAATTAGTTTACTACATTTAAGTATGGCATGCATAGGGAACTTAGTATTTCGTTATATGTTTCATATTTGTTAGCCATAGTGATGGCTCCTTTTGGTATATTATTCTGTTTTGTATATGGTCATGAAATATGACTCAAATTGATTATTGGGTTGAAATCCCTAATTATTGTTACATGTATGAGATGTGTTATTGATCGCGTGATTTCGTGATAGGTTTTAAATATTTATAATTAATCGTTCTTGAAACTAACTATTATCGTGATGTAAGCAAGTGTACCTATCGAACAGTAGTATAGTTTTAGCAAGACCGGATTGTCGAACCCAAAGGAACTAAAAGTACTAGTAATGACTGTCTTTTTATTATCTAGCCTAAGAATAAGGAGGTTTTGTTTTAACTTACTAATTATCTAAACTAAGAATTCACAAAGAATAGAACTGGGAAATTGCTTTTCAGAAAATCAATTGAATTAAGACAATACCTAAGGAAAAATCCACCTAGACTGTACTTGTTATTCTGGCTCTGAATCGGACGATTTATTCATTTAACTTGTTCCGTAGAGATCCCTAAGTTATGTTATTATCCCTATTCAAGGCTAATAACGTCTAATCCCTAGATTGAATAATTGAGACCTTTCTCTAATTAACACCCTAGGGTTGCATTAACTCAATCTATGGATCCCCTTATTAGGTTTCACCCTAATCCGGTAAAATCTTGTTACCCTATGTCTAGGCGCGCAATCAACTCGCTTAATTATGACAAATGTACTCTTAAACAGGGTTTATTTCTCCTCTGAATAAGAGCTTATCTTGAATCAGTCTCCTGGATATCAAAATAAGAATTAAGAGCACATAATTAAGAACAAGTTAAATATTTATCATACAATTCAAAAAAATTATAACAAGATTTGTCTTAGGTTTCCTTCCCCTTAGATATTTAGGGGTTCATAACTAAATATCAGAGTAAGAAAGAATACAAAACATAAAGAAAACCCAAAACTCCTGAAGGTGAAATTGAGGGGAGATCTTCAATTTTGATGATGAATTCAGCTTCTGAGATGGATCAATCGGCTTTCTTGGAGTAATTCCTTACCCCCTGTTTTGTGTGTCCTCTTTCTTCCTCCTCTAGGGTGTATTTATAGGATTTGGAATGCCTAAGAGCCCTCAAAATTAGCCTTTTCCGAATTAGACTCAACTTGCACTCGGCAGGGACACGTCCGTGTGACACGCCTGTGTGCGATTACTTCAGGCCGTACTTAAACCTACCAAATTGACACGGTTGTGTGGTCTGCCCGTGTGAGGAGGTCTAGGATGTGTTGATTTTGTACTTTGGCTCATTTTCTCCGTTTTTGGCCCATTTCTCATTGCCTTTGCTCTCCTATGCTCTCTTAAGTATAAAACATGAAATTAAAGCATTAGGAGCATCGAATTCACCAGTTCTAATGGGAAATCATCCATAAAATGTGTTAAACATGGGGTAAAAATATGTATAAATTACGGTTTATCAAGTATTACTTTTGTGGTGTGTGCCAAATGGTTGATAAAATGTGGAATTTATGCTTGATGGATTAATGATGCCAATTGGTTTGGTCACTATATTAATAAAGGTAAAGAAATGTATCGAATGAACTTAACAAGTCAAGGTGTCCGAATTAGGTAAACTTGAATATATTTATCATGCATGAGTTAAAGCTATGGATGTCTAAGTAACCTTTTTATGCTATGTCAACCACCATTGGCATGTGAGTGCGTGTTGGGGTTGTTAAGGGTGACAAGAGTGCTTGACAAGTAGCCTCAAAGTTGTCCACACGGGTAAACACACACGTAGACACACGGGTATGTGTTTAGGCTGTGCGTGACACACGGCCAGCCTCATAAGCGTATAGTCCTACTGTGTGTCCCTGCACCCTAGTTTTACGATTCAGTATGCATGGTAGTAAACACAGGGGCAGAGACACGACCATGTGTCTCAGGTGTGTGAAGGACACAGCCTTAGGACATGGGCGTGTGCCTAGGCCGCGTGATATTAAATTTATGTTGATGTTATAAATAGAGAGTTACACGGCCTGGGGACACTAGCATGTCAAGGGCACACGGGCGTGTCCTTGTGTCCACACGGGCGTGTGACCTTGTTTTAAGAAATTTTTTTCTAAAGTTCATGGCATAGTCCTGAACCGCCCCCGATGTATGTTTTTGGCCTCGTAGACCCATATAAGGGACGATATGCATGTTCTTGAATAAATTTTAAATTTGAACAAAATTTTATTGCCCGGTTTTACATAGTAGTGTATGTTCAAGTTCAGTAATGCCTCGTATTCTGTCCCTACGTTAGATACCGGTAAGGGGTGTTATATTTATTGGTATCAGAGCTACAATTTAGTCGATTCTAGGACTACTAGAGAGTGTGGAAGTCTAGTTATACGTGCCATACGTGTATTATGATAGTGTGTGTAACGACTTGATTTTGGGCTTAGTCAGAATAGTGGTTTCAAGACCACAAATCTGAAGTCGAAAAATTATTATATTAATTTTTTTGGGGTTATAACATGATTATAAGGTTGTATGAAAAAAAATGGTAAAGTAATTTTAGTATTTGAAGGCTTAATTTTGAAAAAATACTAAATCGCATAAAGTGCAAAAGTCCTATTTTAATAGCTAAAGGTGCCAAATAGCTAGTGAACCTAAATTGGGGGTCTTTAAAAGACAATTAGACCCTAAGATAGCTCATGGCTGGCAATAGGAGACAATTTGGTCAAAAAGTCCAAGTTTGGTGGGTTTGGTGGCTAATTTGACTAAAATAGAAATAAAAGAAGAAAAAAATGATATCACATTCTCATATTCTTCACTACCATCAATTTTTTAGCCATTTTAAAGGGTTTTGACCTGCAGAAAAATTTCAGGAACTTGTTCCTCTTGCAAGTAAGTGATTTACATACTTTTTGTTGATGATTTTCACATTTTTGGACCCCTTGAAGTATAACTTTCTATTAAGGGGACTATTTTGCAAAATCGTTAAGAGTTTAGGGTTTTTCCATGAAATAATATGTGTAGTTTTCTGAAATTTTATGAAAGAATATGAGTATTAGATGTGTAATAAACAACTTTTGTAAAGGGATTTCTCATGAAAACCCCAATAGGGACTATTTTGCATAAGTTGAAAATTTGACGATAAATGTGTGAGATAGTGGAAATTTTGGATTTTTTATAAGAGAAAAAGGGGTTTAGCTAGGCTTTTGATATGGGAAGAGTCGATAAAAATCGATTTTCAAAACTAGGGGTAAAATGGTCATTTTGCAAAAGTTTAGGGGCAAAATGGTCATTTTGTGCAAGTATAGATTATTGAGTGCCTAGATTGATAAATTGATTAAATTTATGAATTTTTGTTATTATAGATCAATAAATTCAAACTTCAAACTTAGACCGGAGGAAGGCTAAGCAAATTGATAATACCGACTAGACACCACATTTTGTAACCGATGTAAGTTGTATGCAAATAATACAACTACATTGTCATTACATGCGATGAGTTAATTTAGCATGAATTACTTGATTGAGGAAATGAGAAGGCATATGCTAATTAAGGTAGCAGAATTCCCATTTGAACCATGGGAAATAAAATCAGATATTCATGCCATGATGTATGGACTATTGTGAGCTAGTGTAAGACATGTCTGGGACATGCATCAGCCATATTACGAGAGTCAGTGTAAGACCATGTTTGGGACATGGCATCGACATTGAGATAAGAGCTAGTGTAAGACATGTCTGGGACATGCATCGACTACGAGTAAAACTAGTGTAAGACCATGTTTGAAACATGACATCGGCATCCTACCCCATATTAAGGCTCATTGAATATCCGGTAGTGTTCTGAATGGTTCAAAAGGGAGAGTTATGGTTTAAAATCAAGAGAAAAGTATAACTGTGTTGTTAGTGATACAGGTACCTATTCAGTCTGTGTGAGACGTGAGTTCAATATATAGTATATGATGAGAATTGGTTTGTGATGAGTAAGTTGTGTTTATGCCTATTTATATCAAGAGCATGTTGATGAATGGTATAGTTGTTGCTATGTGCTTGCATACTTTTTACTAAGCTTTATGCTTGCTCCCTCTCTTCTCCATTTTCTTATAGTGTCGTCCAAATAGTTTGAGGATCAACAGACGTCAGAGGCCCCGATCACACTATCTTTTGAAGCACTCAGTATAGTTAGATTTCCTTTCTTTGTGTATGACATATATAGGGCTAGAATTTAATGTTTTATGTCATTAAGATATAGCCAAATGTGTTGGCTTGGAACATATATATTTATTTTGTATAAGGCCATGGATAATGGTCAGTGCTCATTTTGATATTTATATAAAAGATATTACTTTCATGAATGAGTAAAACGTACAAATAAAATGTTATCCATTGTGGTTAGTTTGACTATGCGATATGCCCTTGTTTTGGTATGGATTGATTTTATACAGGTTATGTATGCAAGGGTGGCAAAAAGGCTTGGTAAATAGTTTTATTTTGTCCACATGGGTAGGCACACGGATGTGTGTCTAGGCTGTGTGTGACACACGGTCCGCTACATGGGCTTGTGACATGGCCGTGTGTCCCCTGCATGTAAAATTTGCAAGTCAGTATGCATGACATGGGTGAGACACGACCATGTGTCTTAGCTGTGTGAAGGGTAGAGCCTAGCACATAAGCGTGTGTCTTGGCCATATGACCCTTAAGAATCGTTGACGTCAGAAACAAAATGTCCAGGTTTTTGCACACGTGCTAGGACACGAGCATGTTGATCACGTGGTTTCATGATAGGTTTTAAATATTTATAATTAATCATTCTTGAAACTAACTATTATCACGATGTAGGCAAGTGTACCTATCGAACAGTAGTATAGTTTTAGCAAGACCGGATGGTCGAACCCAGAGGAACTAAAAGTACTAGTAATGACTGTCTTTTTATTATCTAGCCTAAGAATAAAGATGTTTTGTTTTAACTAACTAATTATCTAAACTAAGAACTCACAAAGAATAGAAATAGGGAATTGCTTTTCGGAAAATCAATTGAATTAAGACAATACCTAAGGAAAAATCCACCTAGACTGTACTTGTTATTCTGGCTCCGAATCGGACGATTTATTAATTTAACTTGTTCCGTAGAGATCCCTAAGTTATGTTATTATCCTTACTCAAGACTAATAACGTCTAATCCCTAGATTGAATAATTGAGACATTTCTCTAATGAACACCCTAGGGTTGCATTAACTCGATCTATGGATCCCCTTATTAGGTTTCACCTTAATCCAGCAAAATCTTATCACCCTATGTCTAAGCGCGCAATCAACTCTGCTTAATTATGGCAAATGTACTCTTAGACAGGGTCTATTCCTCCTCTGAATAAGAGCTTTTCTTCAATTAGTATCCCGAGATATCAAAACAAGAATTAAGAACACATAATTAAGAACAAGTTAAATATTTATCATACAATTCAGAAAATAATAACAAGATTCGTCTTAGGTTTCATTCCCCTTAGGTATTTAGGGGTTTTAGTTCACAACTAAATAAGAAAACATCTCAGAATAATAAAGATTACAAAATATAAAGAAAACCTAAAACACCTGAAAGGGAAATTGAGGGGAGATCTTCAGTCTTGATGATGTATCCAGCTTCTAAGATGGATCAATCGGCTTTCTTGGAGTAATTTCTTACTCCTTATTCTATGTGCCTCGCTTCTTCCTCCTTTAGGGTGTATTTATAGGCTCTGGAATGCCTAAGAGCCCTCAAAATTATCCTTTTCTGAATTGGACTCAACTTGGGCTCGACAGGGACAAGCCCGTGTGCGATTACTTTAGGCCGTGCTCGAGCCTGCCAAATTGACATGGCCATGTGGTCCACCCGTGTTAGGAGGTCCAGGCTGTGCTGATTTCGTACTTTGGCCCATTTTCTTCGTTTTTGGCCCGTTTCTCGTTCCTTTTGCTCTCCTATGCTCTCCTAAGTATAAAACATGAAATTAAAGCATTAGGAGCATCAAATTCACCAATTCTAATGGAAAATCATCCATTTGCTTGTCCTCAAGCAAAATTCTCAACTCATAATCAAAATAATTTCTTCTCAACTTATAATTTCTATCGATAATATCTCGAAATAATCCATAGGTAATCATACATTGAGAATTCAACTGAAAGAACATATAAGTTTCAAACATTCCAAGTTGAGTATTTAATCATGGAAACATAGGTGTCTCCCCTCATTTAAGTAATTACCTTTGATTCAGAACATCACAGAGGTTCACATCCTCACTAAAGATTCACTCAAATCACTTGAGGTGATTAAGGAAAATAAATAAAGCACTCAATAGTCAATAATGAAAAATCATTACCATAGGCTTGCATGAAACTCAAATCTCCACCGCTATAATCTAAGATGATACATCAATCAAAAGGTCTTTAGAGAGTTGTAATGAGGCTTGGTTAGCGGGTGTGGTCATAAGCTGAAAGAAAGGGTTAGAATCGAGATTGAGTTGAAAAATTACTTAACTAGAAAAAGATTTAATCATCACTTACATACAACAGAGCTTTTCTCAGAAAATGTAATTTAACTTCTTTAGCTCAGAAGATTACTACTATTAAGATGTATACACATTTTTTTTAAGAACAAGTTAAATAACATAGACTAACTATTAAGAACAAGACATAGCTAAGCAATTTATTCAACTCAAATCTCGACAAAAATAGGGATAAAAAATAATTGAGGAGATTTCAACAAAAAATGGGTTAAGGGTTAATATTAAGGGTAATACAAGAAATGGCTTGTTAGGCTCAATGGGGTTTACTAGTGGTTAATCGTGGAGGTAGGCTTTTCATGGCATGAGTGGATTAATCCTAAGTGCCTTAATCATTTTGACATATCAAATCAAATGGTGTGGTTTTGACAGGCATAGTCAAGCAAGTTCTAGAATAACAGTTCAATACTGACGCACTCAAAGCAATAATAAAAGTGAGCATGAAAGAATTAATAGATGCTCAAAAGGCTCAAAAACCTCACAAAAATTATGACTTTTTGATGTTTAAAACTTGTACATTTCAACTTGAAGTAATAACTAAACTTTGGGGAAACAACCTAAAATTTTAAATTCCTAAAAATCAACTTATCATGCTTGATTCTCTAATGTCTTAAGGTTTAAACAATCAATGCATAAATGCCTATGTTTTAATTCAAGATATATCAATCAAAATCATAAATCAATCAAAATTTATCCTAAATACGATATGAGAGCTTTTCAAGAGAACAAGGCAGTCATTCAGGGATTTTTCTAATAATGAAATAAATACCCCCCACATTTAAGATGTACATTGCCCTCAATGTACAAAGATAGATATTAGAATATAAAAATAAGATAGGGAGAGAAGTGAAACTTCCTGTATGATGAATTCCTCGAACTGGAGTTTTGGAGAGTAATCGGTGCGAGAGTGGAGGAGGATACTCCGATGGTGGTAAAGGTTCATTTGTCCATAAGTCCTGCACCAAAAGAATATTATATCTAGTGGTAGCTATGGTCATGGTCGATCAGGACATGGCAGTCATGGAGAACCTTTCCCTGTAGATTTTTTAGTTCCTATGCGATGATGAGCTTAAGAGCTCTATATAACTGTGATAAAATCAAGAGCTTTTTAGGGGATATTAGGAAGAATAATTACTCATAAAGAAATAACCGAAATTGGTAATTAAAAATAAAATTCTAAAATATAATAAAAAAGTAGTTTTAATAAAAATTAAAAACACAAAATAATAAATAAATGTTTTTTAAACATCTTCATCGCTGGATGGTTCGCGATGTGGGACTGGTGATGAGATGTGGAGGTGCTGACAAATCTGCTGTAAAGTAGCATCAATGTTGTCAAATCATTGAAAACACTACTACTCGAATTGAGTGAGGCGCTCAGAGATGTCAGCATATGAAGCCGCCGTATGAACTGGATGAGAGGGTGGTGGCGGCTGAGTCGATGGGTCCTCGTGCTGTGGAGGGACATCATCAGGAATGTCCTCATAGGCCTCCTCCTCGGTAGATTGGGCGAGATGATATTGAGGAGGGTAGGTTCTTCGGCGCTTTTCGATCATCCTCATGCTAAGCATGCTCGGGATGCCTTGTGGAGACATCTGGCCAATGAGGGTTAACGATGATTCTTGGGCTGCGGTGTTGAGGACCCTAAAGTGTCGAGCCAACCGAGCAACATAGGGGCCAATGGAGATGACCCCCTTCCTATGACGCTCCGTCTAGTGCTAAATCGCGAGGGCAATGAAATAGGTAAGGTCGTCAACGTGCCCGTGTGACATACACCATAAAAAGTAGGCGCCATGAGTGTTGACGACGCCAGTGCTCTCTCACCGTCCTGTAATCGTGTGAGCCAAAATGGCATGTAGGTACCTCAGAGATGGAGGGAGAGCCGATGCCTTGGAGCAGCTAGGATTGTAGGTGGCCCCACCTAGTACTAGTGTGTCCCAACACCGTGAAGGAGAACGATGGATTTGGCGGTTGAGAGCATCTAAGCCATCTCCTCCTTGAATTCTTCTGTATATAAACCCAGCGCCATACCAAATTCTGGGATGTTGAGCTGGCAGACTAACCCGCCTAGGCGAAATTGGACCGTGTCGGGATCATCATAGTTCATCATTACGGTCTGAAGATGGAACGTTGAGCATAGCTCCATCGTGATCTCAAGGTATGTTGGCTCAATGATCCCAAAGAACAGCTCCCAAGGGTCGGTGGTTAGGAGGGCCCGAATTGTATCAGCCAACTGAACTTATTCTACGGCAGCCCAGTCAATGCAGCGGCCTGCAATTAAAGGTCGGGCCCGAAGTATTTAGAAAAGTACTTCTTGGGGCCCACAGGGGAACTGCAGGAGAGGGTGACTAATTTCCACGGTTGGACCCATGGAAGATGATGCTCCCTTACGTTCCTTGGAAGCAGGTACGCGATTTTCTTTCCTTGTGAAGATGACATGGTACCTGCAATCAAAACCATTAATTCATCTCAAGGAATGATCAAAATAAAATGAAGACAAATTGTAAATAACAATCATAATTTCAGCAACTACTGAGACTAACAAGTTAATCAAAGTAATCAATTGTATGGTGTAAAAATGGCAACGAATTTCATGGAATGCAACATGTGTGATGGATGAAAAATGTTAACATTAAAGGCATGAGTATGTCTATTTTTCTAATCATGAATATTTTCTTCTAACTAATCAAATAAAGTAGAGAAATCATATAAAGAGTAAGAATTTGAACATGAAAAAGATAATAACTTGTTCTATGAATAAAATGTGAGGGATAGAAAGATGAAAATAATCATGAAAAAAGCATAGTATTATGATAACTGACATGAAAAATGAGTGCAATTAAAGGGAAAAAAGTAAACCAACGCTAGAAAAGAGAGAATGAGCGGCAAAAATAGAGTTGGATGAGGCGCACGGGCGTGGTGAGGAGGTCGTGTAGACTTGTAGCGGCTAGGGTTATGGTTTTTGGGTGGGAAAGGCAATGAATAATGCAGGGTTTTTATACATTTTTGGGTACACGGCCAGGAATACACCTGTGTTCCCCAATTTTAGCCAGTGTGATTCGCGAATTTTGAATTTGGGTGTGTCTGACATTTAGTACACGCTCGTGTTCCTTGGGCGTGTGGGTGCACACATTGGTGTCGCACAGCCATGTCTGGCGTTGTTTGCTTCTCCCACGCCCCTGTATGTAGACCCAAGCCCGTGTCAATCTAACAGGTTCGACCATGGGTGCTAGACACGGGCGCGTCGCACGCTCGTGCTATTTTAATAGGTTCGCCCACGATTCTTCCATACGGGCGTGTCGCATGCCCGTGTTCTTTTGGTAGGCTCGACCACGGCCATGTCGCATGGCCGTGGCATTTTATTGTAGCCCGTGTTTGGGGAAATCTTTGCCCTATTTTCACACAGCCCTAAGCACGCCCGTGTGATTGGCCGTGTCTCTGTGGAAAATTTGTATTCAAGAGCTCCGTTAGTAAGTTAGGTGTTGAAGACTAAATTTTAAAAAAGTTAATAGAGTTAGTGCTCGGGTTGCCTCCCGAGAAGTGCTTATTTATAGTCTAAGCTCGACTTACCTCTCCGTTGAATGATCATGGTGGTTTGAGGAGTTTATTCCTGCCATCAAAATAAGGTTTTAAACGGGTGTTGTTTACCTTAAAAGTGCTAAACTTGGGATGACTCACCTTGACCGTACCGAATGGGAAAATGTTGAGTACCGTAAGAGGCATTTCTTCATTCAGTGTGGTAGCGACAATGTGGGGATCTACGGTATCTAATAAGACTCTATCTCTAACTTTAAGTTGATTTGGAAAGGTATTGAGCTCGTTCTGTCGTAGATTCAGTTTGTCGGGTGTTCTCGATTTATGTGTCCACCATTCATCTAGTTCCTCGATTTGTAGCCTTTGATCTTCATGAATAGGTCCTCTACTACTGCTTGAGAATAACTCATGTGCTTCCTTCAGACTCATTTCCTGCAAAGTAGGTTGTACCAGAGTGTCAGTTTTAATAGAATGGTTTAGACGATCACCTTCAATTTCCGATATGTTGCCAGAATTACGAGTTTGAAGGGTGATTATTTCGTCTCCCACATGGAGTGTGAGTTCACCTATGCCAGCATCAATAATTATTTTAACAGTTGCTAAAAAGGGCATTCCTAGAATTAAAGGAGTGTTGCTATCCTCCTCCATGTCTAGAACAATGAAGTCAACGAGAAATATAAATTTATCGATTTTAACTAGCACATCTTCAATAATACCCTTAGGGAATCTTATAGTTTTATCTGCTAATTGAATGCTCATCCTAGTCTGTTTGGATTTCCCGAGTCCTAATTGCTAAAACATTGTGTAAGGCATGACGTTGATACTAGCCCCTAAATCATCTAATACATTATTAACATCTAAACTACCAATTAAGAACTCCCTGGATCTTTTAGTTTGTTGGGTAGTTTATTTTAGAGAATAGCTGAGCAAAATACATTTAGCTCCACATGCGATGCCTCGTCCAACTTTCGCTTATTTGCTAAAAGCTCCTTTAAAAATTTCATTGTGTTTGGCATCTGCGATAGGGCTTCAATAAATGGTAAGTTAATATGTAATTTTTTTAAGAGTTTAAGGAATTTACCAAATTGTTCATCTGAGCGATCTTTTCTTGTCGCGTTGGGGTATGGCACACGAGGTTTATATTTGACATTCACTGATTTGTTTTTATTATGACCTACCTCACATTGACCTTTTCTTACCACAGCGTCTTGCCTCAGTTCTGTCTCAGGCTCAATGACTCCATCGTCATCTTGAATATTAATTGCGTTGAACTGTTCCCTTGGGTTGGGTTCAATATTACTTGGCAAGCTACCTTGTGGTCGTTTGGAGATTAGTTTGGAAAGCTGGCCTATCTAAGTTTCGAGCCCTTCGATTGACGCTTTTGATTTTTAAGTGCTGTCTCGGTGTTTTGGAAACAGGTTTCTGACACCGATATAAACTTTGAGAGCATCTCTTCAAGGTTCGGCTTCTTTTCCTGTTGATAGGGTGGTTGTTGAAAACCCGGAGGATGTTGTGGTCTTTGATTTCCTTGATCGCCCCACGGGATATTGGGGTGGTTCCTCCAACCTGCATTGTAAATGTTACTATATGGGTTATTTTGGGATCGAGAGTTATTGTTACCCATATATTGGACTTGTTCCTCCTCGATGCTAGGGTTGAAGGGTTCATACTTTGTGCATGCTCCTCCTCCATTCATCTCGCACCTCATTACTGGATGTACCTGAGTAGAACCAAGTAAACCATTAATCTTTTTATTTAGAAGTTCTACCTGGTTTGACAGCATAGTAACCAAATCAATGTTAGAAATGCCTACTGTTTTAGTTGGTTTAGTCCTCATGACTTGCCACTGATAGTTATTCAGTGACATCTCCTCTATAAACTCATAGGCAACTTTAGGTGCTTTATTATTGATGGTTCCTCTAGCAGTTGCATTAACCATTTGTCGAGTCAAAGGAATCAGGCCATTATGGAACGTTTGAACCTGTGGTCAAAGTGGTAACCCATAGTGAGGGCACCTTCTCAATAAGTCCTTATATCTCTCTCATGCATCGTAAAGAGTTTCTAAGTCCATCTGCACAAACGAAGAGATATCATTACGTAATTTGTTCCCAAGTAGTGATTGACCCTCATGGTAACGAGTTCAACCACTATTTAGCCTTGTTCCTCAGTGAAAAGGGAAACAACCGAAGACGTATGGCATAATCAGAAATGCCATTGATTTTAAATGTATTGTAAAGTTCCAAAAAGTTTGCTAAGTGAGCGTTGGGATCTTCATCCTGCAAACTATCAAACTGAACAAACTGTTGTATCATTTGAATTGTGTTAGGTTTCAGTTCAAACATATTTACAGCTACAGCAGGTCTAACTATGCTTGATTCAGTTCCTGTTAAAGAAGGTTTAGCATAATCATACATAGTGTGTGGAGTAGGATTTTGATTAACCGCAATTACAGGAGGTAGCTGACTGTCTTGGTTTTCAGCCATTTCTTCAGTTGGGGGTTGAGTATCGTCCTCTTACTCGTTCTTTATGTATCTTAAGCTTCGCCTTATTTCTCTTTGGTTTCTGCAAACTATGTGATCGATTTCTTCGTCAAAAATTAGTGGTCCTAACAAGTTTCTTCTAGTTATACTATAAAAACCTGCCAAGAGAAAGAAAAAGTAAATTAATAAATAAAAATAAAAATTAAATTAAATTAAATTGCAAGAAAAATAAATGGCTCAAGTAATAAAAATTGAGCGTTCCTAACATCTTAGTTCCCTAGCAATGGTGCCAAAAACTTTATTGCGTGGTTTCGTGATAGGTTTTAAATATTTATAATTATTCTTCTTGAAACTAACTATTATCGCGATGTAGGCAAGTGTACCTATCGAATAGTACTATAGTTTTAGCAAGACCGGATTGTCGAACCCAAAGGAACTAAAAGCACTAGTAATGACTGTCTTTTTATTATCTAGCCTAAGAATAAAGAGGGTTTGTTTTAACTAACTAATTATCTAAACTAAGAACTCATAGAGAATAGAATTGGGGAATTGCTTTTGGGAAAATCGATTGAATTAAGACAATACCTAATGAAAAATCCACCTAGACTGTAATTGTTATTTTGGCTCTGAATCAGACAATTTATTCATTTAAATTGTTCCGTAGAGATCCCTAAGTTATGTCATTATCCTTATTCAAGACTAATAACGTCTAATCCCTAGATTGAATAATTGAGACCTTACTCTAATTAACACCCTAGGTTGCATTAACTCAATCTATGGATCCTCTTATTAGGTTTCACCCTAATCCAGCAAAATCTTGTCACCCTATGTCTAGGCGCGCAATCAACTCGCTTAATTATGACAAATGTACTTTTAAACAGGGTTTATTTCTCCTCTGAATAAGAGCTTATCTTTAATCAATATCCTGGATATCAAAACAATAATTAAGAGCACATAATTAAGAACAAGTTAAATATTTATCATACAATTCAAAAAAATAATAACAAGATTTGTCTTAGGTTTCCTTCCCCTCAGATATTTAGGCGTTTTAGTTCATAACTAAATAAGAAAACATCTCAGAATAATAAAGAATACAAAACATAAAGAAATCCCAAAATTCCTAAAAGGGAAATTGAGGAGAGATCTTCAGTCTTGATGATGAATCCGGCTTCTGAGATGGATCGGCTTCCTTGGAGTAATTCCTTACGCCCTATTCTGTGTGCCTCTCTTCTTCCTCCTCTAAGGTGTATTTATAGGCTTGGGAATGCCTAAGAGCCTTCAAAATTAGCTTTTTCTGAATTGGACTTAACTTGGGCTCAGCAGGGACACGCCCGTGTGCGATTACTTCAAGCCGTGCTCGAGCTTGCCAAATTGACACGGCCATGTGGTCTGCCCGTGTTAGGAGGTCCAGCCGTGTTGATTTCGTACTTTGGCCCATTTTCTCTATTTTTGGCCCGTTTCTCGTTCCTTTTGCTCTCCTATGCTCTCCTAAGTATAAAACATGAAATTAAAGCATTAGAAGCATCGAATTCACCAATTCTAATGGAAAATCATCTATAAAATGCGTTAAGCATGGGGTAAATGTAACGCCCCAAAAATTGGGCCTAGAAAGAATTGGGCCTTAAGTCTGGGATTCGGATAGAAGAAAACCTGAATAATTAAGAAGTTTTATATATTATCGTTTAAGGAAAAAAATTTTGAATTACTACTAGAAAATTTTTACTGTATTTATTATTACGGATATTTTAAATTTTATTAGTATTATGGGAAAAATTATTACTATTAGAAAAAAATATATATATATATCTGTATGTATGTTTGAAAAATTTTTACAAAAATTTTTATTTACTGTATTATTTGAAATTTTTATTATTAGATATATTTATAAAATTATTATTATTGGTACTTAAATAAGTAACGAAGGGCTTATAGTGTGGGGAAAAGTCCAGGGTTCGGCCCACAAAATTCTTAAATTTGGCCTCTTAAGGAAATCTGGGTAGTAGCCCTTATTAATAAATTAGGCTGAGTTTTAGCATGAAGGAACGCTTGGCCCAGTGGCTAAGCACGCTAGGAAAGGCATGGGAGGTGCCTGGGTTCAAGGCACAGCGTGCGCAAATGGTTGTTTTTTTTTACAACCAAGAATTTCCACAAGAAGGCCTTATAAATATTTCGAGAGGAAAGGTGACACAAAAGAGGCACGTGGTCAAGTGGCAAGGAGGCGTTAAGAGTGTGCATGTGGTTAGGAGTTCGAGTCTAGTAAGTAGCATATTTTGTTTTATTTTTAAACAAAATCGGGACTGCAGTAGATAAGTCTTAAGATTAGTTGTGAGCAGATTATATCATGAGAAGAGCTTCAGCAGCGATGAAGCAGTAGCATTCTGAGGGGACTGAAAGGGCACGAGTTCGAATCCAGGTGCTGGCGTTATTTTGGTTTGTTTTTAGGAGGACCAAGGCTTCAGCAGGTAAGGTTTAAATGTGACATCCCTAAATTGACCCTAGTCGGAAAGTGGTTTCGGGACCACTAAACCGAGTCATAATAATAATTAACCATCATAATTGATGCTCATTATATGCATATATGCATGTGTGAAAATTTCATGTTTGGATTTTGTTAATTGTAAGTGAATTTTTATCAAATAGGACTTATGTGAGAAAATTTAGAAATGTGCTAGGCAAATGTAAGGTGGCCTATTAATACATGTGGGAAAGTGTTGTCCTTGCATGTCAAATTAGCCAAAATGAAGCATGATGGCCGGCCATGCTATGAGTGGAAACATGTTGCCAACATGTTTAGTTAGTGGATTATGTAGGAAGAATAAAGAAATGAAAGAAAAAAAAAGAAAAAGAGAATATGAAGAAAAACAAAGAAAAGAAAAAAAAGTGTTCATTCTCTCATTTTCTCCTTGCTTGGCCGAATGTACTAAGAAGAAAGGGGGAAAGCTTGAGAAAATCAGCCATGGGAGTTTGCTAGACTAAGGTATGTTGATGTTATCCATGAGATTCATGCATGTTTTTAGTTGATAGTTTGAGTTCCACCTAACCCATGGTCTAAACCTTTACCATGAAATGGGGATGATATTCGGCCATGGGTGTTGTCTTCTTGGTATCATTGATGTTTGATGTTTGATGTTGTGGTGGTGAGGCATGAAGATGAGTTAAGTTTCGCTAAGGTGGGTTTGTGTGGATGTCATTTGCATGCTAAGTGTCAAGCTTTGTAATGATATATGTGTATGGTGTCTTTGATGTTGTGAATGGAAGTAGAAGAAAAGTAAAAGAAATTTATGTAGAAATATGATGTATGTGGATTCATAGGATGTTACAAATAGATGTGAAGCTATGCTAGAAGAGAAAAGAAATTGCCAAGTGTTCATGGGAGGAAAACTATGTGTTTGAAAGAATAAAAATGATGCCATAATTGATAGTATAGGTATTCGCCATTTAATCAAGTGTGTAGGTGATGTTAGATCAATTTTAGCACATTCGGCTATAGATAGGCATGTTGATAATCTCATTTAGACAATTAGACATAAAAGGGTGGTAATGAGGTTGAAAATTGTTGAATGGCTAGTTGGGTAATGAATGAAGCATTCGCCATATGGGGTAAAAATGGGTCATATGCTCATGAGATAAAATTTTGTGAATTGATGTATTAATGATGATAGTATAGTTGATGTCATGTATATATGTATAAATATTTGGCAAGACGGTTAAACTAGTTAATTTATTGACTAAGCTCAAGAAGCTCGAGGTGGAGAAACAAGCAAAGGCAAAGGAAAGAACATCGAGTAGCCGAGTTGGAACCATTTTGCCCAACACAAGGTAAGTCATTAAGCACATATGTTTGATATTGCTTAAATGATTGTAAAATCTATGCAATTGTATTTAATGGGATGCTATATATATATATATATATGAAATTGTATGTGTATGGAGTGATGACAATTGTTGAATGTAAAAGAAATAGTGAAATGTGTAGAAAGTTTGCTTTTGGCACTAAGTGTGCGGGCAATACGTGTGTACGGTGTGAGATTGGCACTAAGTGTGCATGCTGGAAATATATGGCACTAAGTGTGCATGCTGGAAAAAATACTGACCTTTGGGTGTGCGAGCTCGAAGGGTATGGCACTATGTGTGCGGGCTTAAATTTGCGTGGCATTAAGTGTGCGAAATCGAGTATTAAGCACTGTGTGTGCGTACTCTATATATATGGAGGTGTGTCTCCATCGAGTTGAGTATGGACAGCGGATCGGTAAGTACCTCGAGCTCATGACGAATAGAAAATACGTTCATGCTCGGGGTTGAATTTGGTAAGCCTTAAATCTATGTGATGATTGAAATTGTATGATTGTGGTGGAAATGAGTTAGTGTGTGAAAATGCTTTAAATATCTTGTTGTGTAGAATATGAAATGTGGATGTATGACTTGGTATGAGATTGGACCAAAAGGTCCGAGGAATTATGGTATAGATTCGATATGGATGAGTACCTAACCTCGTTTATTGTTCATGTTGTAGTAACTTTATCAGTGGATTGATGAATGCTTATGACTTACTGAGTTATAAACTCACTCGGTGTTTTCTTGTCACCGATTTTAGGTCTCTCGGACTCGTATTGTTTGCGTGATCGGAACCGTCGTTGAAGTCATCACACCGGCTGAAATATTTTGGTATTGTCTTCGTTGTTGAAGAACATTTGGCATGTATAGGCTATTATATTTTGTTGAACTGTGGGTTGTAAACTTTAAGCCATGTGAAAATGGCCTATGTGGTCGTCGAGTGGGATGCTAGAACCTATAGCCACGAGTCTTAGAAACTTTAATTTTGATAAGGTGGCCATAATTTGTGTCATGTATGATGGATGATTAAGGCCAAGGAAAGATTCATGAAATTGGCATAGTCTACTGCAGTAACTGTTGCGGACAGCAGCAGTGAGGTGAGATTGAAAAATCACTAAAAATAGTAGAAGTAGAATTAAATAGTGAATAAATTATGCAATTGAACCTTGATGAATCTAGTTTAATATGGATGGAACGAAACAACCATATGAGCAGTATACTGTGAGATATTAAAGTTCTCGTGAGACAGGGCCAGAATGGTTTCTGGGTCCCCTGTCGTGACTTTGAAAATTTACTATAAATTATCCAGAAAGAATTAGAAGTCATTCCTTATATGTACAGATTCCATTTTGAGTCTAGTTTCATTAGAAACAAACGGTACCAGTATTAAAGCCCTGTACAGAGAGATATTCAAGTTTTAACGCGCGAAGGTCAGTGTAGTCGACTCCTGTAACATTGGTGACTTTAACTAATAAACTGTACCAATTGGCCCGACCAAAAATTCTAGAAATAAATCCATGGATAGATATATGAGTTTAAATTCAGGGAAAATTTACGGAATCAGTTTCCGAGTTTTGAAACTCGAGATATGATTTTTAAGGCGACAGTGATGCAGTTAGCTAGCCTGCCTAGAACAGCAATCAGATTTTACAAAGAGAGAAATAAGGGAAGTAAGCCCGGTAACACCACGTGTTCAAATCCGGTGACGGTCACGGGTTTGGGGTGTTACAATTTTATTGGTATCAGAGCCAGGTTAGTCGGTTCTAGGACTACCATAGAGCGTGTGAGTCTAGCTATACATGCCAAATTGTTAGTGCTTAATAATGTGATGACTTGACGGTTGAAATTTTTGTTTTGATTAGCGATGGAACCCGGATAGAGAGACCCTTGGCGGATGACGTTGAAAGTGTAGCGGCTGCTCTGCGCAAGGGACACCGCTGTTGAGCCTCGGTCATCCGCGAATAATCAAAATGAACGGGCGAAACAAGCCTTCTTCACCATGATGAATGAGTGGGTCGTGCAAGATGCCCGAACTAATCCTACTGTCCAACCATTCCCAAATTTAAATAATCCACCCCAAGAGCCCGTGATGCCATCGATTCATCGATCTGTGAGGCTGAGTAAACCACCGTGGACTTGATTAGGAAGCGTGGGGCCGAGGAGTTTAAGGCCATAGTTACCGATGATGCCGAAAGGTAGAATTCGCTTGATAACACCATTAGAGTGTTTGATGAACTATCATGCACACCGATGAATGTCTTAAGTGTGCTATATCTTTGTTACGAGACTCACCTACTATTGGTGGAGGACCTTGATTTCCATTGTCCCAAAGGAACAAGTTACTTGGGATTTCTTTCAAACGAATTTCGGAAGAAATATATTAGTCAACGGTTCATCGATCGTAAACGTAAGGAATTTTTGGAGCTCAAGCAAGGCCGTATGACAAGATCTGAATCGAACATGAGTTCGTAAGACTTAGTCGGTATGCTCGGAGTGTGTGGCTGATGAGGTTGCTATGTGCAAAAGACTTGAAGAAGGATTGAATGAAGATTTAAAGCTACTAGTGGGTATTTTGGAGATAAAGGAGTTCGTAACACTAGTCGAACGAGCCTGCAAGGCGGAAGAACTTGGAAAGGAGAAGAAGAAGGCTGAATTTGAAGCAAGAGATTATCGTAAAAGATCAGCGAGTAAAGCTCCGTTCTCGATCGTAAAGAAATTCAGGGAGGACACTAGTAAGTCGAGGCGACTGCGGGAATTTCCATCAGAGCCCGACCATTGACGGACTCCCGAGCTACATCGGTAGCTAGTGTGGGCAATAATCGTCAAGAGCGACCTGAATGCCCCCAATGTGGAAGACGACACCTAGGTGAATGTTGGGGTAAGTCCGTTAACAAGACACATTACGGATGTGGTTCAAGGACCACTTCATTAGAGATTGCACGGAACTAGATGAGAAGAATAAGATGCAAGGTGCAAGATCTAGTGGGGCGACAGACTAGAGGTAGACCCCGAGGATTTTAGGAGGTAGGGGTGGTAATCGAGAGGAGCCACCGTCACGGCTGTTCGATCCGAGACCAGCGCTCTGCTAGAGCATATGCCATCCAGCGCACGAGAGGAGGCATCCTCCCCGACGTTATCACCGGTACTTTTACTCTCTTTGATACTAGTGTGATTGCATTGATTGACCCGGCTCTACTCATTCATATGTATGTGAAACTTTAGCATCCAAGAAGACTCTACCGTTGAGTCTCTCGAGTTCGTAATTCGAGTGTCAAACCCTTTGGGTCAATACGTACTCGTTGATAAAGTGTGCAAGAGATGCCCCCTAATAATTCGAGAATCCTGTTTTCTGGCCGATCTGATGCTTCTACCATTTGATGAATTTGATGTTATTCTTGGTATGGATTGGCTGATCGTACATGATGTAGTGGTGGACTGCAAAAGGAAAACCGTTGATTTGAGGAGTGCAAATAATGAGGTAGTCCGAGTCGAGTCTACTAATTTAAAAGGAGTGCCAGCGATAATATCTTCTATGACCGCTCGGAGGTATGTGAAAAAGAGGTGTGAAACATACCTTGCGTATGTGTTTGAAAGTAAAGAGACGGAAAAGAAACTCGAATCGGTACCAGTGGTTTGTGAGTATTCGGATGTTTTTCCGGAGGAGTTACCGGATTGCCACCGGTTCGAGAAGTGGAATTCGCATCGGTTGTACGGGTACTACGCAGATCTCAATAGCTCGATCGTATGGCATTAACGGAGTTAAAGGAATTGAAGGTTCAATTGCAAGAATTGATGGATAGAGGTTTCGCTCGACCGAAGTTTTTCTCCATGGGCGCACCAAGATTGTTTGTGAAAAGAAGGACGGAAGCATGAGGTTGTGCATCGACTATCGTCAACTCAATAAAGTGACGATAAAGAATAAATACCGTTGCCACGAATTGACGATTTGTTTGATCAATTAAAGGGAGCCTCGGTGTTTTCAAAGATAGATTTGAGGTCGGGTACTATCGGTTGAGGGTCCGAGAATCGGACATACCCAAAACCGCTTTTAGAACGAGGTACGGTCACTACTTAATTCTTGGTGATGCCGTTTGGGCTCACTAATGCCCTACGGTGTTTATGGATTTAATGAATAGAAATTTTAGGCCATACTTGGATCGGTTCGTAGTTGTATTTATCGATGACATTTTGGTCTATTCGAGAGATGAAACCGAACATCTTGAACACCGAGGCTAGTGTTGCAAATCTTACGAGATAAGCGAGTTATCATAAAGTTCAGTAAATGTGAATTTTGGTTGAAAGAGGTTAGCTTTTTGGGGCACGTGGTGTCCGCATCGGGTGTCAGGGTGGACCCGAACAAAATTTCGGCCATAGTCGATTGGAAACCACCAAGGAATGTTACCGAAGTTAGGAGCTTTTTGGGGCTTGCCGGTTATTACCGACGATTTGTAAAAGGTTTCTCAATGATAGCCACGCCAATGACGAAGCTACTCCAAAAGGATGTTAAGTTCGAATGGACGGAGAAATGTCAGAAAAGTTTCGATCAACTGAAAACTTATTTGACTGAAGCCCCAATTCTAGTGCAATTCGAATCGGGCAAAGAGTTTGTCATTTATAGTGACGCATCCCTACTTGGGTTGGGTTGCGTATTGATGCAAGAAAGGCGAGTTGTGGCATATGCGTCGAGACAATTAAAGCCACATGAGAAAAATTATCCGACCCATGATCTCGAATTGGCTGCCATCGTATTCGCCTTAAAGATATGGCGACATTACTTATTTGGTGAGAAGTGCCATGTGTATTCGGATGACAAAAGTCTCAAATATTTGATGACCCAAAGAGACTTAAATCTGCGACAAAGGCGATGGCTCGAGTTGTTAAAAGATTATGAGCTCGTCATTGATTATCACCCGGAAAGGCTAATGTGGTTGCGGATGCCTTAAGCCGAAATCACCGCTTGCTTTGCTTCTGCGATGAATGTACACTTGTCTATCCTACCCGACAATGTGTTAGTAGTCGAATTAAAGGCCAAACCATTGTTGGCTCATCAAATTCGGAAGCTCGAAAGTTGATGAGGAGTTGCTTGCAAAATGGGTGAGTGTGTTCGAACAAGGAATCGGAGTTTCAAATTGATGATGACGATTGTTTGAGGTTGAAGTCGTCTGTGTGTTCCAAAGAATTGAACTTATTTCGATAATTCGAACGAAGCCCATTGTAGCCGAATGGCAATCCACCCGGGAGTACGAAGATGTACAACGATTTGAAACGTCGGTTTTGGTGGCATGGTATGAAACGAGACATTTCGATTTTGTTTGAGATGTTTAATATGTCAACAAGTGAAAGCGGAACATCAAGTGCCTTGAGATTACTTCACCGATCACGATACCCGAGTGGAAATGGGATCGAGTCACAATGGACTTTGTATCCGGACCGCCATTGTCACCTAGTAAGAAGGATGCGATTTGGGTCGTCAGTAAATAGATTGACTAAGTCGGCTCACTTTGTCCCCGACGCACGGATTTTTCAATGGACAAACTAGCCGAATTGTACGTTTCTCGATTGTGAGACTACACGGGTGCCTATTTCCATCGTGTCGGATAGAGATCCGAGATTTACCTCGCGATTTTGGAAGAAGTTGCAAGAAGCTTTGGGTACCAAGTTGCATTTCAGACCGCCTTTCACCCCCAAACCGATGGTCAATCCGAACGGATAATTCAAATACTCGAGGATATGTTGAGATGTTGCATCCTTGAGTTTAGTGGTTCATGGGAGCAGTATCGCCTTTGATTGAATTAAACACAACAATAGCTTTCAATCAAGTATTAAGATGGCGCCTTACGAGGCTTTATACGGTCGTAAATGCCGTACCCCATTATTCCGGATGAACTTAGTGAAGGTAAATTCTTGAGGTTGATTTGGTTAAGGATGCCGAGCAAAAGTTCGAGTAATTCGTGAAAGTTTGAAAGTCGCCGGATCGCCAAAAGTCGTATGCGGATTTGAAAAGAAAAGATATTGAATATCAAGTTGGAGACAAGGTCTTTCTCAAAGTTTCACCTTGGAAGAAGGTGCTTAGATTTGGTCGTAAGGGCAAATTGAGTCCGAGGTTCATCGGGCCATATGAAGTATCCGAACGAGTTGGGCGATCGCATATCGATTAATTTTGCCCTCGAGCTCGAAAAGATTCACAACGTTTTTCATGTCTCGATGCTTCGATGATATAGGTCTCGATCCATCGCACGTAATTGCTCCATCCGAGATTGAGATTCACCTAATTTGAGCTATGAAGAGGAACCGTTCGCATTATGAGGCGTGAAGTAAAAGAATTGCGCAATAGGAAAATCCCGTTAGTGAAGGTGTTGTGGCATAAACACGGAATGGAAGAAGCCACTTGGGAACTTGAAGACTCTATGAAAGAGCGATACCGAGCCTATTTGGGTAAGATTTTTTGGGACGAAAATTTCTTAAGTGGGGGAGAGTTGTGACATCCCTAAATTGACCCTAGTCGGAAAGTGGTTTCGGGACCACTAAACCGAGTCATAATAATAATTAACCATCATAATTGATGCTCATTATATGCATATATGCATGTGTGAAAATTTCATGTTTGGATTTTGTTAATTGTAAGTGAATTTTTATCAAATAGGACTTATGTGAGAAAATTTAGAAATGTGCTAGGCAAATGTAAGGTGGCCTATTAATACATGTGGGAAAGTGTTGTCCTTGCATGTCAAATTAGCCAATTTGAAGCATGATGGCCGGCCATGCTATGAGTGGAAACATGTTGCCAACATGTTTAGTTAGTGGATTATGTAGGAAGAATAAAGAAATGAAAAAAAAAGAAAAAAGAGAATATGAAGAAAAACAAAGAAAAGAAAAAAAAAAGTGTTCATTCTCTCATTTTTCTCCTTGCTTGGCCGAATGTACTAAGAAGAAAGGGGGGGAAAGCTTGAGAAAATCAGCCATGGGAGTTTGCTAGACTAAGGTATGTTGATGTTATCCATGAGATTCATGCATGTTTTTAGTTGATAGTTTGAGTTCCACCTAACCCATGGTCTAAACCTTTACCATGAAATGGGGATGATATTTGGCCATGGGTGTTGTCTTCTTGGTATCATTGATGTTTGATGTTTGATGTTGTGGTGGTGAGGCATGAAGATGAGTTAAGTTTCGGCTAAGGTGGGTTTGTGTGGATGTCATTTGCATGCTAAGTGTCAAGCTTTGTAATGATATATGTGTATGGTGTCTTTGATGTTGTGAATGGAAGTAGAAGAAAAGTAAAAGAAATTTATGTAGAAATATGATGTATGTGGATTCATAGGATGTTACAAATAGATGTGAAGCTATGCTAGAAGAGAAAAGAAATTCGGCCAAGTGTTCATGGGAGGAAAACTATGTGTTTGAAAGAATAAAAATGATGCCATAATTGATAGTATAGGAATTCGCCATTTAATCAAGTGTGTAGGTGATGTTAGATCAATTTTAGCACATTCGGCTATAGATAGGCATGTTGATAATCTCATTTAGACAATTAGACATAAAAGGGTGGTAATGAGGTTGAAAATTGTTGAATGGCTAGTTGGGTAATGAATGAAGCATTCGACCATATGGGGTAAAAATGGGTCATATGCCCATGAGATAAAATTTTGTGAATTGATGTATTAATGATGATAGTATAGTTGATGTCATGTATATATGTATAAATATTTGGCAAGACGGTTAAACTAGTTAATTTATTGACTAAGCTCAAGAAGCTCGAGGTGGAGAAACAAGCAAAGGCAAAGGAAAGAACATCGAGTAGCCGAGTTGGAACCATTTTGCCCAACACAAGGTAAGTCATTAAGCACATATGTTTGATATTGCTTAAATGATTGTAAAATCTATGCAATTGTATTTAATGGGATGCTATATATATATATATATGAAATTGTATGTGTATGGAGTGATGACAATTGTTGAATGTAAAAGAAATAGTGAAATGTGTAGAAAGTTTGCTTTCGGCACTAAGTGTCTTGGGCAATACGTGTGTACGGTGACTAGATTGGCACTAAGTGTGCATGCTGGAAATATATGGCACTAAGTGTGCATGCTGGAAATATATGGCACTAAGTGTGCATGCTGGAAAAAATACGGCACTGGGTGTGCGAGCTCGAAGGGTATGGCACTATGTGTGCGGGCTTAAATTGCGTGGCACTAAGTGTGCGAAATCGAGTATTAAGCACGTGTGTGCGTACTCTATATATATGGTGGGTGTGTCTCCATCGAGTTGAGTATGGACAGCGGATCGGGTAAGTACCTCGAGCTCATGACGAATAGAAAATACGTTCATGCTCGGGGTTGAATTTGGTAAGCCTTAAATCTATGTGATGATTGAAATTGTATGATTGTGGTGGAAATGAGTTAGTGTGTGAAAATGCTTCAAATATCTTGTTGTGTAGAATATGAAATGTGGATGTATGACTTGGTATGAGATTGGACCAAAAGGTCCGAGGAATTATGGTATAGATTCGATATGGATGAGTACCTAACCTCGTTTATTGTTCATGTTGTAGTAACTTTATCAGTGGATTGATGAATGCTTATGACTTACTGAGTTATAAACTCACTCGGTGTTTTCTTGTCACCCATTTTAGGTCTCTCGGACTCGTATTGTTTGCGTGATCGGAACCGTCGTTGAAGTCATCACACCGCTGAAATATTTTGGTATTGTCTTCGTTGTTGAAGAACATTTGGCATGTATAGGCTATTATATTTTGTTGAACTGTGGGTTGTAAACTTTAAGCCATGTGAAAATGGCCTACGTGGTCGCCGAGTGGGATGCTAGAACCTATAGCCACGAGTCTTAGAAACTTTAATTTTGATAAGGTGGCCATAATTTGTGTCATGTATGATGGATGATTAAGGCCAAGGAAAGATTCATGAAATTGGCATAGTCTACTGCAGTAACTGTTGCAGACAGCAGCAGTGAGGTGAGATTGAAAAATCACTAAAAATAGTAGAAGTAGAATTAAATAGTGAATAAATTATGCAATTGAACCTTGATGAATCTAGTTTAATATGGATGGAACGAAACGACCATATAAGCAGTATACTGTGAGATATTAAAGTTCTCGTGAGACAGGGCCAGAATGGTTTCTGGGTCCCCTGTCGTGACTTTGAAAATTTACTATAAATTATCCAGAAATAATTAGAAGTCATGCCTTATATGTGCAGATTCCATTTTGAGTCTAGTTTCATAAGAAATAAACGGCACCAGTATTAAATCCCTGTACAGAGAGATATTCAAGTTTTAACGCGCGAAGGTCAGTGTAGTCGACTCCTGTAACATTGGTGACTTTAACTAATAAACTGTACCAATTGGCCCAACCAAAAATTCTATAAATAAATTCATGGATAGATATATGTGTCTAAATTCAGGGAAAATTTACGGAATCAGTTTCCGAGTTTTGAAACTCGAGATATGATTTTTAAGGCGACAGTGACGCAGTTAGCTAGCCTGCCTAGAACAGCAATCAGATTTTACAAAGAGAGAAATAAGGGAAGTAAGCCCGGTAACACCACGTGTTCAAATCCGGTTACGGTCACGGGTTTGGGGTGTTACATTAAAGTTAATTGCGACTGTTATATATCCAAGAGCAAGCTACGACGCAGTGGCCAACAGCATACCTATGCGTGTGGAAGGCCCAGGTTTGAGTTGTTGAGTGCGCGGATGCCCCTTTTTGCTGCATGCGTGTGGTAGAGTAGTAGAGTTGGACCAAAACTCTTCCCAGGCAGCAGGCTGAAGCGGTCAAATGGTGGATAAGGCTGCTAGGTGGTTGGATGAATTTCAAATACCTAATTCATGGAGCAAAGCAAGGGAATTTGAAATTAGAAAGAATTTTTAATAAGCATTAAGTACCGTATTTGCTCTTTTAATTTTGGCTTTTATGAATTATTCCCTTTTTGTTCATCTTTTCTTCATCGATAATAACCGAACCTATCTTCTTCTACTCTTCTTTTCTTTCTTTTCTTTTATCTCATCTCTTCCTTCTTTAATTTCTTTCAAAGCCGAATCTGTACTGTCATCTCCTCTTTTCTATTTTTCTATTTTCTCTTTTTCATTATACTAAAATCCGAAGCATCCATACTTTAGTGATTCGGGAATTAATTTTTTGATCTATTTCATATTTGCGATTAAGATAGATTCACAGTGGATCTAAGATTTGAAAAGTGTTGGAAACACTTCTGACAAGAACGTCTTTGGTGGTAAGCATTCAGATCTTATTTTTTCTTTATTTAGTAATTTGAGGATAAGCTGAAAACCCCTAAATACTTTAGGGAGACTATCAATTTTTTCCAAGATTAAAATTATGTATTTTTCATTCGATTTTTTTATATGTGCGCACCGAAGGCTAGTGATCAAGATCTATTTGGAGGCTAGTAAGATCAACAAGGTTAACCGTGGGGGAGATCTCGTTAGCGAATCGTCATAAAATAGGTGTGTAAACGACACCCACTTATAGACTAGATCTGCAAAAGCCGAAAAGCTGAAAAGCTAAAAAGTCGGCATTTGTGAACTTGCGAGCGTGCGAGCGCTTGTGAGGTGGTTTGGTTGTTAATTTTGGTAATCGCAAGCAGTATGATTGTAGAGTGCGCAATTTCGTGCACTTTGGTATATTTGGGCTTAATGGGCTGAGAACGAGTTAGTGGGCCAACGGGCCCAATTCGGTAAAAATGCTCAGTAAGTGTTTCTGTTAATGTGTTAATGGTTAGAATATGTATGTAAACTCTAGAATAGTAAATTTTATTAAACTACCCCTAAGTATGAAAATTATCGTTTTACCCCTAGGTGCAAAATGACCGTTATACCCTAGGGTTAATTTTGACTGAAATGCATGATATTCTGATTATGTTTGTTGTATGCCATGACATGTATATCATTGCATGGGGTTGGGTTTTGTTATGGAGGAAGAACCTGTTCGGTGGTCGTGCCACATATTTCGATATAAGACTTTGTTGCAGATTATAGTTAGTGCCGCAACTGGTGCTAACACTGTAAGTGTAGGGATGGCGTGAGTGATTTATTCCCCATAGGAAGTGTAGGGATGGACAAGGCAAGTGCAGGGTTGGATGGGGTTATCATGTATTAATCATATGAGACTCTATTGAAATGGGCCCAACTGTGTTGATATGGGCAAGGCCCAATATATCTCGACTTGTATAGGACTACGGCCCAAATTGATACTGATATGGGCTAGGCCCAGTATACTCTGTTACTGTAAGGGGCTATGGCCCAGATTAATATTGATATGGGCTAAGGCCCAGTTAACACTAAATTCTGAATAGGGCTTAGGCCCAGTAAAGCTTGAACTGATTTGGGCTCTGGCTGGGATACTTTACACACTGAGTTTCCAAACTCACCCCCTCCCTTAACCTTGCAGGTGAGCCTTGAAGTGGGGGCTTGGAGCCGAAGGGGATTCAGAGTGGCCACGGTGATCGCTTTTGGGCTTTTGAAATAAGTGATTGGTTTTCTTAAGTTTACCTTATTTATTATTTATTTTTGGGTTGAATAAGGCCATTTTAACTTTATTTTCTTCTCCTTTCTGGGATTATTTTATTTTAGTAACTTTAAACTGGTTGATAATAATTCAAATGGGCTAGACTTAGGGCGTGTTTTCAAAACGATACTCATTTTCAAATAACACAACATCACGATTAATTGGTTTATCAAAGATATCCACTCAAATAAATTTCAACTCATTATAACCAAGTGTGGCAATAGTTGTGGGCATGTCTAGGATTGGATCCAATCGAAGAGCTTGGTACTTAAGCAGCCTTCATGGCTCACCTCCTCTGTTATGGATACCTACCAGGTGCCCAGCTTCCATTCACTTTGTTAGCTTAACAAAAGTCGGTTTTTAAAACACTAAAAACGAAACATGGATTTTAAATTTCAATGTGGCACATTGAATTCAGCCATGACGTCTGGGCCGGGTTTGGGGTGTTACATTAACAATATGTATAAATTATGGTTTATAACGTGTCATGGCTGTATGAAGAACACGGGCCAAGGACAAGGACGTGCACCAGCCTGTGTAAAAACCCGTCTAAGTGTGAATTTAGAATTAATTCCACACGAGTAAAGGGCATGGGCGTGTGCCTGTATTGCTTAGGCCATGTGTCACACGGGCCAACAACATGACCATGTTGAATTGGTCACACGGGCGTGTTGCCCTTTCCACACGAGCGTGTGCTCCTGTGGCTAGTAACACTTTTCTAGGTTCATGATAAGACCCGAATCATTCCCGAATTGTTTTAAATGAATGTTTAGAGCCTAATAGGCCTTTATTATGAAGTTTTTGATTTAGAGTGGAAAAGTTTTAAGTTTGACTAAATTTTGATGATTAAGAAACGCGTGAATGTATGTAATCGAGTTAGGTAACACCTCGTATTCTATCCTGGTGTAGGGTATGAGTGTGGGCTATTACATTTAATGGTATTAGAGCTATTGTTTAGTCGGTTCTAGGACTAACCTAGCATGAGTACGAGTCTAGCTAATACATGCCATAACTGTACATTGATAGTGTGACGACTCCTGACGATTATAAATTATATTTTCATATAGTAAATGGATTCGGATAGAGCTTCGGTGGATGACATGGAAAGTAATGCGCCGGCTCCCGCTAAAGGTAAAGGGGCTAGAGAAGCCTACCTCCGAATGATGGATGCTTGGTATACGGAGTTTGTTCGTATGAATCCGAACACTCTACCTCCCCCACCTCCTCCGATTCCTCAGTATGCTCCTGTAGCTCCGCAAGGAGTTGACGTGTTTAGGAGGGAGAAGCCTCTGGTAGACAAGATACAGAAGCATGGGGCAGAGGAATTTTAGGCTAACATAGATGACAACCTGAAGAGAGCAGAGTTTTTGTTGAAGAATACCATCAGGGTATTTGATGAACTGTCGTGCACGCATAAGGAGTACGTGAAGTGTGCAGTGTCACTCCTACGAGACTTAGCCTACCAATGGTGGAATACTCTCATGCCAGTTGTACCGAGAGAGAGAGTAACTTGGGACTTCTTTCAAGAATAGTTCTAAAAGAAGTACATTAGCCAGAGTTTTATAGACCAGAAAAGGAAGAAAGTTCTAGAGTTGAAGCAAGTCAGTAAGATAGTGGCGAAATATGAACGTGAGTTTGTGAAACTCAGCAAGTATGCACGGGAGTGCGTATCTATAGAAGCCACTATGTGTAAGAGGTTTGAGGATAGTCTAAATAAGGATATTCGAGTATTTGTCGGCATCTTAGAGTTAAGGGAATTTGTGGTACTCATTGAAAGAGCATGCAAAGTGGAAGAGTTGGTTAAAGAGAGAAGAAAAGCATCTATTAAGTTGCGTGACTCAAGAAAAAGATAGATGGGGAAATCGCATCAGTCTTCATCTAAGAAATCTAACGAACTCACTACCCGAATGCCTCGGTGGGGTTCTCGAATAGGAACAAGAACCAGCAGAACACGACTTCTAGAGCCCACACCACTTCTGTCACGAGTGTCGGTAGTGCTCGGTCAAATAGGCCAGAATGTCTTCAATGTGATAGGCGGCATTTCAGCGAGTGCCTAGGCAAAGAAAGAGGGTGCTTCAAATGTGGGTCACTGGACCACTACATCCGAGACTGTCCCTAGCTTGATAGCAAAGAGAAAAGTAAGATGTGAGAGCAAGTAGTGCTCATTTGAGGTATAGACCCCAAATGAACCCTGGGAGCGAGCTACCAGCAGAAGTGTACCAAGAGATGCTGCAGTGTGGTCCGAGGGTAGAGCGCTTGCATGGACTTACGCTATTCATGCCCATGAAGAGGCAGAGTCTCCTGACGTGATCAGGGTACCTTCTCTATCCATGATATGTTTGTTGTTGCTTTAATTGACCTAGGGTCTACCCACTCTTATATTTGCACGGAATTGATATCCCATATGAACATGCTAGTAAAGTCCACTGAATTTATGATAAAAATGTCCAACCTTTTAGGCAGACAGGTTTTAGTAGAACAATTGTGTAGAAATTGTCCTTTGACAATTAGAGGTTATTGTTTTCTGGCTAATTTGATGTTATTGCCGTTTAATGAATTTGATGTAATCCTTGGGATAGATTAGTTAACTTCTCATGGCATTGTAGTGGACTATGGGAGAAAAGCTATTGAGTTGAAATGTGAAGACGAGAATGTTCTTCGAGTTAGGCTAGATGAATCAGATAACTTACCCGTGATTATGTCATCTTTGACTGCAGAGAAGTATTTGAGAAAAGGGTATGAGGCTTATCTCATTCTTATGCTGAATACTTAAGTGTCTGAATCAAAGATTGAATCAGTACCAGTGGTTTGTGAGTTTATAGATGTGTTTCCGAAAGAGTTGCCCGGATTACCTCCAACTACGGAAGTTAAATTTGGTATCGAGTTGGTCCCTAGTACGGCACCTATCTTGATCGCTCCGTATGGCTTCGATGGAATTGAAAGAGTTGAAGATACAGTTGCAAGAGTTAACAGATAAGGGCTTTCCGAGACCAAGCTATTCACTGTGGGGTGCCCCGGTACATTTTGTGAAAAATAAAGACAGGTCGATGAGGCTCTGTATTGACTATAGACAGCTCAATAAGATAACTGTGAAGAAAAAGTATCCTTTGCTAAGGATTGATGATTTGTTCGATCAATTGAAGGGAGCCACCATGTTTTCTAAGATTGATTTGAGGTCTGGCTACTATCAGTTAAGAGTTTAAGAGTAAGATGTACCGAAGATTGTGTTCCAGACGAGGTACGGGCATTATGAGTTCCTCATCATGCCCTTTGGTTTGACTAATGCCCTGGAGGTGTTTATGGATTTGATGAACCGCATTTTTCTACTTTATTTGGATATGTTCGTAGTGGTCTTTATTGACGACATACTGATTTACTCGTGTGATGAGAGTGAGCATGCGGAGCATCTGAGGAAGGTTTTACAAACTTTGAGAGATAAATAATTATATGCCAAGTTCAGTAAGAGTGAATTTTGGCTTAAAGAGGTTGGATTCTTAGGACACATTGTGTCAGGAGATGGGATTAATGTTGACCCAAGCAAGATCTCGGCTATTGTTGAGTGGAAACTGCCGAGGAATGTGACAGAGGATCGGAGCTTTTTAGGTTTGGTCGAATACTATAGACGGTTTGTAAATAGATTCTCCATGATAGCTACTCTGATGACAAGGCTACTACAAAAAGATGTTAAATTCGAATGGACAGAAAAGTGCCAACAGAGTTTCGAGAAATTAAAGGCTTTGTTGATCAAAGCACCAGTGTTAGTGCAACCGGATTCGGGAAAAGAATTTGTGATATATATTGATGCCTCCTTGAATGGTTTGGGGTGTGTGCTTATGCAATAAGGTAAGGTTATAGCTTAAACTTCGAGACAACTAAAGCCACATGAGAAAAATTACCCGACGCACGATCTGGAGTTGGCAGCCACCGTGTTCACGTTGAAAATATGGAGACGCCATTTGTATGGCGAGAAATGCCGAGTATTTACTGATCACAAAAGTCTCAAGTATTTTATGACTCAAAAGGAGTTGAATCTACGACAACGAAGGTGACTAGAGCTAATAAAGGATTATGAGCTGACGATTGACTATCACCCGGGTAATGCGAATGTTGTCGCTGACGCTTTGAGTAGAAAGTCATTGTTCGCCTTAAGAGCCATGAATACTCAGTTGACTGTGTCTAACGATGGTTTGGTTCTAGCAAAGTTGAGAGCTAGACTGACATTTCTACAAGAGATCCGTGAAGCTTAGAAAAGTGATAAGGAGTTGCAACCTAAGACAGCTCAATGCGAGACAGGAAACGAATCCAAATTTCGTATTGATACCGATGGATGTATAATATTCAAAGATAGAATTTGTGTACCCAAGGACAATGAGCTTATTCAAAAGATTCTACGAGAGTCACATAGTGGTTGTTTGTCCATCCACCCGGGTAGTGTAAAAATGTACAATGACCTAAAGAAAATACACTGGTGGTCAAGAATGAAAGGAGACATTTTAGAGTTCATTTCCAAGTGCCTTGTGTGTCAGCAAGTGAAGGCCAAACACCAAGTACCTTCGGGTCTACTTCAGCCTATCACGGTCCCCAAGTGGAAGTGGGATCGAATTACTATGGATTTTGTAACGGGTTTGCCGGTAACCCCGAAGAAAAAGGATGTTGTTTGGGTTATTGCGGATAGGCTAACAAAGTCGGCACATTTTATACCAGTGCGTACCGACTACTCCCTTGAGAAACTGGCTGACTTGTATGTTTCCTAGATTGCGAGACTTTTTGGAGTGCCTCTATTGATTATTTCAAATAAAGACCTAGAGAGTAAAGGTGCACCTAGAGAGTCTGCTGTGAGACCCAAGGGTAGGGTACCTGCGAGGACCTATGCCATTCGCGCTCGCGAAGAGGCCTCGTTTGCTGATGTAATTACTGGTACATTTTCTATCTATGAAACTCCTATTGTTGCTTTAATTGATCTGGGGTCTACCCATTCGTATATTTGCATGAAGTTGTTGTCTGGTATGAACTTGTTTGTTGAACCTTTGGAATTTGTAGTAAAGGTGTCAAACCCGTTAGGCAAGTATGTGTTAGTTGATAAAGTGTGTAAAAATTGCCCTTTAATGATTAGAGGTCATTGTTTCCTGGCTAATCATATTCTATTATCATTTGATGAATTTGATGTAATTCTTGGTATGGATTGGTTGACCACTCATGATGTGATAGTGAACTGTGGAAGAAAGTTTATCGAACGTAAATGTGAGAATAGTAATGTTCTTCAGGTTGAGCCAGATGAATTAAATGGCATGCCTACAGTGATTTCTTCCATGTATACTCAGAGATGTATAAGAAAGGGCTACGAAGCTTACCTCACCTTTATGCTGAACACTAAAGAGTCTGAGTTAAAGATTGAGTCGGTATTGGTAGTATATAAATATCAGGATGTGTTTCCGGAAGAATTGTCGGGGTTACCTCCTATTAGGGAAGTAGATATTGGCATTGATTTGACTCCTGGTACTGCACCTATTTCGATTGCCCCGTATAGGATGGCCCTAATAGAATTAAAAAAGTTGAAGGTTCAGTTACAGGAGTTAACTGATAAAGGTTTCGCGAGGCCGAGCTTTTCACCTTGGGGTGCTCTGTGTTATTTCTGAAAAAGAAAGATGGTTCGATAAGACTATGTATAGATTATCAATAGCTCAAAAAGGTGACATTAAAGAACAAGTATCCTTTGCCAAGGATTGATGATCTATTTGAGCAATTGAAGGGAGCCACAATATTATCAAAGATAGACTTGAGGCCTGGCTACTAGTTGCGGGTTAAAGAATCAGATGTGCCTAAGACTACTTTTAGAACGACGTATAGCCATTACAAATTCCTCGTTATGCCATTTGGGTTAACGTGTTTATGGATTTAATGAATAGAATATTTCGGCCTTATTTGGATAAATTTGTTATGGTGTTCATCGATGATATTTTGATTTATTTAAGAGATGAGGTAGAGCATGCTGGGCACTTGAGAATTGTTTTGCAGGCTTTGAGGGACAAACAGTTGTATGCCAAGTTCAGTAAAAGCGAATTTTGGCTTTGTGAAGTTAGGTTTTTGGGACATATTGATTTGGGAAACGGTATTAAAGTTGACCCGATTAAGATTTCAACCATTGTTGATTGGAAATCGCCGAAGAATGTGACAGAGGTCAAAAGCTTTTTAGGCTTGGCCGATTATTGTAGACGGTTTGTTAAAGGATTTTCAATGATTTCCACTCCAATGATGAAGTTGTTATAAAAGGATGTTAAGTTCGAATCGACAGACAAGTGCCAATAGAGTTTTGAGAAACTAAAAGCATTATTGACTGAAGCTCCAATGTTAGTTCAACCTGAGTCGAGAATTGAGTTTCTAATCATCAATGATGCATCCTTGAATGGTTTAGGATGTGCGCTTATGCAGGATGGTAGAGTGATAGCCTATGCATCTAGACAATTGAAACCGCATGCGAAAAATTACCCGACACATTATTTAAAGCTAGCCGCTATTGTGTTTGCTTTAAAGATTTGGAGACACCATTTGTATGGTGAGACTTGCCGAATATTCATCGATTACAAGATTTTAAAATACCTGATAGCCCAAAAGGATTTAAATCTTAGGCAACGAACATGGTTAGACTTGATAAAAGATTATGATTTAATAATTGACTATCACATGGGAAAGGCGAATGTGGTCGCCGATGCCTGAAGTAGAAAATCCTTGTTTGCTTAGAGACCCATGGATGCTCAGTTAGCCTTATCAGACGATGGTGCTGTCATAGCGGAGTTGAGAGCTAGGCCAATGTTCCTTCAAGAAATTTATGAAGCTCAGAGTAACAACAATGAATTGCAAGCCAAGAGAAATCAGTGTGAGTCGGGTTTTAAATCTAATTTTCGGGTTCATTCCGATGGTTGCTTGATGTTCCGAGATAGAATTTGTGTTCCTAAAGACATCGAGTTGAGTTCATAATATTTTGAATAAGGCACATAATGGTCATCTGTCAGTTCACCCTGGTAGTATTAAAATGTACTACGACTTGAAGAAAATATATTGGTGGAATGATATGAAGAGAGATATTTTTGAGTTTGTTACGAGATGCTTAATTTTTCAACAAGTAAAAGCTGAGCACCAAGTACCTTCAGGATTACTACAGCCTATCATGGTTTTGGAGTGGAAATGGGACCGAATTACCATGGATTTTGTATCGGGCTTACCTTTGACACCGAGCAAGAAAGATACGGTGTAGGTCATTGTTGATCGATTGACGAAGTCGGCTCATTTCATCCTGGTACGTATTGACTACTCGTTTGATAAACTGGCTGAGCTATATATTTCTAAAATTGTGAGACTTCACGGAATACCCTTATCGATTATATCAGATAGAGATTCGAGGTTTACCTGACAATTTTGGAAAAGGTTGCAAGAAGCCTTGGGCATGAGGTTGAGTTTTAGTACCGCTTTCCATCGACAAACTGATGGCTAATCCGAGAGAGTGATTCAAACCTTGGAAGACATGTTGAGATGTTGGGTTCTAGAATTCCAAGGTAGTTTGGAAAAATACTTACCTTTGGTTGAGTTTTCCTATAACAATAGTTTTCAAATGAGTTTAAAAATGACACCCTATGAAGTGTTGTATTGCCGGAAGTGTCGAAGTCCTTTGTATTCGATAGAGCTCAAGGAAAGTAAATTGCACGAGGTTGACTTGGTTAAGGAAACTGAGGACAAAGGGAAAGTAATTAAAGATTGTTTAAGAGCGGCATCGGATAGACAAAATTCTTAAGCGGATTTGAAAAGAAAAGAAATTGAGTTTCAAGTGGGTTATAAGGTATTTTTGAAAGTATCCCCGTGGAAAAAGGTTCTGAGATTCGACATGAAGTGCAAGTTAAGTCCTCGTTTTAAAGGACCTTATGAAATCACTGAAAGGATAGGACTAGTAGCTTATCGGTTGGCTTTACCACCGGAATTAGAAAAGATCCATGATGTATTCCACGTGTCTATGTTGTGCCATTATAGATCAGACCTCTTACATTTGATATCATCGCCATAAGTTGATATTCGACCACTTACGGTGAAGAACCGATCAAGATCTTGGATCGGGATGTCAAATAGTTGAGATACAAGAATATAAGCTTAGTAAAAGTGTTGTGGCATAGGCATGGGATAGAGAAGGCTACATGGGAGCCCAAGGAAGCCATGAGAAATTAATACCCGCGCTTGTTTACCGGTAAGGTGTTCGGGGACTAAAATCTCTAAGGGGGGAAAATTGTAACACCCCGAATTAAGGCCTAGTTGGAATAGTGGTTTTGAAACCACAATGTAACAGCCCGATTTTGGGCATAGTTAGAATAGTGGTTTCGAAACCACTATTTTGTGGCTGGATAAATTATTTTTAATGATATTTTATGTGTTATAGCATGATCATATGAGTGCATGAAAATTTTGGTGAAATAATTTTAGCGATTTCATGCTTAATAGCGAAAAAATGACTAAATCGCGTAAAAGGCAAAAGTTTTGTTTTGCTAGCTAAATGTGCCAAATAGCTATAGAACATTAAATTAGGTCTTTGTTGAGTAAATAGACCTTAAATATGTTAGTGGCTGATCAAGGAGACAAAAAAAGGTTGAAAAGTCAAAGTTGGTGTGCATTAGGTGACATTTTTGGTTTTAATAAAATAAAACAAAAAGAAAAGAATTGTTGTCATCTTTTCATCTTCTTTCTTCCCTACCAAAAATTCCAAAAAAGTGGGGATTTGTAAAACTCAAAAATTTCAGCAACTTATATCCCTTACAAGTAAGTGATTTTGATGACTTTTCTTGATAATTTTTACATTTTTGGGACCTTTAATCATTAATCTAGCTATTGAGGGGACTATTTTGCAAAATGGTTGAGAGTTTAGGGTTCTGCCATGAAATCATGTGTGTTTTTAACTGAATTTTTATGGAAGAAAATGAGTCTTGGTTGTGTAATAAACAACTTTTGTGAAAGGATTTTCATGGAAAACACCTAAAAGGGTAATTTTGTAAAAGTTATAAAATAGGTTGTAATTGTGTGAAATAGTTGAAATTTGGGGTTGTCATAAGAGTAATAATTGGTCTCTTAGGCTTGGATAATAAGGAAATTCGATAAAAATTGATTTCCGGGCCTAAGGGTAAAATGGTCATTTTGTGAAAGTCTAGGGGCAAAATGGTCATTTTGCCAAAAATGCGAATTTTGATTGTCCAAATTTATTTAGTGATTAAATGAGTGAATTTCATCATGTTAGATCAAGAAAATCGAGATTTGGGCTTAAATTGAGAAAGTGTGTGGTTAAAGACAAAAAGAGAATAATTAGCAGAAATTGCATTTGAGGTAAGTTCGTGTGATTAAATGAGCATGATATTTATGCCATTGTTATTATACTTGAAAATTTATCTTTCCATGATTGTGTTTAAGTTTATGTTGATGATATTGTATATGAGAAAGTGATGTCAAATGTAAATAACATTTATGTGTTGTTGATTGTATAGAAATGATTATGTATGATGAATATTGAGATAGTAGAATTCCCGTTTGAACCTTAAGAAATAATTCGGATATTTATGCCATGACATTCGGGTTATTTCTGTGCTAGTGTAAGACATGTCTGGGACATGCATCCGCCTAAAGGTGTAAGCCAATGTAAGACATGACTGGGACATGCATCGGCTATGAGAATGTGTCAGTGTAAGACCATGTCTGGGACATGGCATTGGCACGGAGTTTTTCCAAACATTTAAGCATGTTAATACCATGAAATAGATCATTTATTAAACTAATCTTTAAAACTTAATGAATGTGTTATCTTAGTGACCAAATATTCACAACTATATATATAAACTTCGTACTTATCAAAGAACAAAAATCTTAACCGAATTTCCAATACCCATATTTTAAATCATTTTATCTTATAAGCACATAATTCAAATGATACATCAAACCACTTGAATACATGCCTAATCACAAATGTTGAACCATATATAGCTCAAAAAGAAATATTCATAACTTCTATCTCATAACCGAATGACTTTAATTCATTTACAGTCATATAACTAACATATATACTTATATTAATAGTAGAAATATTGCCATATCAAATAATAACCATATCATGACAAGATTATTTCATGTTTGAACATAATAATCAACCTGTAATTACCGAAACAAATATAATTCATTGACTTAATACAACCACCTCAATCACATATAACCTATTCTATGAATACCTTAACCGAGTCACTCATACATTCATTCAAAATCATTAACCATTTCCAAAACATAAAAATACCTATCATGAACAACATCACTTCATAACACTTAGCAATATAACCAAAATGGTTTCAAGCCATATCCAAACATAACCGAAATCAAACATAGAAATTAAGCCATTTTCGCATGGCCTTTATTCAAAACCAAAATGAACATCTCAAAAGTATGTTCCAGCCTACACATGCCATAGTTAAGGTTTAACTATATAATTACCGAAACAGTGGATAGTGTGATGAACTTTGCTGACGATCCCCGAGCTCGTAACTTGATCCAAAATCTGTAAAATGGAAACACACATATACACAGAGTAAGCTTTTAGAGCTTAGTAAGTCATAAGCAAATAAACAATCCAAAATATATAATCAATTCATTTTAAAGTAACCAAATTATAATAACATTATCATTCCTTAAATTCAAACTAAAAATTTCATATATAATATGTTTCATACTCAATTTTCCACCTTGACCGAATGCTCAAGTAATCAAATTTAACAAATGTTATTCAATTTTCATAGTCAAAATGTCATTAAATGACCTAATATACATATGCTCAAATACAATAACTCAAGGATCAATGTATAACATCTTGTACATATATTACTTATTTGGTTGAATATACATACTATAATAACATATGTCTTTCAATTGCATCAAATGTAATTTATAAGAAATAATCAAGTTATTCACTTACCTTAAATCAAATAAGTAACAAGCTAGCTCATACCTGGCCAATTAGCTCGTTTTACACAGTCGATCACAATTATTGTTGCCCAATGAACCATTCGAAATTGGATAAGATACTTAGATAATCACACATATCGTACAATGCCAACGTCCCAGACATGGTCTTACATGTAATTACATATCGATGCCACTGTCCCAGACAGGGTCTTACTCGCACACATAAATTAGAATCACATATCGATGCCATGGTCTTACTCGCACACATAAGTCAGAATCCTATGTCATGACATATGTATTCTAACTATTCTTAAGGTTCATACGGGGCTTACAGACGTCGTAACTCGATCGAAATGAACACGTGAACATGGTTACCAAGCTTATATACATTCGGCATTTGCAGTTAAATATTATTGCATTTCATTTCAGCATATATAATTTGCATTTAATTAAAATTAGTTACATCTATTTTCTTATAAACTTACCTCGAACGATGAAAAACCGGTACTGATCGGCTAGTCGACAACTTTAGTTTTCCCCCGATCTAAATTTGATTTTCTCTTTTCTTGATCTCAATTAATATAATTTAAACTTATTAAATCAATTATTCAATCAAATCCATCCAAAAACACATAAATGGGCAAATTACACTTTTACCCCTGATATTTAACATTTTTCACAATTTAGTCCCTATTGCAGAAAACACAAAATATGCAAAATCTCACAACAACATAGTTAGCCTGAACCTTCCTTATATACATACAAGTCCTTGAATTTAATTTATTTCACATTTTAGTTCCTCAAATTATTATTTTTGCCAGTTAACCCTAATTACTCAAATTCTTCAAAAATTCCAATACAAAACATATTAATCTAATTCATCATCAAACATCACAAAACACAAATATTCATCAATGGCATAACTCAAAATATTCATCAAAATCAGAAATTCTAGCATGGGTCGGAATAGTATTCGAAGCAACGATCTCAAAAATGTAAAAATTATTAAAAACTGAAACCAAACTAACATTGAATTTGAATCAGCAATGGCCGAATACCTAACTTGTCTTTCTTCTCTTTTATTTTTGGCAAGAACAAATATAAACACTAATATATGACTTTGTTTTATGATATGTTTATAATATAATAACTTTTTAACTAATTTACCTAATTAACCTTTGATTTAAAATATAAAATCATGTTATATTAAGGCCATTACTGTCCATTGCATGTTATCATGGGCTAATTACCACATAAATACCTCCATTTACAAAGACAAACACATTTTAGACCTTACACATTAAACCATTAAATTTTCACTTTATGCGATTAAGTTCTTTTATTTAATTAAGCACCTAAATGACAAAATTAAATCACAAAAATTCCACGAATATAAATTCATACAAAATAAACACAGAAAATAATTTTTAAATATTTTTCTGACTCAAATTTGTGGTCCCGAAACCACCGTTTCTATTAGGGTCTAAATCGGGTTGTTACACAGTGTAAGACCATGTTTGGGACATGGCATTGAGATTTTACCCGACGTTTGAGGCTTATTACATATCCGATAGTGTTCGAATGGTTCAATGGTGGGAGTTACAGTTTAAGCTAAATGAGAAAAGTTATGACCATATTATGAGTGGTACAAGTACTTATATGAAATTGATGAGATGTGAATTCAATTCATGTTAAATGATTAGTAAGGAATGAATATGAGTATGTTGAGTAACACAGGTATGTATGCCAAGCTCATGAGAAATGATTTTAGTTTATGATGCACATTTGGTGAAGATGTAAATAGGTAATTCATGCTTATGAGAATAATTTTATGATGACCTTGTGATTATAGGACTATACTTATGATGTATGAAAATTTAACCTTACCAGTGTGGTGAAAATGAATTAATATGGTGTGATAAATGTAGTATTGTTAATTTACACTAAAACAGTTTTGGACAGCAGCCATAGTCTGAATTTAAAAATCCACCAAAAATTTTGAAAATTGATTTAGAGGCTAAATAAAATATGAAATTAAAGCCTAATGAGTATAATTTCACATAGAAGAAATAGTGTAAGCAAAAGAGTTTCATATTATGAAATATTTTAATTATTGTGAGACAGAGTCAGAATGACTGCGAAATCCCCTGTTCTAATTTGAGAAAATCACTGAAAATTGTACAAAACTATTTATGAGTAATAATTTATATGCTTAGAATTATTAATAAGTCTAATTTTAAGATAAATAGACAGAAACATCATCTGAGTCTCGTATGATGAGATAATTCATTTTTAGTGAAAAGGGGTCAGAACTGTTAGGCAGCAAAAAAGGGTAAATTTAAGGAATAAACTCTACTAATTGGATGAACCAAAAATTCTGAAAATTTTCTGGTAAGAAGATATGTAAGTCTAGTGTTAGAGAAAATTAGTGGAACTTAATTCGGTGTTCCGTAGCTCTAGATATAAATAATTTAATGACTATGACTTGAGAAAACAACTTGACTAGAACATGAGTAAAAATGCAAATAGGGTTATATTACCATGAGAAGCAAGTTGATATATTGCTTATTATTTTCATACAGTCTTACTAAACTATAAAGCTCACTCCCTTCCCTCCCTTTCCTTTAGTTTTTTTACGTTAGTTCGGGGTTGGAGATCGTCAGAGACAGCATCACACTATCAAGTTGCTACCTTTGGAATAATGAAGCATATATTAGAAATTTCAAGTGAGTGGCATGTATAGGGATCTAGTTGATTGACATGTATTATTTTGCCTTGGCCAAATGTGTTGGCTTATATTGAGTTATATGTATATGGCCATAAGATATGGCTCATATTGATTTTGGCTTGTAAGCCTAGCTATTCATGTCATGTCTAATGTTTATAAGGTGATTATGTTTGTTTGCCATGCATAGTTGGTAATATGACATATGTGTTGGATGTATGCTCTATGACGAATTGAGGTGGTCATAGCCATGTAGTAATCGCATGTTATAAACACAACGTGATAATGAATGAACTTGAGTGCTTGATGGATAAGTTGGTAACCATAGTATAATAGTAAAAGTGGTCTTCAAAATGACAAGTCTTATGAATGTAAAATAAGGAATCTAGACTTGGTATTGTATGAGAAGATGCATTACTTATAAGAGGACATGTTAGTGTTAAGGATAAGTCTTAATAAAGAATGTTAAGGATATGCCATGATTTGCGATTTTGATGTGCATAAGGTTGTAAAAGATTATGGGTAACATGAAGGCTTGGAAAATAGCCTAAGTTTTGGCCATACGGGCTAAGACACGACTATGTGTCTCAACCATGTGAGGGAAATGGTCTGGAGACCCAGGCATGTGTCCCGGCCGTGTGGTTAGATGTGCATTCTGACGTCATAAATAGAGAGTTACACAGCTTGAGGACATGGGCATGCCAAAGGCACACGGACGTGTCCCTATGTTCACACGAGTGTGTGACCCTATTTCATGGGAAAACTTTCTAAGTTTTCCTGAAACTTCTCAAAGTTCTCGGTTTAGTCCTGAATCAATTTTGATGAATGGTTTGGGCTTCGTAGACCCAAATAAGGGGCAACATGCATGTGTTTGAAAGGTTTTGAATTAAAAGAGACTTTATGGCCCTATTTTTGCATGAATGTGTATGTTTAAGTCCAATAATACCTCGTACCCTGTTCCAGTGTCGGACATGGGTAAAGGGTGTTACAAAAAATCTAAGATAGAAATAATTATTTTATGGATGTTATGAGGTCCATGATATATATGCACGCCTGTGTGAAAATATCAATGATAAATTTTACCGATAAGGTGTCCAATTGAGTTATTTGGACTAAATTGCAATAAGTGAAAAACGTGTGTTCTAGTTGATTTAAGGGCTTAATTGTGATGAGATTTGAAGTCCTTATTTGGCAATTAGACCATTATATGTCATTATGGACAAAAATAGACATAGGAGGGATAAAAAATCAAAGTTATAATGGAAGGCCATTTTGGTCTATTGGTTAATAAAGGAATTAAAAGGGAAAAATAGTCAAAATTTGTGTCCATCTTCATCCTCCTTGGCCGAATTTCACAAGAACCCATAGCTAGGGTTTCTTTCATCTTTCAAGCTCAAAGTAAGTGCATTCTAGCCCCATTCTTAATGTTCTTTATATTTTTGAAATCCTCATAGCTCGATTTAGCTATTTCTACCTTTAATTTGAGCTAGGGTTCATGTTCAAAAACATACCCATGAATGACATGCTTGTGCTTTGATGTCTAATGGAAGAATATGGAGGTTTGAGCTGTGAAAAACAACGTTTACTAGGTGGTTTTTGGTGAAATTGATAAAAAGGACCTAGTTATAAAAGTTATATAAACTATGTGTAAATGTGTGAATAAATGAAAATGATTCGGCTAGGCTTGAATAATAAGAAAAATGGGTACTTTTCTTTTTACGAGCCTAGGGGAAATTTTGTAATTTCGTAAAATTTTAGGGGCAAAATTATAATTTTTTCATATCATGATTTTTGGACTGAAATAAATAATGCGTTTATTAAATATGCTAAATATGGTATTATAGATCAAGAGGGACGAGGGATAGACCTTGATCGAGGAAAAGGCAAGGTTGAGGACTAAATAAAAAATTTACCATATTTTGCACCGAGGTAAGCTGTGTGTAAGTAATTCAACAACTCCAATATTATGTATACAATATTTGACATTATATGATACATGTATGTATGCTTTAATGAAATTGACTTGTGTTGATCCAATAGAGGTTTAGTGATAGTCTCGTGTCTCAGAAGCCCGGGTGACCCAAAAGAATACTTAGGGCTTGGATGTCGTGACACCGTGCTAAATGTGCCTGTGTAAGACCATGTTTGGGACCTGGCATCGACAATAATATATGTGCTTGTGTAAGACAATGTCTGGGACATGGCATCGGTGGTGATATGTGTGCCAGTGTAAGACCATGTCTAGGAGATGGCATCGGTGATGATATGTGGATTCATGTAAGACCATGTCGGGGACATGGCATTGGTACTTTATTTGGTGTATGAGAATCCTGAGTGTCCTTTAGTATTCCGGTGGTTCAACGGGCCATTCAAGATGTTGGGTTAAGAAGTGGAGTGATATGAGTAAGAATGAACGGTACAAGTATATACGTAAACCTCATAAGTATTGAACTCTATTCATGATGGTAAATTTAGCATGTGTAACGCCCCAATTTTTGGGAATTCTGTGTATGTTGGAAAAATTTAAAATTTCTGTGTTCAGTCTATTTGGCGTAGGTTTAATTATGTTAGTGGGCCTCTAGAAGGCCCAAGCTTGGGTTAAAACTCGGTAATTTTAGTTAATTTTAGTTCCATAAGAAAAAAAAGGGTTCTGGTTAACTGGGCTTTTAAGTATTAATTGGGCAAGATAAAACACAAGGAAGCAGGTGGCAAAGTGGCATGTGACGCCACTGGGAAGGCTATAAAAGTGATGTGTTGATGCTAGGGAGAACCAAGGTTCAAGTCACAATGGGAGCATATTAAGGGAATTATTTTTATGTTTAGAAAGGGTAAGTAATGGAATTCAAGTAAAAGACTGTCAGGAGGAGTTTGAGTTGCTCAATGGATTGAGTAAGGAGGGGATAAGGGAGAGGATTTAGGAGCTGATTAGGGAGAGCAGTGTTGGCCGAATGGTGGACTCTTGAGGAGCAAGAGTTGGCCAGCCAAGGGTTTTCTTAGGGGGCAAGTTTCGGCTAGGTCAAATGCCAAGTATAAGTTCGGCATTAGGGGTAAGTTGTGCCGTTTCCTGACCATTCTTCCTTTTTTGTTTTTCTTCTTTTTTTTCTCTTCATCAACTTCTTTTCTTCTTCTTGTCTGCCAAATCTCTCTACCATTTTTCTCATCTTCATTTTTTTATCAGTTGTTTTTAAGCCTATAGTCGATTACCTCAAAAAGCCGAAATCCCGAAAACCTGATTTCTCTTGTGCCATTTTCTTCTAGTCAAAACCCTCTTATTTTCCCTCATATTCTTGATCGATTCTCTAGTCCTCTGAACCCCAAGTTGCTATCGACAAAGCCACTGCAAAACCCTCATCTTTTCTTCACTGTTACAAAAAGCCGAAAACGCATAGCCATAGGGGCATGCCGAATTCTAAGATCACTAAAGGCTCGACTTTCGTTATCATTTGAGGGGTTAGATCTGCATCAAAATCGAGTAAGAATTAATTGGAATCATTGACTGAAGGAACCGGTGGTAAGTTTTTGAACTTAATCTTTATTTTAGGTTTTAGAAAAAGCCGAAACCCCTAAAGGTTAGGGAGGCTGTCGATTTGGGCTTGTAGCTTTAAGGGTTGTTATAAGTATTTTATTTTGATAATAGTGGGATCTAGAGGCTACTAATCGAAGGCTTGGACAAGTGGAACGACTGGATCTAGACATAATCGCTAATTTCGTCAAAGCTAGGATTGCTAGTGCCTAATGTGCTATTGGCCGATTATGTTAAGGGGTTAATACGTAGTTAATTTTTGATAGTCAGATTAACGTGTTAGTAATCCAATTGTAGGCAGTCCGTGTGTGGATCTCGTCAGCATATCATCGCAAACAGGTGTGTAACTGACACCCTCTTATAGACTAGATCGGAAAATGCCGAAAAGTCGAAATGCTGAAAAGCCGGTATTTTGAGAACTTGCGAGTGTACGAATGCTCGTGAGATTAATAGTTTGATGTATATGGTAAATTAAAGTGATAAGATTGCAAAGTGCACGATTCCATGCATTTCGATGTTTTTGGGCTTAATGGGCCAAAATCGGGATAACGGGCCAACGAGCCCAAGTCGGTAAGAAAATGCGGCAAGTGTTTCTGGTCGTACGTAAATGGCTATGCTATGCATGAAAACCTTAAGAATAGTGAAATTACTTGAATACCCCTATGTATGGAAGTTACTGATATACCCCTAGGTACAAAATTACCATTATACCCCTAGGGTTAGTTTTGACTGAAAAGCATGACGATCTGATTCTGTATGATGTATGCCATGATTGTATATCTGTTGCATGGGGACATGGGTTATATTATGGAGGAAGCGTCCTGGTGGATATGCCACAATTATCTAATCTGGTGGCTCTGCCATATATATCTGTTCTGGTGGCTCTGCCACGATTATCTGTATCTGGTGACTCTGTCACATTATCAGTTCTAGTAGCCATGCTGCATATTTTTGTGACGTGTAGTGGTTGGGTGGGTCGCGTAGTCTCCCCACATGGTGAAAGGTTGGTATGGGGGTGCATATGGTTGGATATGGGTTGGGTTTTGCATAAGCATGTAATATCATTACGATCATTATGGGCCTATGGGCTTTATTCAATTACATTGCAGGCTAAGGCCAACTCGTTCATTTTACGTGGTTTGAACCGATATAGACTATGGTTGGGTTAATTTACACACTGAGTTTCCCCAAACTCACCCCTTTATTTTCATCCATGCAAGTAATCCCCAACCATAGTGGGCTTGGAGCTGTGAGGGATTCGAAGTGGCCACACATTTTGCAAGTTGATTTTCTTCTGGTGAACTGGACATCCTTTTATTTACGCTTAAGGTTTTGGGTTTTTAAATGTAATAAGGCCGCTTAATTTTTCTTGATGGCTTTAATATGTTTTGTTAAGATAGGTATTACTTATATTTAACTGTTGAAATTGGATAGCTTTGGGGCGCGTTTTCAAGAGCTGTAATTGATTTCAAAATAACACGACAGCAAGCAAAGCTTCCATAATGAAAATATTTTCCAAAATTAATCACTTTTCCTAAAAAGGACTTAATCAAATTGGTTTCTTGAAAATATACATGACGTTGACGTGTGGCAATGGCGGTGTGCATGTCTAGGATTAGATCCGAAGGGAGCTTGGTACTTAAGCAGTCCGATGGACTCACCTCCTCTTTTTTCGGTTTCCTACCTGGTGCACAGCTTCCATTCACTTTAACCTACAATGAAATTATCTTTTAAAACACTAAGTAAGTTCTTCTAGATCAACAATACTAAAATGTTTTGAAACGCTTCGATGTGGCATGTCGGATCTGGCCATAACGTCTGGGCCAAGTTTGGGGTGTTACATTTAGTGGTATCAGAGCCAAGTTGTAACAACTCAGCTGTGGAATGGGTTTACAAAAACAAAGATTTTTAGAAAAAAACTCGGTTTTCAAAATTTAGATCTTTAGAATGTGGCATTTCGAATCTCCAGCCCAAGCCTATAAGTATTACTCTGAACTTTTCTAAATATTTTCCTGAATTATCTGTCTGTACTAAAACCCTTCTAGGATAGGATGATACTAAAGCCATAGGAAAATTTTATAAGAGACTGAAACTGTAGCTAGACTTCGATTCTGCGAAAACAAACTTTGAATTACTGTCTGATTCGTAAAACATCTGTAATAAACACTGGAATATTGAATTAATGCATGAAATTTGTAATTAGATAATACGATATGAGTACAAGAGCCACTCGTGGAAGAGGCCGTCGACAGGGCCGAGGAAGTGCTCGAGCGAGATCTTCGTCTTCGGGACATATGCGGGCGGCAGATGCACCGGTACCACCGGCAACAGAGGTGGAGTTTCATGACCGCATGCATGTCGGGATGATGCCTATCACTGAGCAATGCTTCGTGTTCGGAAAGGGTTTAGAGGCAAAGCACGAACAAGCGATTTGAGGATCTATTTCTGAATGACTTCGGGCTAACGGAGCAGAGATCTTTAAGGGCGTGTCTGGTGTAGCCCCGAATGTGGCAGAATATTGGTTAGAGGCCACAGAATGGATTATGGACGACTTATCGCTCAGAGAGCAAAAGTTGAAGGAGTCGTATCGTTACTTCTGAGACGAGGCCTATCAGTGGTGGCTCACTGTGAGAGAAGGGACCCCAGCTGATAGGGTAACTTGGGAACTGTTTAAGACGGCCTTTAAAGGGAAGTATGTTGGGGCGAGTTATGTGGATGCCCGTAGAAAGGAATTCTTAAATCTGGTGCAAGGAGGTAAAATAGTTGTTGAGTACGAGGCCAAGTTTCTGAGGCTGAGCCGGTATGCCGTGGGCATAGTCGCTACGGAATATGAGTAAAGTGTGCGCTTCGAGGATGGATTGGGATGACCTTAGGGTGTTGATTGCTCTACAGAGGGAGCTAGACTTTGCGGTTTTGATGGAGAAGGCAAAGATAGCTGAGGAGGTTAAGCGTACTGAAAAGCAGAATTGGGAGAAGGATCAGAACCATTTTCAGAGGGATTCAGGACCCTCGGATGGTGCTAATAGAAATGGTAAGAGAGCAAAAGTGGAAGAACCAGTTCTAGCAATGCCGATGAATGTTGTTAGACCACCAATCTGTGGAGACTGTGGTAAGGTACATTTGGGTGAGTGTAGGAAATGTTCCGGTGCTTGTTTCCGATGCGGATCTATGGAGCATAGAGTTAAGGACTGTCCTCAGAGAGCTGATCAGGCTCAAGTTGTTGTATAGAGGGTTGCTCAACCACCGAGAGGACGTAGACAAGGTAGGGGAAGAAATAGAAATGGTCGAGGTCGAGGGGTACCTAGCAGGGGTGCCGAAAATGCTGAAGCTCGACAGGCAGCATTGGTGTATGCAGCTCGTCATCGAGAGGAGGGCGACGCACCTAACATCATAACCGGTACATTTTTGGTTTCTAGCATGCTGTATACTGCTTTGGTGGATATTGGATCTACTCATTCCTATGTTCCATGTGCCAAATCTAGGTCGTTGGGTGTGCACTCTGAGAAGATTATGAGTGGGGTATCTGTGCTAAGTCCTTTGGGTCACTCGGTTAGGGTAGACAAACTGTATAGGGGTGTACCCTTAGAAACTCAAGGTAGGATTTTCCCTGGAGATCTAATGGAGTTACCGTTTGGAGAGTTTGATCTCATTCTGGGAATGGACTGCCTTGTTAAGCATAAGGTGACTTTGGATTGTGCTACTAAATGAATGGTGTTAAGGGCCACAAAGGATGAGGAGGTTATGGTGATAGGTGAGCGAAGGGATTATTTGTCCAATGTGGTGTTGGCATTAAGAGCCGAAAAGTGGATTCAAAAGGTTGTGAGGCCTATTTGGTATTTGTAAGTCAGTTGGAAAAGGAGGGTCTCACAGTGGATAAGGTTAAGACCGTAAAGAAGTTCCAACATGTTTTTCCGGAGGAGCTTCCAAGATTGCCTCCGAACCGAGAAGTTGAGTTTAGAATCGACTTGTTGCCTGGAACGGTGCCCGTGTCCATCACACCGTATAGGATGGCACCGAAGGAGTTAGTTGAGTTAAAGGCACAAATTCAAGAGTTGTTTGATAGGGGCTTCATTAGGCCAAGCGTGTCTCCATGGGGAGCACCAGTGCTATTCGTGAAAAAGAAGGATGGTACGATGCGGATGTGCATTGATTATCGCCAGTTGAACAAACTAATGATTAAGAATAAGTATCCACTACCAAGGATTGATGATCTGTTTGACCAGCTTAGAGGAGCTTTTGTAATTTCCAAGATCGACCTTCGATCTAGATATCATCAGTTAAGGTTCAAGGAGGCAGATATCCATAAGACAGCATTCAGGACTCGGTATGGTCATTACGAGTTTCTAGTTATGCCATTTGGACTGACGAATGCTCCTGCAGCATTTATGGATCTGATGAATCATGTGTTCCAACCATTTTTGGATTGGTTCGTAGTTGTCTTTATTGACGATATCCTGGTATATTTTGAAACGGAAGCGAAGCATGATGAGCATCTCCGTATGGTGCTGCAAGTGTTAAGGGAGAAGGAACTTTATGCGTAGTTTAGCAAGTGTGAATTTTGGTTGATGGAGGTAACCTTCTTAGGTCATGTGGTCTCTACAGAGGGGATTAAGGTGGACCCTCGAAAAATTGAAGCGATTTTGGAGTGGAAGCCGCCTAGGTTAGTGTCAGAAATACGGAGTTTCCTAGGATTGGCAGGATACTACAGAAGGTTTATGGAAGGTTTTTCTATGATGGCAGCACCTCTGACAAAACTCATAAGGAAAGGAGTACCATTTGTATGGACTGAGAAGTAGCAGGAAGCTTTTGAGAAGTTGAAGAAAGTTCTGACTGAAGCTCCTATGTTAATTCAGCCGGAGTCTGGGAAGGATTTTATTGTGTACAGTGATGCATTACATGTAGGTTTGGGCTGCGTGTTAATGCAAGAGGGTAAGGTGGTTGCATATGCATCACGACAGCTTAAGCCTCATGAGGGGAACTATCCTACTCATGATTTGGAGTTGGCAGCAGTGATATTTGCACTTAAGATTTGGAGACATTACTTGTACGGAGAAAGGTGTATTATATTCACAGACCATAAGAGCCTTAAGTATTTGTTGAATCAGAATGAGCTGAACCTTAGGCAAAGGAGATGGATTGAGTTGCTTAAGAATTATGACTGTTCGAACGAGTATCACCCGGGCAAGGCTAATGTGGTAGCCAATGCTCTAAGTCGTAGAACTGTATCTGATCTGAGAGCAATGTTTGCTCATCTGAGTCCGTATGATGATGGAAGTCTGTTGGCGGAGTTGCAAGTGAGGCCAACCTAGGTGGATCAGATTAAGGAAAAGCAGTTGAACGATGAGTCCTTTGTCGCTCGTTTCAACAAGTTAATGAAGGGGAAACTTCTGAGTTTGGGATAAATGGCGAAGGAGTTCTGTGCTTCCGAGGAAGAATTTATGTTCCAAAGGACTCTGATTTGAGGCAGACAATATTGAAGAAAGCTTATGGGGGACTTTGTCCCATGCATCCTAGAGGGAACAAGTTGTATCACGACTTGCGAGAATTGTACTGGTGGCCTGGACTTAAACGAGAAGTAACGGAGTTTGTAGGGAAATGTCTGACATGCCAGCAAGTGAAAGCTGAGCATCAATTATCTTCTGGACTGTTGCAGCCAGTGAAGATACCACTTTGAAGTGGGAGAGGGTAACCATGGACTTTGTGAGTGGGCTGCCCTTAACACCATCGAAGAAAGACTCGGTGTGGGTGATTGTGGATAGGTTGACCAAATCAGCCCATTTCATACCTGTACATACTAACTTTTCACTTCAAAAGTTAGCCAAGTTGTATGTGGCAGAGATTGTGCGACTTCATGGAGTCCCAATTTCGATTATCTCTGACCGGGATCCCAGATTCACATCTCAGTTTTGGTAAAAGTTACATGAGGCGTTGGGGACACGATTGAACTTTAGTACAGCTTTCCATCCCCAAACTGATGGTCAGTCGGAAAGGGTTGTTCAGATTCTGGAGGACATGTTGAGGGGATGCGTGATTGACTTTCGAGGTAGTTGGGAGGATTACTTGCCGTTGGCAGAATTTACGTACAATAGCAGTTACCAGGCGAGTATTCGAATGGCACTGTATGAAGCACTGTATGGACGAAGGTCTCGTACACCTAGTTGTTGGACGGAGCTAGAAGAGCGACAAGTTCTTGGACCAGAGTTGGTAGCTGATACTGAGGATAAGGTCAGAATAATTAGGGATCGGTTAAAAGAAGCATCTGATAGGCAAAAATTGTATGCAGATTTGAAGCGTAAGGAGATTGAGTACTTAGTAGGTGATATGGTCTTCTTAAAGGTTTCTCCTTGGAAGAAGATATTAAGGTTTGGTAAGAAGGGCAAGTTGAGTCCACGGTTCATTGGGCCTTATCGGGTTTTGAAGCGAGTAGGCACAGTAGCTTATCAATTGGAGTTGCCTGCAGAGTTAGACAGGATTCAAAATGTTTTTCATTTCTCCATGTTAAGGTGTTATCGTTCTGACCCTGCTCATGTCCTGCCAGTTGCAAAAATTAAAGTTCAGACTGATTTGACCTTTGAGGAGGAGCCTGTGCAGATATTGGCTCGAGATGTTAAGGTTCTCAGAAGGAAATCTGTCCCGTTAGTGAAAGTGCTTTAGCGTAATCATGGCAGAGAGGAAGTCACTTGGGAGTCAGAAGAGGCGATGCAACATCAATACCCTCATCTGTTTGGATCAGGTAAATTTAGAGGACGAAATTTCTTTAAGGAGGGTAGAGTTGTAACGCCCCAATTTTTGG